>NC_027756.1:12819845-12873356 GCF_000695525.1 Brassica oleracea var. oleracea | reverse complement strand
GCGTGCTGAGGCGTGAGCTGGAACGGGACGCGTCTGATTGGGAACGTGAGCAGGTTGCTTCCTATCGGGTTGCGAGCTGGCTGATCGGGGAACGCGAGCTGGCTGGATGTCGGATGCGAGCTGTTCTGATGCGAACGGGAAGCTGAGGACGTCTAGGATCAGGAACGCCTTAGGGCTGGAGCTGATCGGATGGATGCAAGCTGGAACGCGAGCTGGAGCAGATTAGGGTTCGTCGGTTTTAGGTTTAAAGTCGCCGGCTAGGTTAGGGTTTAAGGGTTTTTCATTTGCTCTGGGAGTTTAGAGACTCGTGCTGATAACGTGTTGTGAAACAATAGATTTAGAGCTGAATGTTTCTATCTTTCATTAATGAATAAGTGTTCCCTTTATATAGGGGATTACAAGATAAGTAAAAAGGAAAGTATCCAAAACCTAAACCAACTAGGATTTAAGAAAACTACTAATACATAATAATGGAAAGATAACAATTACAAGGAAAAAGAAATAGAGTTTCCTTTTCTCCAAAGCATAAGCCGCCTCTCTCTCTCTCTCTCCTAAGGTCACGGCCGCCTCTCTCTCTCTCTAGGGTTGGACCGTCTTTCTCTCTAAGTGTATGGGCCGGTTATGGACCGGGTCGGTTATGGACATTCATCAATTGATTTATAATAATTTAATGTGTTTTCTTAATATATGTGAAAATATTAAAAAGTTTATCTTTGCGAAAACGGAAGAAGTATAAATTTTAAAAAAAGCTATTGGAAATGAGATTGGAGCTGAAAAACAGGAAGAAGAGGAAAAAAAATTCAAATAAGGGTTCTAAACCATACCAACTTTTTCAGTTGGTTTAACAACTAAACCGACTTTATCATTCATTTAGTTCTACATATTCCGTGTTTTTTCCTAAGAATGTAAATATTCGATTTGTTTCATATTAAGTTTAGTTTAAAGTTTTTACTCGCGAACTAAAAAAAATTGTCAAATTTTTTGTTTTATCTTTATTTAATATCGTTTTTGTTTGGTTTATTAATTAATGAATTAAAACAAGGAAAATATTTAGAGAATTTATGAAATATGTGCACTGAAAACATAAAATAACATGTATAATAAAATAAAACTTAAATATTAAAACGACACTTAATATAAAACATAAACTAAATATTGTTTTATAAAATGATATAAAACGAAAGTTGAGATTTACACAACATAATATTAGTCACTCACATCAGTAATGGGAAATGATCTTATATGATATATAAAATACATTGGTTAGTCTACTCATTACCAATTTATTTAAGGTTAGAAGCTCATCTAACTTAACATGATATCAGAGCAAGATTAATATAGTTCAATCTGATCTACATCGACCTGGTCCAAAATTGGTCCATCGATCCTTGTCCGAACATTTTGAAATTGACACTTAAATAGTCATTATCTCGAAAGAGCGTATTATAGACTAAGTCTTCCATATCGATAATTGGAAAAGATTCTAAATAATATAGAAAATAAATGAGTCAATCTACTTATTACTAGTTGATTTTAGGTTGGAAGCATATCTAATTTAAGATATAGAACTTTTAAAATTGGTTCCTTGAAAAAAAGATGTAAAATACATAGAAATAAAGATAATCTATAATTGTGTCCATTCAGCTTTAGAACGAACATGACCGAGATAGCGATACAAACCTGAAGGATCCGAATGAGAGATTGTGCCGAGACAGGCAAACAAGGAGAAACTCAAAATCACGTGAACGAAGAAGACAAAACAAACAAGAAATGATTTCCTCCAGCTGTCTGAATATATATCACCTCTCTGAAGTAGCAGAAAAGACCGCTTAAGGTGCGAGCTTGGACACCGGTATAAACGACGGGACAACAAAACTATGGGAGCTTAATAGCTCTCAACTTTCTCTACCGGACTTGTCCCCTAAGCCGGTGAAGAGGAGGGGAAACATCACCAATCCAGAACTGTATTTTCTTCTCTTGAAACTAAGTGAAATCTTAAACATCTTAAAACCGATATGAAACGAAACACTTCCTATAGCAGCAAGGCTCAGATTCAATTCGCGTTGGAAAAAACTATTTACAATACTTGGATTTTTGATAAAGAGGTGAAACCAACATTTACACCCAAAAAAAAAGATCTGCAATCAAACCCCATCCTACAAGCAATGCCAATCTGAGAACGGTGGGAAGAAGCTAGCATTGCTCAAGTCCACCAAATAACTAATATTCAAACGATCAGCAGTATCCTGTTTACAAAATCATACATATATTTATTGTTTGTAAATCATTCCAAATAGCTAATATTTTCATAAAATTATCTTATCAAATATCGCTATATCCTAAAAAAAATTGATATTAGTTAACCAAACATAAACAATACTAAGTTACATAACATCAAAATGTAACCATGACTATTTTGGAAGTCTAATTACCTGTTTCGTGGGCCTGTTAGAGATGACTGTTCCAGTTTTTGGAACCTTTTTTGTTTATGTTTTTCCAAAAATTATTTTTTATCCAATCAAATTTTTGAAAAATGAAAATCCAATTTGTAAACAAAAGAAAAAATCCAATTTTTTTTTATAGTTTTGTTGCTTGAAAAGAATTCTATATTTATTTCTTCTTAGTATTACCAATATTAAAAAGGAATTATCAGTCATTTTATCAAAAGATTGGTGATATCAGTTGTTAGTTGAGAAACAAGAGATATACATATTTTAGTGGTTTATTATCCATATAAATATAAATTTGTTTGGTTGAAATAACTTTTCTCATAATTATTTTTGTTTATGCCAGCTAATATAGAAAACGAAAAATGATTGTTACGTACATGAACAATACACCACCATATACACATCTGGACAAGAAAATTTATCAAACTACCCGAACTATATGATTCACGTGACGACATCCTTGAACTATTATGTGTTATATTGCTAACACCATAACCATCATTATGATAACTAAAATGTGTGCCATTACTGGAATTCAACAACATATGATAAGAATTCCATCAACTAAAATTTTAAAAATGGACCATAACACACATATAAAAGATCAAAAACAAAATAAATATATAGATAAAGCATTCAAATGAAACGTTATGAAAAAAATACATGTGATATATCTTAAAACGTCATTAGAAGTTATTGCGTTTGAAATCCGACGCATTTTTAAGCTATCAGAAAAATGTATATGGCGTTATCAACATAACACATAATAGTTCAGGAATGTTGTCATGTGAACCATATATTTCGTGTGGTTTACAATACATTACTTTTGTCGGATGTGTAGCCATGTAGCACTGCTAATGTAGCAGTGTAATGTTCGTGTAACTAATAATCATTTTCCTATATGAAACTACAGAAGTATCAATACATATACACAGAAAATATGAGAATATATCTGGCCAAGAGATACGCTGTGGAAATATGAGATCATATCAAGCTAATATTTCTTAACATATGTGCCCAAAATGCAACTCAGAGTTATGTAGAGAAGATAATTGGTCATTCACAAAAAACGCCAAGCAGGAAATTCCATAAAATGTTGAATGTTCTTGAAAAAATGGCAGTTCATTTGCTTAAAATTGATCTAGATGAGCTCACACAACTTTATCCAAGATTATAATGCAACAAAAATTATTAGCTTAGTTTGAAGAATTTACCAGTGCAATAAATAGAACTCATGTTCATGTCACTATTAGCTTGGCAGAAAAAGATTCAAAAAAATATTGGATAAAAAGCGACAAAATATAAATATTGAAGCTATATGCAAAATAGAAATGTTTTTTACATATAGGTATTCCGAGATCATTCATGCTGCAAAAGTTCTAGAATTAATAATGGAGGGACTTCATCAATTATTTATATTCTTAAAAAAAATTAAAATCTACTGCATAATCAAAAACTAAAATCTAGAAGCTAAAAAAACAATCATCACCTTAGATGCACTCAACTTTCAGAACAAATCGAGTCACAGAACCAAGAAAAAAAAAAGATTTCGTTTAAACTTTAACCATATACAAAATACAAATGAAGCACCGATGCTACTACATACGTAGATAGTAAGATAGACCTTCAAACCTATTTGTATCAAATGACAAGACCTTTTTAAAAAAAAAAAGAACTTCTACTTTGGACAACCTTCAAGAGGATTTTTACAATGCCAGAAAACAAATCTTGATCCAATTTCAAATTTATTGTCCCTAGAACTGATACAGATAAAAGGAGAATCCAGAGTTCTTGGAGAATCTGAGGAGAAGTTTGGGCAGTGGAAACTATGAGTTACCGATCATTTGCCCTAATCTAGTGAAGAGAGCTTGTTGTTCCTCGAAGCTAAGGTTCGTCAATATCTACAATGAAACGAGATCACATGATTGAATTGATTCGTTGCAAAACGTAACAAAGTCCACAGGTATATAGACAAGTTAGGTTTACCTGGTCCAGGATTTTGTCAACCGAAACGCTTTGGGAGACGATAAATGACTGGAGATATATGTAAGCAAATACTGCCATTACCATCTGTGACAATAGTAAAAGGTTTTGAGTCTGGGTACGTAGGATGAGAGTAATAAAAAGACACTACTCTCCTTTCATTGGAGTTACCTGGCAGTCCATTCTATCAGTGATTCCACCATGTCCTGGAATACTATCACCAAAGTCCTGCGATTACAGTTTTTTGATAAAGCAATAAGCAAAGGTTTTATTATAGATTAGATGTGTATATTAACTCATACGTGAAGCTTAGATCAAAGTTGGTTGTTGTTAAATACAAACCTTGATTTTGAATGCTCTTTTAAACCCGCTGGCGAAAAACCCTCCGAAAGGTGCTATGATTGATGCAAACAAACCGAGGCATAAAGCATGCCACTGAACAGGGAGGACCTCCATTTCCTTCCATGGAAACTGCAAAAGTGTAGTAAAGAGTTTTGATAAAGTTTCCACAAAGTCTGAACCACTGTTAACAGTTATAATATGTCTTCTAGAACATGGCTGAGTTTCTTGTAAGCAATGTAACATTATACTAAAGCTTACCCATCCCGGAATCCACGCGGGTAAAGTAAAAGGTTCAGGTTTGAACAATGGATCAGCATCACATTGTAGCCAGCCAGTGGACAAATCCTGCAGAATGATTCACAAATTTACTATAAACTCCCTCAAAGATCAGGTTTAAGATCAGTGTCAACTACTTTTTTTTTGACCAAAAAACTAAGATCAGTGTCAATTTTTCTTTCTTTAAGGACTAACCTGACGCGGGCATGTCAACCATGGGAAACGACCCAAAACATTTGCCAGCTGCAACATTACACGAACATAACATATTCAGGCAGAGGTTTGGTGAAGATACAATGAAATGAATAGGGCCAGAGGTAACCAATACTCACAACAAATGCAGAGATGATGGTTGTTACAGAGGCTCCGATGAATCCCTCCCATGTTTTCTTTGGAGATAGCTTTATTAATGGTGTTCTTCCAAAGAAGAAACCGAAAATGTAAGCAAAGATGTCGTTGATTATAATTAAAGATGCTGGAAGAAGAAACCTGCAGTTCAAAAGGAGAAACTGAGTAGACAATTATATTTTAAACAAAAGAACAAAAAGTAAACCAGATTGGGGCAAAAATGTGAAAGTGTAGGAAGCAAGATGGTAAAGATTATATTTGGCGATAAATAGAATACATGCGTGTTTTTATAGCAAACATACACAAAATATCTCATATGCTGAAATTCTTACAAACTTACCAGAAGATTCCTTCGAATATGTTGGCAACAGTGAAGGAGGACTGAGTAAAGACGACTATCAAAATCATGTGGGTCCATGCATATTGGCCAAACTGGTACTTGTACATCTTCTTCTTCAATGTTAGAATGAACCACATGAAACCTGCAATTCATTATAATTATACATTAAAGCAGAGACTCCATAAGCAAGGGATTAAGACCCATTTTCGCAGATGATTAAAAACCAAAAAAACAAAATGATGGAGCAAGAGAGTAACCTATAATATACAAGAAGTAACAGATAGCCATATGGTATTTGATTAAGCCGCTGACTAGCCTGTAGAGGAACTGGTCAGCAGTCACAGTATTAGCTAACCGTTGACTAAGGATCCGGCCATACACGAAAAGCATGGCAGTGAAAAAGAAGTGCCTGCAGGAAAAACGAACAAAGCAAGACGGGTTAACAAGATTATTACATCGTCTGAGCAATTAGTCTTAATAACTGTACCAGTTCAGCTGTTTGATCCCGGGGAGACATTTATCCTCAGGTGCTTTCCTGAGAAGATTAAAGAGCTCTTTGGCCATAAAGATCTGGATAACAAGCACCATGGCAGTGATATAGAGATGCCCCATATAGACAACCATGACGAAACCCGCAATCATCCATAGTGTAGAGTAAGTCCGGACCATGAAAGATTTGTACTTGTTTCGATCATTAACAAGCAGAGGGCTTGCATTCACTTTGTCCCCATCAAGAACCTAACAAAACACCACAAACCAAGACAAAAAAACTCATCAAACTTACTTTTACTTTCTTTCTTTTTTTTTTTGCATTGATGAGCTAATTTACCATGAGTGTTATTGCTATAACGGATGCAAGAGCGATTTAGTGGAAACAGATGAATAAATTGCGATAAATAAAAACAACACAGAGATTTGATTTAACATGATTCATCGAACTGGCTACGTCCACAGACTAAAGAGAGATCTTTATTATTGGAAGCAACTTTTCATAAGGTTACAAGAACACAAGATGTATAAAAGAGTAACGGACTCGTAGGCAGAGAGAGACCTTAGTAAGCGTGACTAAGCTAAACACCGCAGCCTATATAACAGATCTCCAACTAACTAATGCAACCGAGTCATAACAGATTCAAAGAGCATATGCAACAGTTAGTTAGTTATAAATGAATAAAAGGAAAAGAAAGGAACCTCAGTAGAAGAGCGTTTTCGATGCCTAAGCCTTTGTACTGGTGTTGAAGGGGAGGAGCTGGTAACGTTACTCTCTTCTTCCATAGCGGCTTTTGTGTATTTTTCTTGATTTTTTTTGCCGAATTGAATCTAAGAGGAGAACATCTGTTTCCCAAAGAGCTTAAACCAAAACAACATATAACCATCAGATTCGAAGATGACGAACTAAGGAACAGTTCAACGCATGCAACCAGGGTTCGATTAAACTCAGATTCCAATACAAGAGAGGATTTAATCGGCTTTTTTCACGAGATAACTTAATACTATACAGAGTGAAGAGATTGGAAGTGTGGCGAATACCTCTTTCGCGAGAGCCCCCCAAGGTTTTGAATAGGCGAAGATCGGAGAAGCACACACAGCGACGAGAACGATGAGATTTGCAGAGAAGCGAAAGATAGAATATTAAAAAAAAAAAAAGAGAGAATATTGTGGAGAGAAAAGCAAAGCAAAGCGAAGCCAAGCAGAAAATATATCAGCAAGAGATTTTTTTTTTTTATTCCTTTCTCTCGGAGAGAGAGAGTAAACACAAAGGCAAAAAAAAAAATCATTTTGATTTTATTTATTGAACGTAACAAAGCTAAAGAATTAGTATTTTATTTATTTTCTTACGTTTTGGAATTTATTTTTGTTTTAGTCACACATCTGAAAATTCTATTTTGTTGGCTTTTTCTATAGTTTTATCCATGAAAATGAAAAGAAGATTTCAAATTATATAAGAAACCTAGTTGTAATCTTCTGTCCACTTCTACCATTCCATCAGTCCTAACTGTTTTAAGCTTTTTTAGTTTTTTTTTTATTACATATTATATTCAACATATATATAGGTTTTGTTTTTTTTGAAAAAACATATATATAGGTTGGTAAAACTACAACTGTCTCTATAACTCCATATTATTGGTTGGGCTGTTATTCTCTCAATCCTGCCAGGATCTCTTTTGCTATTCTACAACCATTCATTGAAAGAAAGCCACTGGTAAATTTCATTCGTGGACACAAATGTGATAAGTGATTTGCTACATGGTTTAATTTATACAGTGATTTCTTTGTTCTTCCACAATGTTTTCTGTAAATAAAAAACCGTTTGATTTGTTATGATTTTCTATACATAAATTAAACGTGTTAAAAAAATACATAAATTAAACAACTCAGTTGCTAGAGACTAGAGTTATAGTTCATTAGTTTGCATGGGAAAGAAAAACGTACAAGCCAAAAGTAGGTGGTTTTGGTATTTACTAGAAAAATTTGAGATTGTTTAGAATTTTTCACTAACTCAGGGCCATCATGAGTTGTACGGATGAAAGGTGACGTTTTAAATTTTAAGCACACTAAATTTTTTTTACTAGCCAATTATAATCCTTTTGATGAAGTCATCTTAAGACGGCAAGTGATCGTTCTTTTTCAATTGATGATGATGAGGAAAAAGATAAACGTCTTTGCGTCTTGCGATGTGATATCTAACCAAAACCCTTTAAAGTCGCTAAATTTAATTCAACTATTGTAGAAACGATGAAAAACTGATAAAGAGAAGATCGTGAGAAAGAACTTGATCGAGCTAACACGCGTTAAACTTGGTATCAGTCTGGATATTCAAGTGGAGCTGGCTGTTCAGACTCACAGAAGAAGGCGTCATCGAGTTACGAGTTTGAACATGATCAAATATCATATACAAAATTGCGTGCACATGGCTTTTGCACCAGGCCTAGGCGTTCAGGTACCAGTTGGCGTTCGGATAGGGTTTTTTGGATTTTCGATTTTTCGGGTTTGCGCTACTAGGTCCCATACTAAAATTTTATTAGTACAGGTCGGGTTCGGATAATAACACTCCGGGTTCAGTTCAAAATTGTATTGCGTCCTAAAACCCATAAAGTAATCATATATTGTACGGATTCTGATTATATCGGTTCGATCCATATATAACCGAAGTAAAAAACAAAATTTTTGAAGCAAAACATAAAGAAAAACATCTAAATTAAATAAAAATTAATCTGTCACACATAAAATTGATAAAATAACAATAAAATGTTAAATCAAACTTGAAAACAAACATCATTCGTAAACAATAAGTATAGCTTATAGAGAGTGAACTTTTTATTTCAATGAGAAAAATATAAAATACTTATTTATAACTAATTGTGTACTTAAAGCATTTATTAAAATTTTAATATTTATTATTATATATCATATTACCACAAATATTGAATTTAATAATTGAAATACTTATATATATTTCAAAATATTTATATTGACTATTAATTTCAGATTTTTCGGGTTATCCGTTTGGGTTCAGTTAATAACATTTCGAGTTCGGATATTTTTTGTACCACCCTACAAGATCCGTTCGGATATTTTTACATTTCGGGTCGGATAACGGGTCGGATTTTTCGGTTCGAGTTCGGTTCGGATTTCGGTTTCCGGATTTTGTGCCCATGCCTACTTTACACCAAGAGATGATGTGAGGTTTTGAAAAGGAAAAGGAGATACATTAAAGCTAATTTTAGCAGCGCACCATCTTCTTATATATTAAAATAGAAGTCACAACATTTATTCATGTGTGATTTTTTTAAAAAATAGACCTAATGGACCTATTCCTAGAAAGTCATGTTACATTTAATCTCTAATCTTATCATTTGAATTTTGGGCATACCAGAAATTTTTATTGGCGTATCAATAATTGGATTTAAACAATAGATGATCCATTGGATTTATAGATAGTATAAATTAAATAGATATAATTTAATTTTGTAATACTATACCTCCATATGCTAAATATTTAAATATTTGTCGATGTTAACTTTTAAAATTATAAAGATTTTTTTTTAAATAACAAAAATCATATTATCTAACAATGATTAATCTTTACTACCTTAAACCAATGCAAAAAAATTTTAAACTATATAGTTTATTTTAAAAATTAAACAAAAACTAAATGTTTAATTATTTACTCGATAATATAAATCTATGAAGCAAAAAGATTAATTTTTAAAAAACTTTCTAAATTTGTGAAATGTTACAATATCTTTGAATATGACAATAAAACAATATTTTACTAATCTTTATATTTATAGTTACGATTTTAATAATTAAATAATAATCCGAAAATATATATATAGAAGAAGATACAAATACATGTGAAAGTTTGAAACAATCTATTCAATGAAAAAATATACAGTAAACTTATTATGTTTAAAAAAATGATAGACATATATTTATTATAATATATACCAATTTATAATTGAAAACAAAATATTTATATAAAAATAAATGAAAACAAAAACTCGTGCGATTGCGCGGGTCGAGATCTAGTATACATTAAATTGAGAATTGGTTCTTGTATGCCACTCCCAAGTACTACGTTATCACTTAGCCTAGCCAATACACAAAAAGGATGTTTACAGAATTGAGTTCATATATTCTACCAAGGATCCGCTAGAAACTCAAGACTACCTATACTTTCGTTGTAGATACTGATAGAAGATATGGAATGATCTAAATCTATAGCTTCTTGGTTCATATTGCACAATTCAGTAAAGTTGGAATTTTTTTTTAATAGATCCTATCGGCTATCCAGCCAGTCAGAGATGTGAAATTTTGTGGATAATTTACGAGACCAGCTCTATCAGTTCCTTATTCGTTATGTTTTCCAGGTCACAGTTAACTCAAGTTGACGTGAGGGGAATGGGAGAAGACATGAGAATCATTTATAAGCCCTCAATACGACTCATTTAAACCATAGACTAACAAGTACATAATAGGATGGGAGGTGGAGCATAAGAAAGTGCTATAGATGCATGTAGGGGTGTCAAATTGGATAAACCAATCCAAACCGACTCATATCCATAAAAACCAAACCAACTATGGATTATGGATAAACCTAAACCATTTACCTAGCTAATGGTTTGGGTCAATCCATAACTCATCTAAATTAATGGGCTAATGGTTTTAATGAGTCGACTCTTTATCATATATTAATAATATTACACAATAATATATAATCTAACACATACGCATTTTATGTTTTCAGCAAGTTTATAAAATTTAGGATCAAATGCGTTGGAAGAAAATGTATGTGAGAAAATGTTTCACAATAATATATAATCCATAACTCATACATATTTTATATTATCAGCAAGTTTATGAAATTAAAACCATAGAATCAGCTTCGTACCCAGCTTCTTTCTTCGAAAATCAGATCATGTCCTCTTCAGACTCCTCTTCAACCTCTTCTTCGTACTCAACTTATTTCTGAACATCATTATATCACATCAGAAAATCATATGATCATAGAACAAAAGATCATCCAAGACAATACACATATCAACAAGATAGTACCAGTTAACAATATCAACTCATCCAATTTAACAACTAAAGCAACAGTAAGGACCAGTTCTTGTAAGGATGAATCAAGTACATAAGCAAGAGAAGAATCAGAACTTTGCAAACAATAAGAACAGAGAAACTTTCGAGTACAAACAAGCAAGAGAAGAAACAGAGCTTTCTCTGAACACAGTAAAGACATGTCTATATCACAAGAACAATATCTTCCCACGGGTTCTTACTATGTTCTCTTGTATAACAAAAGTTCAAAAAGTACTTGGAAAGGAAATGGGTCAAGAGCAAAGGAACAAAAAAACTCTTGGAAACAAGAATTGATTAGGACGTAAGTTACAAAAACAAAACCCCAAAAAAGACAAAGTTTCAAAGTCCACAAATGTTTCTTCATAAACTAGTCAAAGAGACCTTATCACAAGTGTTTCAAAAACTGTCGTGCATAAGTTTTGTTCAATGAACACATGCTTCTCAATGAACAAAAGGCATGTTCAAGAGTAAAGAATCACAGAGAGTTTTTACCTGTCTCACATTGAAGCAGTCATTCTTGTATGGATAAAGAAACGCAAAAGATAACTCCGCGTCTCTTCTCCTATCAGCTTCAGAGTTCAGAGACTTATTTCACCTGGAACAAATCATGGTTTTTCTTTGGAGTATTTGCTTGGAGACAACAGTAGATTATATACAACAAAGACATACCAAATATGTTAGCTCGCAAAGATTGGCATCTTTCCAAGTGTAGATTTGAACTCTATCCTTTGGTTCTTGCCTCTCACAGTATAATTTTCCTTACAATTATGACCACCTGTCTTGTAAAAACCTCCCAATTAAGCCAAATTTGCAGTACTATTCAGAAGGAAGAAAACTAAATGAATCACAGAAGCATTGTAAGAAAACTAAACTACATGAATTTTGATCAAAGAAGTTACTTGAGATCTTTATAGAGATTTAAGCTCTGGTGAAAAACCAAAGCCGGAGGGAGAACAATCTTAGGCTCGATTTACTATTTAAACACAACTAAACAAAGAGAAACGGAACACAGCATCGTAACAAGTAATCAACAAGGAAATGAACAACGCTTCATTAGATATTAATCAGCTAAAATCAAACTATTAACCACGTAATCCCAAAATAAAACTCCATCAGATCACTCAAAATACATACACGGATTCTTAATCAACACAAACAATCAAAGCCATATACAGAAACACAGATTCGAAGATATTAAAGTGTTCACAAACCCTAAACATAAATCCAAGATAAATCAGAGAAGGATCAAGAAGAGAGAGAGACCTGAAAGATGGAGACTAGATCGTGAAGTAAGCCATAAACCCAGATGAGATCGTGCAGGGAAATTGGAAACTTTTTTTTTTAGGTTCGACTAAAATGGTTTGGATTGGGTTGACCATTTACTCATTTGAATCCAAACCATTTCAACCCAATCCATTAAACCCACCAATCCACTAAACCCATTTATCCATTAACATCCAAATTTCTGACTCATTAAGATCCATGGATTGGAATTGTTTGGATTGATCCATTAATTTGAACCCATTTTGACACCCCTAGATGCATGGTTTTCTTTCGAAATGATCCAAAGATATATAAATCCTTCAAATTATCAATAAATGTTTTATAACACAGTCCAAAAACAAAGATGCAACATTTAGAAACAAGTTTTTTTTTTCCTTTACAAACATGATCTTGGATGTGGCAAAAGTTACTCAAGTATAGAGACAAAGCAAAACAAATTCTATAAAGTGGAAGTACATAATGGTCACAAGGCATCTTTCTGATTTGACAACTGGACATAACAAGGCTGTTTAATGGATATTACAGGCAGGAGCGGATTGATCAATATGGGTACACCAATCAACACAACAGTAACGTAAGTATGTTGAGCAGGGATGATCAGTTGCAAGAATTGAGCAACTCCTTCTAGCTAAGTATCAAGAGCAAGACCAATTGGTAGAAGACAAAGTGCTATGGAAAGCTAAAGGAGACGCCTACAAACGAAGATTTCGTACAAAAGAAACATGGAACCCATCTACGGGTTCATCACATCACTGGAGGTTCAATGGCATAGAAGTATATGGTTTGCCCATGCAATTCCTCGTGACGTTCTGCATTTGGCTTGCAGTCCACAATCGACCAGAAGCATGTGACAGAATGGGCAAGTGGAATGCTGATTTCAGCACCGTTTGTGGTTTCTGGCAAGACCCAGTAGAGACCAAAGATTTTTAGTTTTTGCTTTTTGATTTAATTTTTAGAATTTATAATTTTTAGATTTTTAGATTTTCTAAAATTTATGAATTAGTTATTATTTTTAAATATATCTACTATTTAAAAAATTGACTTACAAGTTATTATTTAAAATCTTACAATTACTAAAAGAAAATACCTCAGTTTTTAATAAAATAGTACCGATATACTATTAACAATGTATGTTAGTTTACAATAAAGTAAATGCTAAACAATTAAATTAATTTTATTGATAAGTTTATAAAAAATGTTCTTGATATAAATTTAAATTTATTTATTTACAAGTCTAATTATAAACCACATTGTGGTGGTCTAGTGGTCTTCACTAGAGGAGGAGTCACCCTGTTGGTCCAAGTTAAGGATTGATTCCCTTCTAGTACGAGATTATTAACCCCGCATGTAGTCACCGCAGATTAACATGGGGTGAGATCGGCGGTCCTCCGGGATGCCTTCGGCGGCAGTGTTAATAGGCGTTAGTCAAGCTCTTTAAGGTTTCTGGATATCTAGATCATCAAAAAAAAAAAAAATTGTCAATGTTCTTCTTTCTCATTGAACACAAATAATTGGTGAATTATATGTAAATTAGTTTCTATTATATTTTTCATAAATATATAGATTTTTTTATACACGTGGGTGAATAGATGTAAATGTAAGGAGGAGGGTGATCATGGATAAATATGAGAAAAATTGCTATTACATAAAAATATCTAAAAAAATACAATAATACAAAAACCAACGTAAATTGTTAAACTAAGAAAACACAGCTTTTGGTTTATGTTTAGAATTAGGTAGTTATTACAAAAACTAGTTTCCCTAAATTTAGGAAATCTATTTTTTCAAAAAAAAAAAATTGATAAAGCATTTTTTTTAGGAAATCTATTTTTTCAAAATTTTGATCGGAAGATAAAATGGTTTCAAAAACCATTTTAAAATTTAGTAACAATCGACACATTATATTCATGCTCCTTCTCACTCAGACTATCTAGACTTCTCTCACGCGCAACCCTGCTAGGAGATGATTTTACTACAGACTGGAGGGAAATCATGGCTTTCATCATGGACTCTACACGCGATCATCTCGTAACGGTCATTAGCAAGGTTCATACCATCTGGCGGGAACGAAATCCTAAGAGATATGACACTCAGGACAGCCACAACGGAACAACTCATTCGTTAGATCGACAAACATGCCAGGAATCGCCTCATTTCTTTGTAGCACCATCAGAAAGGAAAATTCGTTAGCAGCAAGACCTTGAGTTGTCTGTTCAGATTTAACCCTCTGTTTTCTTGCCTCTGGTCTGTAGTTTTGCTGTTACTAACAAGTAGAAAAAAATGATGAAACAAGTTGTACAAAAACATTTTTTTATTACGAACTAATTTACATTATATCCAAAAAGAAACAAGTTTTGAATTAATTTAATTTTACAATTATAAAAAAAAGGCTTAGGCAGCAAATCAAAATTTTGTTCTAGCTGGAAAAATCGATCATATTAAAAGTTCGTATAGGTACGAAAATTCTGATACCGGTCTAGGTTTCTTGTTTGGAACTATAGACTATGAGATATTGATATAGTTTTTACACATAGATACTGTTTAATATATCCAATCAACCAACAAAATCGTAGAACTGTTTGCTTGTGGTTTTCCTGGAAATTCTACCGAGAATGTTTGCTGCTACTAAAAACCAAAAAAGTTTAGTTGACTTTCAATTGAGATTTCTTGTTATTTAAGTATTTAAATAAAAAAAACAAATAACATATATTTTTATTCAGTTTTATTTTATTTATCTTAAAATTAAAAAAAAAACTATCAAGTCTTCGTTTTTTTACTAGTAAATGAATAGTACTCATCAATTTTTGACGTAATGAACAAATAAATTACATTAAAAAAATATTGTGGTATATAAATATGTTAAAAATGGTAGTTGTAAGTGGTTTTCACTTTGGAAGTCTTCTATGCGGTTTTCTTATATGTATGGAGACCAAAAGTATCAACTTTGAATAGTTTGTATTCCTTAGCTTTCATCAAAGCGCTTTCCAGAAAAAAATTGTATTCCCTAACTTTCATAAAGACTCTTTCTAAAAACATTTTTTATTAAAGACAACTGTTTAGAATTTAGTAAAGAAAATGTAAACTGATAATTTCAACAACTGATTTCCAGTTTCATTCTATAAAGAGATAATATAATACTACTAATACTTAGAAAAAAAACATATAAGTTGTATAAAATAAAATTTTAGTTATTATTATTTTCTATCCGTTTGTGATATAATTTTGTTAGAAATGAAATGAGTACAGTATTTGGATATCCCAAAATAAATAGAGAAGAAGCCAAATGATCTCAGAATTGCTGGACACATGGCCTTACCTGTCTGGGTCTGTTTAATTCGATACATTGTCTCCCGAATATTATAATATTATTTTAGTAGCTAGCCGTTATTTATTATAAACTATATGATGTGACAAAGAAAATTAAATAATCTGACACGTAATTTTGTTTCACACAAAAAAAAATTTCTTATCGTAATCCATCCATTTTGAAATGATATAATCCTCTTTCAGCAAGAATGATTTAAAACGTCAGTTTAGCAAAATCAGAATCCTTTATATACTAAAGCGCAAATCGCTAGGCAAATCAAATTCTGACACGTATATATATATTTTTTAAAATGATCAATTAAAAATCTACTCTCGATCATATTTTTTTAGCAACCATAAAAGTCTAAAGCCTTAAATTTCTCATATCACTAACACGTTCAGATTTTTCAAAAAATCATGTCAACTATAACTTCCAATCACGTCACATGTTCTGATAGTTTCTATCTCTTAGCTTCCAAGCAATTTTCTTTTTGTCACTGAAAACTCCATTAAAATGATAGAAAAGCACTATAGAGGTTCATCCTCATACAGAGGCTCAACAAAAACCCGGACAAAAAAAAATAGAAGAGTGCAAATAAAGGGTTAAAGTATAAATTTTTTGTGCCAGTACCAGTAGGTAACAACAACATCAAACCCTCATCAGTTCTTTCACGAAGTTTAGACACCAAGTAGAGGTCTGATCACACTCCAAAGTTGCATAGGATTTATTCTCCTTCTCTTTTTTTTTTTCTTTCTATCGTTTATTTCTTTATTTTCAATGTAGCAAAAAAAATCCATACAAATTTATGTTTGGCCTTTATTCAGATTTGTTTTCTTTCCTTCTCAAATTAACATTCTCTAATTCTTTTTAATTCTCTTTGCATGAGTTGGAAAAAAATTTCTCTTTGCATGATTCAAATTCTACAGCAAATTTTCAAAAGAATTCAGAGTTTTGTCTGCATCTTGGTAACAGTAAGTATATCTGAATCTGATATGAATTGAGTACTTACGTTAGTTATGGTTTGAAAAGTTTTCAAATATAGTTTTAATATAGCATAACATATTCTTAAAACCTGTGTATGTGTCTATTATATACAAATCAATTAATATATATATATTATATCTTTGAAGTTCCAGATTAGAGATGATTTCACAAGAAGGGAATCGAGAACAATACCAAAACTCAAGTCCACAAAAAAAAAATCCCAAGATATGTTTTCTTTTATTTTTAATAGGACATTTATCTTTTTACTGGGCATGGGATTTCAATACTTTTGAATATACTTTTCAATAAAAAATATTTTTTTAAAGATTTTATTTTAGTTTTTAATTTTCATATACTAACAATAAATATACTTATATTTTAAATACTTATTTACAAAAAAATTATAAACAAAACTAAATGGATCATATATGATATTTTAACTATTTCTTATGTTTTGATATTTATTTATTATTTTCGATAAAATTTTATTCCAAAAATGGATCTCTGGAAAAAAAAAATTCAACTTACGTTCTAAACTGTTGTGTTTCAGTGCAAATGTGCGACACTCTAATTTTAGCTTTACCCGTTTATCCAATTCTAGAGAAATGTGACAAAAATAATATTTAATTTTTATATAAAAGTAAAATATTTGAAATCTATAAAACAAACTAATTTGAATGCAAGCAAAATTAGCCCGTGCATATAGCACGGGATGATGATAATACTAGTGATGCATAATTAGAAAACTTAGCTTGACCCTGTGGGCCTGTCGAAGGATGACACGTTTAAATCCGTAACTAAACCAACAATTTTGAAAACCTTACTACAAAATTGATTTAAAATATAAAAGGTTTATACTCGGAGAAATACCCTATGATAGCACTAAAAAAGTTTTTGTCACAAATATAGACTCTAAGGATCAAAATGACCAAAATGTTTCATTGAAGAGGTAAATATACATTTATTTATACCCCTAGGGTTAACTAATTCAAACCTTAGGGTTTAGAGTTAAGGGGTGGAGATTTAGGATTGAGGTTTAAAATTTTATAAAATAAAAAATAAATATTAAAAATTTGAAAATAAAAATTTTAAAAATAGTTTCAAAAAGTATTTTCGAATTGCAAAAAGAAAATTTAAAAATAAAATAAAAAAAAATTCGGAAAAAAAAATTCGGAAAAAAAATTTCAAAATTTTTTTTTATTAAAAAGTTCGAATTTGAAACATATAATCTAAAATTTTATTTTATTTTATTTTTTATTTTTATTTTTTAATTTTTAATATATCTAGAGTATTAAAGTCCTTTTAGCTATTAAATGAAACATTTTGGTCATTTTCCTCCTTGTGATCTATTTTTGTGATTAAAACTTGAAAATAGTCTATTTAGGAGAATTGTCCATGTATTTATACCACACTTTTTTCCTTATATGGAAATAGTGTATAGTAACAGTAATACTTATGGATAAAGTTTTTGAACTAAAGTGGTTGTTTTATAACATTCTCAACTGATCTTAAATATCGTTTATGTCTTCAGCTGAATCCCTACGGTAATTTATCATATATAGGAGAAAAAATAGACGTGTTGTTATGTGATACACATTATAGCTCTCAACTCACAAGATTAGTGAACATGGCAGACTACAATCAAATTAATCTTCGTTGTTATAAATTTTCGAAAATCCTGAGTTAAAAAATAAACGCTAGATCTTTTCTATTTCTGTTTGTCTTCACTTTTCATTTAAATTAATTTTAATTGTTTGTTTTTCTTATCATAATATTTGTGTTGAATACTATGTATCTTCTGTTCATGTAATAAGTGTTACACACCGACTAAAAGACTTAGTGTGGTCAAATTTCTCTTTTCAGATTAGCTGATTTGAAACTGAAAGCGTGTTGCCCTAAAAGTAGTTATCCTAGTTTTTTTCTCGAACGTGGTGTCATATGTAACTAAAAAAGGAATTCAGTGTGATTGTTCCTTCCATACAGAAGTAGTATAAGGGTTTAAGTGGAACAATGCCCTAGTCCTATATTAGCATTTGACTATGTTTTGGTTAATTGGTTTAAGACACTTGCTAACCTTCATTGTCCAATGTTACTAATATAGTAATGCAGGTGAAGCGAGTTTTCTTCATTTGTGGTATCTTTACGCTGGATTTTATAGAATGCTGGTTGTTAGTAGCTAAAGATATTTAAAGATATGTTAAAAAAAAAAGATATTTAAAGATTGGAACTTCCGATTTAATTTCTCTTGAAATTGTATTATGTGCTTTTTTTTTTTTTTTGAGAAATTATATTATGCTGTTGTTGTTTTCAACTCTTTTAATTCCATTTATTTTAGAGTTAGAAGGAACAAGTTAGTTTAGTGTTCTTGTTAATCTTCTTAATTCACATTGCTTTACTTTTCTGGAACGTTGTATCATAAACTTCACATAGACTTCTCTCTTAGAATTCACATTTCACGTTGATGTTTTGCCTCCTATAAGTTTGCATTTTTAGACATATTAATGCGCTTGGGTTGCGATTTTCGTGTTCTTCTGTTTTCTTATTTTTAAACAGACAGAGGAACTCTTCCCCAAATATCTCACGAGGAACCGGCCCTCGTGGTCTGGTGGTATAGGAACTTCGGTTGAGGTGTCTGCCATCACGAGTTCGAGTCCCGGCCACAGCGGATTTAACATCCCTTCCGTTGGGGCGCTGGACCCCCTACGAGGGATAGTTGGGAATGTGGCTGTCCAGATACCAGAATTACCAAAAAAAAAAAAAAAAAAAAAAAAAAAAAATTCACATTTCACGTTGATGTTTTGCCTCCTATAAGTTTGCATTTTTAGACATATTAATGCGCTTGGGTTGCGATTTTCGTGTTCTTCTGTTTTCTTATTTTTAAACAGACAGAGGAACTCTTCCCCAAATATCTCACGAGGAACCGGCCCTCGTGGTCTGGTGGTATAGGAACTTCGGTTGAGGTGTCTGCCATCACGAGTTCGAGTCCCGGCCACAGCGGATTTAACATCCCTTCCGTTGGGGCGCTGGACCCCCTACGAGGGATAGTTGGGAATGTGGCTGTCCAGATACCAGAATTACCAAAAAAAAAAAAAAAAAAAATCTCACGAGGAAGCGCCTTATTTAGAATATATGGTGATAATGCTAGAGATAGTGTAGTAACGGCTAGTCCAGGGCCGGCCCTGGGCCAAGCCCAATGAAACATTCGCCTTGGGCTCCCAAAAATTTTGAATTTCTTTTATATGTAAATAGGTCCACAATTTGTAAAAAAAAATTTTTTAGGCCCCCAAATTTTTGAAACCTTTACTAAATGGTGTTGGGCCTCCAAACTCTCAGGGCCGGCCCTGGGCTAGTCTAAGCTTTTCTTACAATGCACAGAGCGTTTTGTATAATGAGTTAAAGAAATTCATTTGTAGCTTAAAACAGAGGAATGCTTACCAACAACATGTGTTAATTAGTACTCTACAATGAATTATATTTGAAGATATGTTATATATATAACGTAATATACGTTGCAACAGACATGCATCCAAGTTTTTGTTCCGTGGCCACGACATTTTTGTAATCACCAGTTGTGATTCCATGTCCTTTTGAGTTATTAAACAATTTTGGATTGAATTATCGATAGACGCGTTTTGTAGGTCTGTGACGGGTTATTATATTTTGAGCGAGAATCTTTAGGGACATGCATCCAAGCTATATAGTAAAGTCGGTGACGGTGGCTCTATCTATGGCCGCGTAATTAAAGGTCAGTCTCTTGTCTCCTCTGTATTTTCCTCGACGTGCCAACTTGTCATTAATCAATACAAATAATACATAAACAAATAGAAAGATACGACTTCTGAAATCATTTCGGACTGTTTTTATAAAGAAGCACATGGAGATCTTAGATGTCACAACTAGTGAGGTGGGTCTCTCTTGTCCCATGTTCTAACATTATTCTTTCTCTCCCTCTCAAAACTTTTCAATTTTCATGTTTTGAGTTTTCAAACTTTTGAAAACAAAGAACAATGTTGTTGTTACCTTCTCTTCGTCTCTTCTTCTTCCTCTTCATCTTGTTCTCCGCTTGTTTCTTACATACAAGAGCTCAAGAAGGCCAAGGTGATATAAGTGGTGACAATATCAAGGTTGACCCGAGTCTCAAGTTCGAGAACCCGAGTCTTCGTCAAGCCTACATTGCTCTTCAATCATGGAAACAAGCTATTTTCTCTGACCCTTTTAACTTCACAGCTAACTGGAATGGCTCGGATGTTTGCTCTTACAATGGTGTCTACTGTGCCTCTTCTCCTTCTCGTCCGAAAACCCGAGTTGTTGCGGGCATTGATCTTAACCATGCCGATATGGCTGGTTATTTACCTCCTGAGCTCGGTCTTCTCACTGATCTGGCTCTCTTCCATCTCAACTCGAACCGGTTCTGTGGAACAGTCCCTACCACGTTTAAACGCATGAAGCTTCTCTACGAGCTTGATTTGAGTAACAACCGTTTTGTAGGGAAGTTCCCTATGGTTGTCTTGTCCTTGCCTTCCCTTAAGTTCTTGGATCTCCGTTACAACGAGTTTGAAGGTGTTATACCGTCCAAGCTTTTCGATAAAGAGCTTGACGCCATATTCTTGAACCATAACCGGTTTCGGTTTGGGATACCGGAAAACATGGGAAACTCTCCGGTCTCCGCTTTGGTTCTTGCTGATAACGATCTTGGAGGTTGCATACCGGGAAGTATCGGTTTAATGGGGAAGACCCTTAACGAGATCATCCTCTCTAACGATAACTTAACCGGTTGCTTACCACCACAGATTGGAAATCTTAAGAATGTGACGGTTTTCGACGTCAGTTTCAACCGGTTGAGTGGTCCGTTACCGTCTAGCGTTGGAAACATGAAGAGCTTGGAGCAGCTCAATGTTGCTAACAATAAGTTCACTGGAGTTATCCCAAGCAGCATTTGTCAGCTCTCAAACCTTGAGAACTTCACTTACTCTTCCAACTTCTTCATCGGTGATGCTCCGAGATGTGCAGCTCTTTCGGGAGACAATGTGGCGGTTAATGGATCGATGAATTGTATCGCCGGTAAAGAACGTCAAAGATCAGCTAAAGAGTGTTCTTCTCCAGCCTCACGCCCTGTTGATTGTAGCAAATTTGGATGCAATAATATATTCTCTCCTCCGCCGTCTTTTAGGATGTCACCCACCGTCCGAGTACTTCCTCCACCACCTCCGTCTTCCAAGATGTCGCCTACTTTTAGAGCAACACCGCCACCGCCTCCGTCTTCTAAGATGTCGCCTACTTTTAGAGCAACACCTCCACCGCCTTCTTCTAAAATGTCGCCTTCTGTCAAGGCTTATCCACCTCCCCCGCCTAAGTATGAGCCATCTCCGCCTCCTCCTCCTTCTTCCGGAATGTCACCTACTGTTAGAGCATACCCTCCACCACCACCACCATCACCTCCTCCGCCATATATTTACTCATCTCCACCACCACCACCACCATCACCTCCGCCACCATCTCCTCCACCATATATCTACTCATCTCCACCACCTCCTCCACCATCTCCAACCTACGTCTACTCATCTCCACCACCTCCACCTGTAGAATACTATCCACCCACAACGCAAAGTCCACCACCACCACCACCACAATATTGGCAAACTCCTTCACCAAGTGAACCCTATCCATCACCTTCACCACCTTACTATCAATACAACTCTCCTCCGCCACCGCCTACTTACTACACCGTTCAATCTCCACCGCCACCACCACCCGTTGACTGCCCACCAGTAACAAATTCTCCCCCTCCACCACCGGTCTACTATACACCGGTAACACAAAGCCCGCCACCTCCACCACCGGTTTACTACACGC
Source organism: Brassica oleracea var. oleracea (assembly GCF_000695525.1). Lineage (NCBI taxonomy): Eukaryota > Viridiplantae > Streptophyta > Magnoliopsida > Brassicales > Brassicaceae > Brassica > Brassica oleracea. The sequence continues at coordinate 12,850,603 of NC_027756.1, read as the reverse complement.
CGGTAACACATAGCCCTCCACCACCACCACCAATGTACTATCCCCCGGTAACACAAAGTCCTCCTCCTCCACCACCGGTGTACTATCCGCCAGTAGCAAGCCCTCCTCCACCACCGGTGTACTATCCGCCAGTAGCAAGCCCTCCTCCACCACCGGTATACTACCCGCCCGTAACACAAAGTCCACCACCGCCACCACCTGTGTATTATCCTCCAGTAACACAAAGTTCACCACCACCACCACCACCCGTGTATTATCCTCCAGTAACACAAAGTCCACCACCACCACCACCCGTGTATTATCCACCGGTAACACAAAGTCCACCACCACCACCACCACCGGTATATTATCCTCCGGTAACAAAAAGTCCTCCACCGCCACCACCAGTTTACTATCCACCAGTAACACAAAATCCTCCACCTCCACCGCCGGTTGAGTACCATCCTCCGGCAACTCCAAACCACTCTCGACCACAACCACCACCTAAGGGATGCAAAGACGGTCCAAGTAACGAACATCACTACCAAACACCAACACCACCTTCTCCACCGCCTCCATCTTACGACGACACGCCTCTACCCCCAATTCACGGTGTCTCTTATGCCTCTCCTCCTCCACCATCAATCCCATACTACTAAGTTTAAACAATGCATTAACTAGTGGTCAACGCAGACACTAGTCACAATGATCAAATTCTTTTGGCTTCATACCTATTTGTGTGTTTTTGGTTGATAAGAGACATTTGAGTTATTCTTTTTCCCCATGAATATTTTGTTCTTTATATTTCTTGATTAAATAGAGAATGGAGTATATATTTTCGGCTATTTTATAATTGGGTACCCATCATATATATATTTTCTTCCATAAATGTTCAGTATAAATAAAAATTCCTTTCACAAAAACCTCTTCTAGCTTAATAAAATTGAAGAATTTTTGTGTTTACCACATTGTTGGTATTATTATCTATGTTTACCACCACTAAAGAGATATTTTCAAAAATATCTTCTTCATTAAAAACCAAAATACTATTATACCCTTGATCTCTATGTATATAATAAATAACTATTTAAATAAAAGTTTAAAAATAAAATTTTAATTTTATTTTTAATATATTTTTTAAAAAAATTATTATTTCTTTTGTTTTTAGTTTATTTTTAAACTAAACTTATAAAAGAATTTAATTTGAATCTTTTTTAAAAACAATTTAAAAAATAATTTTTTAAATTTTTTTTTATAGATTTTGGATATAAATATAATTTGTGATATTATTATATAAACGAAAATAATTTTATTAAATTTTTTAAAAGATTTTATATATTTGTGATATTATTATATAAACTAAAATAATTTTATATAGAGCATTTGGAGAACATTTGCATCATCTAAATGCTCATTTTTATTCTTTTAGAAACTAAATTTATCTATTAATAATAAAAATCTCAATTAATGTTGAAAAGTTGTGTCTTTTCAATTATGTAACTACTGAAAAACAATTACTGATGAAATTTTGTGTCTTTTTAAGCATGTAAATATTGAAAATGGTTGAGAAAAAATATTTAGATATGTCTTCTCATCTTAAAAATGTTTAGATATATCTTCACATCTTAAAAATATATTTAAAATCTCAATTAATGTAAAGAGTCATGTTTTTTCCATTGTAAGAAACATATTAGATTTTTTTTAAGTTGTTAATATATGTATCGAAAACGAAAGGTTGCGTCTTTTTAATCATATAAGTATAACTATTGAAAACAATTAATGATGAAAAGTTGTGTATTTTCAAGCATGTAACTATTGAAAATGTTTGAAGAAATTTTTTTAGATATGTCTTTATCATGTTAAAAATGTTTAGATATGTTTTCTCTTTAAAATATATTGGAAATATATAACGATGAAACATTGTATCTTTTCAAGCATGTAACTATTGAAATGGTCAGGAAAAATGTTTTAAAATGTCTTATCACGTTAAATTGTTTAGATATAATTTTTTATCTTTAAAATATATTTGAAATCTTAATTAATGTAAACAGTCATGTTTTTCTTACATGTAAATGTTACAAATAATTAGAAAATATTCAAATGAAACGTTACCAGCAAAGAATTGTAGGAAGGATCATTCGTGTCTGGCTAGCAAAAAATCATAAACGTAATAATGAAACGTAATAATGAATTTATTAGTCTTAATTTTATTCTAATAGATGAAAATGTTTGTTTTTCTTTTTATTTTTACAAATTTTTCCCATGAACACATGATTTATGCCCTATATATTCGTGCATTTTGGTTAAATTATAATTTTTGATCATGTTACAAAACCGGTAAATTTTGTATTTGAGCATGTTTATCACACTAAAACAACTGGTTTCTCTTGGTTTGTTTCATATTAGTGCATTAATAAGCACCATTTCTAATAACATATTGTTTATTCCTCGTGTGTTTTTTTATGGTGTGTTACATATTTGTATGCATGTCCATTTTATAATTTTGTTAGTTCACACATTCAGGATATTAGCATACATATTTAAAATTAAAGTAATGTTTATATATACTATTTGTAAATAAATTCATATACATTTATTGAAACAATTGTTGTCAACAAAAAATTGTATGAAGGGTCATTAGTGTTTGGCTAGCAAAAAATCCTAAATGACATAATGTAATTCAAACAAATTTTAAAGGTTGTGTCTTTTCATCTTTAAATTGTGTTTTTTTTCATTTTAAAAGTTGCACTTAAAAGAAGTTATCAAAATATATAAGCATGTTCTTCTTAACAATGTATTTTTCATTTTAATAGTTATATTATTTTAAAAAATATTAAATATCTATGAATGTGTCTTTTTATTCTAACAATTGCATTTTTTAACAAGAAAATATAAAATGTTTTAAAATGTATATTTTTATAATGATGTGTTTTTTCATCTTAAAATGTAGTAGTTTCTAAGCAATGGTGAATCTATGTAGAGAACACTTTTTCTAAGATAAATCACATGAATTAATAGATAACTGTAGAAAGTTCTTAATGTAGTCAATATAACTTTCGCTAGATTTGTTTCTATTTTTAAGAGTGTAAATGATTTTAAATGTGTATTTTCATCATAGAAATTATATTTTCAAGAGGTTTATTTAAAATTTCTTAGAATGTCTCTTTTGATAATGATGTGTATTTTCATCCTTAAAATGAATAGGTTTTAAAGGTTTTAAAATGTCTAAATACATATCTAGTTATTCTTTAATTGTGTAGGTTTCTAGGAGTTATTTCTTGTCTAACATGTGTATGTTCATTATAACATTTGTTAGGTATTTAAGGGGTTGGGAAAAAAATTATGTTTATATATATATGTATGCATAAATCTTATCATCCTACAATGCGTCTTCTCATTCTAAGAATTACATGTTTAAAAATGTGTCTTTTCATCCTAACAATGTATATTTTCATATTAATATTTGTATGTTTATAACATTTTTTATGCATTAGTTAGTTATATGTGCTATTTATTTAGTGAATCACTATTACACGTAAATTGGAAACGATTATTAACAATTTAAGTGAATCTTTGCATAAGTTTAAGTGATCACTGCAAGTGTTTAGTGGAACAGTTACAAATTCTTAAATGAAATATTGCAACTGTTGATAGATATAATTTGTAGTGATAAAACCATTGCAATTATTGATTATTGTAGTCTTTTGGTGATAATTCATTGCAATTTTTGGTGTTAACCAACCATTGCAATAATTTTTTTTTCTTCACCATTGCAATAACTAATCTTCTTTATAAGGAGTTGTGGGCATTGACAAATCACAACAGTCACAAATATATTAGAAAAAAGAGAGATTTATTGTCAAAAGACCATCAAAAACAATTATATGTTTTTATTTGTCTTTTCATTTAAAATATTTTTATTGATATGTTTTTGGTTATTTTCTCATGTTTACTTATATTATAATTTTTAAAAAATATTGGAAATTTTATGGGTATGTTTTTTTCTCTTTTGTGACACATAAAATGTTTTGAAACCAAAAATACGATACTTTATATAAAATTATAAATTATACAAAACGGCAAATACTTTTTAAATAAAATTAATGAGTTCACGATAATGACTTAAAAGATGCATAAAATTTTCAATGTGTATGTCATTACCAATTGGTTATATTCTTTTAGTTGTGGTGTATTTTTCATGTAACAATTAAATAGTTTATGAGTATTTATTTTTATAATTATCAATTTTATCTCTATTTAATCAAAATTTATTTTATTTTTCATGCAAATGATTCATTTGTTTATTCAAGGATTTTTTTATGTTGAAGAGATACATCCTTTAAGAATACTAAAAATGTTGTAAATTTGTATCCTTTCAAAAGGTTAATATTTAAAGTTTAAATTATATTTCAGATAACAAATAATCTGTTTATTTTGGTGTTTCTTTACTTTTTGATTTAAAAAATGAAATATTTTTTAGACTCATTGATAAAGACATATTTAAAAATATTAAATAAATTTTCTTATATTAGCATATTATAAAAACATAAAATTGAAAGATGATAGAGTTACGTTTGAACAATCATAATTTTTTGTTCGCACCCTTTAGAAATGATATAAATAGAAACTAATATATATTAATTATGTAATATTTGATATAAAAAACTTGGAAATAAATAATTAAAATACTTTAAAGACTCAAAATATGATTGAATAAATTTAAGGGAAAAATAGGTTGAATATTTTTGATACATTATAAATTTTTCTATTGCAATATGTGAATATTTATTTATATAAAATGAGTTCTCGTGCAACATCGCATGAGTTCCTTACTTAGTGTAAATAATAAAGATATAGTTAAAATATAATTATTTTGGGTAAAATTTATAAGTTTTTAAAATAGCAAGCATTATCAAAACTAATAGTAAGTATTAATAATAGAATATACCTAAAATATTCTATTTTGAGAATAAAACTGAGGGATGCCATTGAAGTAAAATACAAACTCATTTTAAAGAAAATGTCGGATGTGGAATGTCTGTAATATTTTTCATAATTTTTAATAGCATAATTATCCATCGTTTAAAATTGTTTCTATTATTAAATAGAGAAAGTATAGATAAATAGAAGAAAGTTGGTGCAGTTTTTTTTAATTTAAAAGTTGGTGCAGTTTATAACCGGTTACTGTACCTACACTTCAAAATAATGTTGCTCTCAAAGCTCAACAAGATATCGAAAGATCACAAGAAAAGAGAAGAGGAAAAACTCCATAAACACTCAAACAAAATCTCTTATTAATGCTTGTTTAATTAAAAATAAATAATTAAGTTTTCTAGTCTGAAAAGTTGCGTGTAAGATAGAAAATATATGTGTTATCAAAAGAGCTTTAGTCATATAGGTTTAGACTGGAGAGAATGTTGAATTCGGTGGATCATTGCCAATTCTTGCGGATGTCGAATGTGTAGTTGATTTCCAAGTAGCACTTATTATCGTCATCAATAAACTGAAATAAACAATAAACTAAATAAAAAATCTTAACATTTATTAACAAAGCAAATCATAATTGCATTGGAACATATTAAGATGCATTTTCCTGATTTTTTGTTCATGTGTATGAAACATATACCTTAGTTCTTGCGGAATAGGATCCTCTAGCGAAAATACCAGAGGGTGTTATTTCTTCAGGCATCACATGTTGGTATGGCTCAGCTTGAGGACTAAACGTCCCAAGCATTGCTTTCGTACTATCCACTGCTCCAAAAGAAAGAGACACCAAAACATCAAAATAGAACATTAAAAACATTTTTAACACTACCTAAGACACAAGAAGAAAGACAAAAATACCCTTGACACCAGTTTTCCAGACGGTGTTGTTATAGCGAAGGCCCGAAACAATATTGTTGGTGACACGGAAGTTAAAGACAAGTGTGTACTTAGATCCTTCCTTTATGGTGAACCAAGGACCTTTAGGGTTAGGCAATCCATCATCAGGTATCGTTAATACCATGTCTTCTCTGTTTGGAGACCTAACTGTTAAGTCTAGTATCTTTACTACTGGATCTGGTGTCTCTGCATTTCATTTTTTGGTTAATTGTGTGTTGATATAACAATTTAAGTGTCTCCCTTTTAAAAATCCACTTATATATATATGTTACACAGCTGAAATTCTATAGTTATGGACTTTATGCCACGTATTTAGCGTTAAATTATATATATGTTGCGTTTTAATCATAAGATCTAAACCGGATTTTAGATTTGGTTTACCTCCGACATCTTCCAAATCCACCACGCCGATTAGTTGTTCCTTCCATCTCCTCAAGCTTTCATCATCCTAACAAATTTTGGCAGAAAATATAAGATATATATTTTTTTTTTTTATTAATAGTAGTTCTATATAATCTTTGATTGACAGAACATTATAAAAATTATGCTCTTTATTATCCTATCAATAGTTATTAGAAAAACATTTACAGTATGCTAATGTTCTCAATGCTCCTATATGAAGTTTTTGATAGAGCATTAGCATTTGCATATAAAATATTATAAAATTTAAAATAAATATATATAATTTAATATATTTTATTATAATATAAAAAATCTGTTATATCCAACAATAAAGTTTATGTTTAAAAAAAATTGCAATTAAATATTTTTAACCTTTCTAAAAGAATAATATTTCACATTTAAAATATAATTTTATTTATACAATTAAATATGATTCATTATTTTTAATGACAAACACATTAAATAATATATATATTATCTATGTTATTTAAAAATAAATAAACTACATATCATATATTAATTTTATTATTATTTTATACCTAAATCATTTACTGTTTTACCAATCACACTATTAAATACATAAATAAAAACATATAGCTTCTACGGTATACTACTACTGCTTTATCATCAAATCTACTAGGCCTGGGACTTATTATCCGAGATCTGGATTCGATCCGAGATCCGCTCCGAAAATAAGATATCCGGGGTGCCCAGATCCGAATCCGGATAGTAAAATCTTGGATCCGTGCAAACCAAATATGGATCCGGATATCTTAATTTTTAGGTCCGGATATCCGGATCCGGATCCGTATTTTTAAAATACATTAGATTTTTAAATTTTATTAATATTTATATTTGATATATTAATATTTATACATGAATTAATCTTATAATATTATATTTTAGTTTTTACAATATTATAAACATATATAAATATATTTATAAATATTTAATTTATGTATTATATTAAAAAAATTAGTATTTTTTGTTAAAAAAAATTAGTATTTTTTGTTAAAAAAATTAGTATTTTTTGTTAAAAAAAATAGTATTTTTTGTTAAAAAAATTATTTTTAATTATTTTGACGGATCCGGATCCGGATCCGGATCCGGATATCCGTGGATAATAGAATATTGAGACGGATATCCGAAACCCGGATATCCGGAAACCACGAATTCGGATCCGGATATTAAATCCACGGATCCGACGGATCCGGATCCGGAGATCCGGATATCCGGATCCGTCCCAGGGCTAAAATCTACCCGACCATAGCATGAAATGAAATATTTAAATGTACGCTGTTCATACATTAATATGCCAGGAATCTAACCTTTTTAATTAGTAATAACCAAATCGCTATCCAACCATTATATATAAACTTGTATTAATTTAAATCTTCGTCTATCAATAACTTGAAAAATAACAGACCTTGTCTTTCTCAAGCTGTTCTTTGAGAGCGATCATGGGACCAAGTTGGGGCTTCTTCTCTTCGTCTTCGTCATCATCTTCTGTCGGAGACAAAGAGCTATCACTGTTCTTTCTGCTTAGCCCCATTTCTTTGTCTGATGTCTGTCCTGAAGCTTCCCCTCCCTTCTTCTCATCTTCCAACTCCATTATTGATTCTTCCAACCAAAACAAAACAGACAAAAAACACACAAGATCACCTTCTTGGTCTAATAAGATCTTAGATAATGCCAACCTTTTGGTTTGAGTAAAATGCAAAGATGGCTCTAGAGAGAAGAGAGAGGAAAAGGAAGAGTTTTGGTGCTTTTTGTTGAGGTATGTTTATATATGGAGCTTGAAGAAATGGTCATGTGGTGATCCTATAATTTTGTAAATATCACTCTGGAAATCAAAATTTGCTAAATATGTACGAGTCTACATTGCAAATATATTTGCATGGTTACACATTGTGAGGATGGTCTATTGCTTGCTGGCTTGCCAGTGGAAAGAGTTTAAACATATACATACTGATAATAAATTCGCCAAATAGGAGAGGGAGGGTAATAGTCAATTGGGCTCTTTTATTAGTTTTATCAGCTCGCTCATCTACAAGCATAATAGCTTCCTTGTGAGATGTGCAGCTTCTCAGTCCCGATAATGTGATTGTGAGTCAAAAGTAAACAAAATTTTCTATACAATAAATCAAGGAAAAACAAACAAATAAACTAGATCTCAATCCGCGCAACCGTGCGGATTTTTGTTTTCATTTATTTTTATATAAATATTTTGTTTTCAATTCTAAATTGGTATATATTATAATATATGTAATAAATTTACGGTATATTTTTTCATTGAATAGATTGTTTTAAACTTTCACATGTATTTGTATTTTCTTCTATATATATATTTTCGGATTATTATTTCACTATTAAAAATCGTAACTATATATATAAAGATTAGTAAAATATTGTTTTATTTTCTTATTCAAAGATATTGCAACATTTCACAAATTTAGAAAGTTTTTTAAAAATTAAATTTTTCGCTTATAGATTTATATTATCGAGTAAATAATTAAACATTTAGTTTTTGTTTAATTTTTAAAATAAACTATATAGCTTAAAAAAATCCATTGGTTTAAGGTAGTAGAGATTAATCATTATTAGATAATATGATTTTTGTTATTTTAAAAAATCTTTATAATTTTAAAAGTTAACATCGACAAATATTTAAATATTTAACATATGGAGGTATAGTATTACAACATTAAATTATATCTATTTAATTTATATTATCTATAAATCCAATGGATCATCTATTGTTTAAATACAATTATTGATAGCTCAATAAAAATTTATGGTAGGCCCAAAATTTAAATGATAAGATTCGAGATTAAATGTAACATGACTTTCTAGAAATACGTACATTAGGTCCATTTTAAAAAAAAATCACACATGAATCAAGATTGTGACTTATGTTTTAATATATAAGATATTACGTAGAACATACATTTAAGTTACCAAAAAATAAGATGCATCACTTGTAGATTTAATGGATTTTTTGTTTGTCATAGTATATTTGCCCAAACGTCGACACTAGTTAATTCTTCATTGAGGTCAGAAATTAAGTGTTATTGGTTGCCATGAATTCCTGATATTTTCTTTGATAAGTAAGAAATATTTGGAAAATTATGAAATTTGATTGAGATGTTTGAGTTTGTACGTTTGAATGGTTTTAACATTTCTTAGGATATTATTGATAAGAATAAAAAGAGTGCAAAAGTTTGTATGAATGAGTACCAATGTTTACGCACATCGTTAGCGTAACCAACTAAAATGGTGATTCATTGATATATATTATTGATAGTATGATTTGATAATATATTAGTGTACGTTGCCTTTCAAAAAGAAAAGAATATACTCCTTCTGTTTTCTAATATAAGTCGTTTAGAGAAATTTTTATATTCCAAATTATATGAAGTTTTCAGTTTCACTTCTATATTATTAGTGTTTGATTTGTGGTTAGGTAAATAATTAATGATGTTTTTGTTTAACTCAAAGAACAAGAACATGAGAACTTAGCTCAAGTTTGCAAACATGGCAGACCAGTAGAACTGGTTAAAGAAAACAAATCAAAAACATAAGCATCACTGACAATGATGTTTTTGTTTAGAAAATACAAAAAATTAATGATTTTCTTAATCTATGTGCACAATTCTAAAACGACTTAGTATTAATTTATTACAATTTTCTATATAATAAATAAATACAAAATATATGATGTAAATGATGATTTACATATATTGACGATCAAATGTACCCACCAATATAATATTTTTTAAAGTATTAGGCTGCCTTAGAATATAATCTCTTTTTTTCTAAGTTTAAAAGTTATAATATAGGTTACTATATTTTGATCATCTAAGCGCGGGTTTATTTTTGAAATTAAATAAATTCTTCTTATATAATTTCTATATAAGATAATGTATGTGTATCAATCGAATATTAAAATAGCTAAAAATATATACAGACTAACGATACATTGATATTGGTTCGGATCCAATCCCAAGGTAAAGTACCTATTAAGTTTTTTTTTAGACATGCGGGTCTCTGTTTTAGTCTGGATTTTACTCGAGACCCAATCGAATAACCAACGTACATGAAATGTTTGTGTATATTAGATATATTTAGGTATTTCTTATATGTTTTTGTACTACGAATATTATTTTAATTTTCGTATTTTGGTTTTTGCTTATAGTTTCAGGCTTCAGGTAAAATTTTAAAATTTAAAATATATTTGGGTATTTAGCTGAAATTTTTAGGTTTTTTTCGGTTTTTTTGAGTATTTAAATACTTTTGGATATTTTTTTGTGTTTCATGTATTTTTAAAGATTTTGGGTACTTCAAATCTTTTTTGGATCCTAAATATCTGAACTGATCCGGACCCATTAGGTATCCAAAAATTATATGTAGTTTACATGTATCTTAATTATTGATTCAAACCCGAAAAGAACTGACACGAACCCCAAAAAAAAATCAAATACCTATTTAGGTCTAAATATCTAAAATCCGAAAGATCCATGCTCGAAAGAAACCGATCCGTACCTGACCTGAAGATCGAATGCCTAAGCCTACTCTCTTTTCTACTACTACTATTATTATTATTAGAATTGAAAAAATCTAGGATAGTTTGGTACAACTCTAAACAATCAAATATTAGTTTAGAACATGAAGTTTTTTATTGGCTATTATTCGTATATTTTAAATTACCTAACCAACATTTTAAAGAAGCCAAACAATGAATATTGATTAACAGTACAGTTTGAAAATGAGTACTATATTACCGCATGGGATAAGTAAATATATATCTAATATACTAATGTTTGATATAACAAAAATATAGTATAATATTGTACAATTATATTATTAAGAAGTCTAGAAAACTATAAGATTTGGGCTAATTCATTTGAAAACCACGAAAGTAACCTATATATTTGAATGCAATGTTACATATCGACATATATACAAAATCTCTTTTCAATTGTTATTTGGTAACCATAATATCTAGAGAAATATATTTTAATAGACCAGATATGTCACACAGATTTTCTAAATAATGAACAAATACCTAACAATTAGAGAATTAATATATTACCTAAGCTATTAGAGAAAGATCTTGATAAGATTGGTTAGAATCTTATCTGGTTGTTATAATAAAGGCTATTATAATATTTAGTTACATGTTATAGGCTGGACTAAAAATTAAAGGGTGCAACAATTCTTTTTAAGTAAATTTTTTAGGACTATTTCCCTTTTAATAGTATTGATATCTATAATAAAAAAATATTTTCATATTAGTCTAAACATTCATACCATTTGTACTGCCTAATAATTGTCTAGATAATCAAATATATGTTAAGTTACTCCGTCAACTTTTTCATATGATAAACTGTAAAGTTAATGTAAATGACTAACATTCATATGAATATCATTCGATAATAAGATATAGTAATTGTAATCTAATATTATTTTATAATACTAAATAACATACGGTTTATAAAAATGATAGTATTAAAACATATACAATCAATACTCACATTTGTTATTTGTATTAATGATATTACTTTTAAATATTATCAAAATAACATAATCTTAAGCATCATTTTATATTAATAAAAGTTCTTGAGGGGTTCAAAGTGGAATCTTCTATTGAATTAGGTTTTATAAAATATTATAAACCAAGTACATTAAAATTTAAATATGTCTCTAGTGCATGGTTGATTAGAGATGATCCTAGAACACATTACCCCGTCTGTAATCTTCAGATTACCTTAAAATAGAAAAAATAAAAGTGTTATAAAACGCAAAATGTCAAAATATGTCAGAAAAGCTAAATATACTAAATAATACCATAGTAAATTATGATATTATACTAACCTTTTTCGTTATAAATGAGCCACCAAAATATAAGAGGTATGAAAGTTGCAATGTCATTTCTTAGTCTCATCATATTTTGGGTTAGAAATTCCAAATCAATAATTCTAGAAGCTTGGCATTCCAGCTCTACACCAGTTAATTTTTTTAAAAAAAAATCACACGACCACGAAAATGTATTATTTGAAGAGCTTAACGATAATAAAGCAGTCTAGCATAAGTTAGGCTTCCTACTAAAACTACAATGGCGACTGATTAAATTTCATCAATATTTGAAAAATATGACACATATGTAGTTGATATAACTAAAGTAGAGAAAGAATGTCACATATTGTGGAGTAAATGAAGTTAAAAATTACACAGTAGAGTTTGATCAAAAAAAAAAAAATTACACAGTACAGCTTTATCAAAAGAGACAAAATCATACATTATTTTTTGCAACATTAACTATTAAATCCATTTGGTCTAATACAATCAAACATGCATTTGAAATAATTCTACTAACCATATAGTAATTTTAATATCCAATCCCTTTAGTTAGTCAAGCTAGCGCATAACTAAGTTCATTCAAGCATTTTAACATACATCTTTGGTGCATAAGATAATCTAGAATCTAGACCGAGAAAGTCTAATCTAGCTTTAAAAACAGTAAGATAGTAGGGAAACATGTAAATCCACATGTAAATCTAATACTAAACATCTTAACCCTTCAGCAAATCACCATAAATTAGCATATCCCATAGATTCAAGAGGTGACTACTCACAAATCATCTTGAATACACTTTCAACCCAAAATAATTTGAAGCATAATCAAGCTTAAGAAGCATTTAATCACAAGAGAGAAAGTAGTAAATGCATAAATACCAAAATATCCAAAAGGTTTTATGGTTATACAATAGATAAAAGAATGATCTTGTTCACTTAAAGCAAGTCATATTTATACTAAAAGGCTAAAAACTTGAAATCAACTAGGTTAAAGTGGTCGTAGCGGTCTTGGCAGCTATCTAGGCTGTTACATGCTTTCGAGACGTCTTCAGGACAATTATAGCGGCCTAGGTAGAGGCCACTAGACCAGACCACTAAGGAATCCATCTTCTTATGGTCAGGGTAAGACAGCTGGCTTCAATTTATGTGATGCATCGTCAAAATGTGGATATGTGAAGGAGCATAGCAGTCTAGAAGTCTACGTAGACACCGCTAGGATTGGGCCTTGTGGTTGTGTTCTCTAGCGGTCACTCCTCGACCGCTAGTCTTGGCTGCTACAAGTGTCCACGACTCCAACTTCTTCAAATCATCTCTTTTGCTTGGTTTCCAACTCCAAATGCTCCCATAACATGTATACATGCTCCAAGAGTACTCAAATGCAATATGAAAGTGCAAAGAATCTAAATGAACCTATGTAAGCTATATGAACCTAAAACAAGAGAAATGATAGGGTTAAAGTCCATAAAATGCAATACATAAACCATATATGTGGAGAAGTATATGTTGAGAATATACATCAAAATTTATAACATGATTTCGAACCAGAATTCAAAAGCATATAATCTATAAAGTTTTGATTATGAGAACCACATGATTTAAAATGAACAAAGATTAAAATTGTGGTAAGTAAGAATGGTTTAGTTAAGCTAAAATTTTAGAACATAATCTCATGGGGAATGGAGTCACATTTGATTCATCAATATACGTCATTTTGTCATGTCATATTTTAGAACCAATCAAATTATAATATATGTCGTTAAGTGTATTCTCAGTTAATAGTATGATTAAACACATGTGTTCTTTAGCTAATTTCCATGATCGAAAACGCGCCCGCCTAGTTGAGAACTCGCCTGGTTAAAGGGTGATTAAAAGGTCACTGGTTCGAAGAGGTGTTGTGGAGTGAGTTTAGGCGATGAAATATTTTTTTGCAAAAATCAAAAATTTGTGTGCTAAATATTAGTTTATATTATAGATCTATCATATTTCAATAAAATCCATAAGTATCAGTTGTAAAAGCTTCAAGACTGTGAAAATTTTGAAAAACGCGATAGTATAGGTCTGAAAATCGTAGAGAAAAATGTCGAAGATGAAGTCAAAATCGTCATTTTGTACTCATTAAATGAAAATCTTACAAATATGAGTGATATGCATTGCTTTTGGTTCAAAACCGGGACATGGGTGATATGATATGTGATCTCATTGTCAGTAACTCACATATGCAATATATATATATCTATTAACATAAAGTAGAAGATAATTCTCTTCTCCTTGCGCCAACGCAACAAATAGAGGAAGGAGGCTTCGACACCTGTCCCCTTCACCGAAACACACCGTTTCAATAAAGTTTTGGGTTTACACGAGTTATTTTTGTTATGGGCTTTGAATAACGTTTCTGGGCTTAAACCAAAACTAAAGCTTGCCCAGTAGTCGCCTTCGGCTTCGTCAAGGATGACGACTTATGTATCTAGGGTTCTTCGTTTTGATCGAGCCGCCACTCGCTTTGGCGGATTCGGTTTCTGGAAACCTTCTTCCCTTAACAACATCCCCGAAGCTTCCAAGGTCTCATCTCTCTCTCTCTTTCTCATCTTGGTTTCTAGGGTTTATTTATTGAATTTGTTAGAAAAAGATCTTCTCTTTAGTTGCTTTTCGTGATGCGAAAGCTTAAAGTTTCAAACTTTGGTTACAGAACGATGTGGACGAAGCTAATATTGTGGCGAGTGAGTTAGAGAAAAAACTGATCTCCAAAGAAGGAGAAGATTTGAAAGTCTTGAAGTCGCTCGAGTCGACCAAAGCCATAGTTGAAGAGCTCAAATCAAAGCTACACGGCAAAGAAGACAAAGAGAACTGCGACATGAACATTCTGAAAGAGCTAAACCAAGCCAAGATGAATCTTTACAAGACGACCGAACATCTCACTGCTATACGCGAGTCCATCGAGTTACTAAACAAGAGACTTGAAGAGGAGCGAGCCGCGCTCGAGAAGACACGAGAGAGGTTAAACTCTGTGAACGCGGCAGAGATATCAAAGGAGATTCAGAGACTAAGTGATGATGCGTTGGAGTTTAGTAAAACAGGGGAGGAAGCGCGTTTTGCGGTTGATAATGCTGTGTGTGAGATCGAACGGACGAGGAGCAAGATCAAAGCTGCTGAGATGCGTTTGGTCGCTGGTAGGAACTAGGAAGATGAAGGAAGCTGCTAGAGCAGCTGAAGCAGTTGCAATAGCTGAAATCAAATATGTCGCCAGGGGAAGAAGAACAAGAGAAACGTTGCAGGAGGAGATTCTTTAGAAGATAGAAGAAACGGCTCAAGAGATTAGAAGCAGCAGGAGGACGATTGAGGAAGGTCTGGAGAGAGTGAACTCCGAAAAAATGAAAGCAGAAGAAGAAGAGACACAATGGCAGTGGTCAGAATGGAGGAGGAGATCATCATCATCTTACAATTACAAGGGCAAGTACAAGAACAGGAGAGACGGTTCTGATGGAACACATAACAGTAATAGTGTAGCGACGGTGATCATTTCGGTGGCGATTAGAGTCTGAAGAAACAGATGACATGTCTGAGGATGACGAAAAGGAAGTAGATGGTAAAGCGGCCATTGTTTCAGAGGACAGTTAGATCGTGAGGGTTTTTGCTCAAATATTGTCTCTGATACCATCATATCTAACTTTGCAGGTTTGTGCAGAAATATTACATACATACCGATAGATCTTCAGTCAAATAATGTCTTTAAAGCATCTACTCAAATAAGTCTCTGAGGTAAGCATTGTTTTATTTGCTAGAAGAAGAGTCATAAGAATGATGTGTCCTATACACTGAAACTTTAGAGTGTGTCTACTATGTTCTTTTACATCCCTTGGACTTAATAGTCTAAAATCATGTGTACAGTAAATTCAACTGGTGGTGAAGGGTGTATGTATTAACCAAAAAAAATGTACTTGAACTGAACTGGAAGTAAGTTAAGATTTAAGTATGTATTGTTTATTAATTGTCATGCGCCCTCTTTATTTTTCTCAGTCTCTTAGACCAGAAGAAACTTACAGCGGAGCCAGGCTATCGAAGCATATCCTGCTTCATTTTCTGAGTCTAAGGTAAACTATGTTGTTCCTTTGTGAATTCATTTCAAGTACTCTAATTTTTAACTGCAGTATGAAAAAACATTATTAATGATATGTACCTGGGAATGTGAATCCTTCTATTCTTATATTCTTTGCAATCAAGAGCTTTAATGTTGGACAGATAACATCAGTCATTTAGCTTGGTGCACAAACATGTTATGTTTGTCCACTGCTTGATATTTTCATGGTTATTTAGCATCTATCCCTATATTCTTAGTTCGTAATCATCTGACGTCTAAGGATGGGATATAGTTTTTTTTTTGCCAGGAAAACCACCAGTTTCAAAGAAGCAGGTAGATCCCTTTTCCCCAGATATTGCCGATGATTTTCATGTAGTCATGTAGGTTTGTAGTTGCATTACAAGTGAAATTAACTTTCGTAGTTTCTGGTGAAAAATCATAGCACCTTTTTTTTCCACAGGTCTCTCGCAATTTCACTTGGTATATGTCATCACTAAGCTTGGCATGTTGTTTGTATACAATTTAGAGACTGCTTCTACTAATCTACAGAAATCGGATAAGTCAACTCCCAATTTTCTGGACTTTTGAAGATTTCTCAGTTGGAGGGTTCTATGCCAGTTGGACAAATTCTTTTGGATAAAAATCTATAGTAATACCTTTTATTAGTGGTCAAGTCTTATTTTTCAGTTTTTCACAGTAAAACTATTTATTTCAATTTTTCATGTGAAGGACACTATGCTATTGTATATCAGTTGTACAATTTTGGAAGTCTGATTTGTTTCCTTGGTTAAGATTAGGGACCTTTCTCTTACTGAAGAATTTATAGTTAACGAAAGTCAGCTGGACGAAAAATTAAGCTATTTGTTTATGTGAAAATTTCTCATTTTCGATTTGGATGCGCACATCAAGACTGAAACAAAATATTACATTTCCACACGACACAGACGTCTTCTAACATCTAATCTATTAAAATAGAATCCTATAATTATCTACTATTAAAAAGTTGTCATTAAGTTTTTTAATGATCCTACTCCAATTAAATTATAACATTTATCATAAAAATAAAATTAAATAGAAACAAATAGATATTTTTGTTATGTTCATACCAAATTATTGGATATTAACCAATTTTATAGTTTCTAACCTAACAACCAAATACGGATATAATAAAGATCTTGCCTACGAATGATATGTAATCCTACGTATAACACTAATTATCCTATACTTTTATCAAATAAATATTAATTAGAATATAATATTAATTAGACATATATATATATATATATATATATATATATAATATTTGGTGATTAATAGTACCCTTATAAATAATAAGAGTTAATATATATGAATTTAATGTTTTATTTATCTTTTTTCTTTTAAAACTTATTATGACCAACTTATCTAGGCGTCGACGTTATTCGGGTTGGGTTCGGGTCTAATCGGGTTTCGAGTTTTCGGAATTAAAAATTTCAGTCTCATTCGGATATTTATAAATTTCGGTTTGGATTGAGCTGAAATCTTTGCGGATTTGGTTCGGGTTTGGAAAACCCATTAAAATTATTTATAAAAAATTTAAATTCATATGTACTCTAAATTTCTCAAAATATAAAAATTAAAATGATATATTAGATATCAAAAATTAAAGAAAGGCACGTAATCTCTTTAAAGTGCACATGAAATCATTTTGTGAATTACAAATAGGCTATAGTTATGAACTTATGATAATGTGAAATAAAACTACTAAGATAACTCAAAATCATGATTTCACATCAAACACACTACTTCAAATGTTGCATGTAGTTTTAAAAAATGAAGAGAAAACAACTATAAACATAATGTAAAATATATATATATAACCATACGCGCGGACATTACCACTAGAAAAATGTACCATTTACTTGATACATTTTTATTTAATAAATAATCATATTAATTTTTTATAAATTATATATTTTAATAATCCAAAGAGCGGAAATAAAGATCTGATTACAAACCAACTTACAAAAAATTATAACCCGAGAACGGGAATAATTATATTAAGTTATACTATACATCTATGTTAATATCATTTAAATTTAATTATATATCATATAAAATAGATAAAAATGTTGTTTAGATTTATTTACCATAATATAATTGTAAATAATTAATAACAATTATTTTTGATTTATATGCTCATACCAATTTAATTATATACGTAATAGTTACTATAATAAAACTAACCTTTATCAATCATATTCGATCATGTGCCTGGTAGGATCACTATTGAGGGTAAACAACTTGAGGAGGAAGGCCACACCGGGTTTTAGAGAGTGGCCATGTCCAATGCCCACAAGTGATGCTGCAGAAGAGTTATCTTTATCTTAAGTTTGAATAAATTGTTTAGTGTTGCGTTTTTTATTTGAATCATTTTGTGTCGGTTTTGTAACTTATCTTCTTCGCTTGGTTATAACAATAGCTATTGTGGTAAAATAATTTCCTCTTTCGCAAAGCTCCCCAAGTGTTTTTATTTGGATATTTGACACTAATTCCAACATCCAAATTCAAATACAAGCGTTTTTTTTTCAAACACATTAGAGAGTGAATAATCCTAACTAATCCAGTAGCACTATATAATGAGTATATTATACTCCCAGTAGCAGTTTAGTAACCTGTGAAAATGAGTAGCAGCAGCTTAGTAACTGGTGAAAATTATTCACTAAAATGTTGGCATAAACTCAGACGATTCATTAGCGAAAGAGAAAAACAATCAATGGAGATACCTTGTAAGTGAAAGCAGACAGAATCATGGCTTTGTTTTGTTAAATGAATTTAGTCACCTTCCTATGCTCCAAAAAAACTGGTTATGATAGATACGAGCTATAATCTTGCAAATCCAATTACGTTGTTACAAGAAACTCAATCATTCGTCTTCAAACTTACACAACCCTACAAATGTAAAACATCATAGAGGGGGGAGTTAAATAACTGCACAAGAATATGAGTATTTCAGTCAAAACAAGAATGGAAAACTTGTAATTAAAGGTAGGCACAAATCAAATATCTCAATTTTCAAAAGTGTTTATGATCCAATTTATTTCGTTCAGATCATTAGTTTTTCATCTGTCTTTGATTCACTTCCATCCTGATATTCAATTTTAGAAAAAAAAGTATTAGTTATTCTTGCCTTAGATTTCTTCGACCATATCAAAGTGAAATAAAATCAAAAGAATAAATATAAACCACTATACACTTCTTAATATTTTTTTTAAATCCGTGTTTTCTTTTTAAAAAACGTTAGTGGTTCTTTCACAACAAACAAAAAAAAAAAAAAAAATTTTAATTTTGTTTTGGATGGTACGAATAAATTAATTTTAATACCATGGGAGTTGGTAAGCCAATCCAGAGCAATGGTTCCACCATCAGAAGCACGAAAGAGCTTTCTGACACAGTACAAATTAAGGAAGGAAAGAGGACTTAATCAGATCAAAATGCTGTCTTTAATTTTTATTATGTTCAATTAATTTTCAAATATTTATAAATTTTAAATATATTTTAATATAAAATAATTTTATTGTAAACACACCAAAAAATAGACTCCCATTTGCTAATATCATCGTTCATACACAATACAAAGCAACAATCATGTCTAGGCATATGACAATCCCAAATCGCAAACCTAAAAAATTAAAGCGACTCACCCCTCTTATGTCGAAGTTGAGCCATGCAAGAGAATATCCCATTGCCGACGTCCGCCGGTGTCTTCGTGCTCATCCAGATGAGATTACAGACAAGGAGTGCAGGAACATCTTCAAACATACACTTTTGAGGGGCCTCGCCAAAAATCCTCTACAAACTCTACGTGGTTACAAAGATGAGATGAAGTTTTGCCTTAAATATGGCAATAGAGAGGCACACTACATTGAGGGAATAAAGCATTTCTTTGCTTTACATGATCGTCCCAAAGGAATGAGGCACCTCAAAATATCGGCAACAAAACACTATAAGAAAGGATTCTTCAGAAAAGAAACACTATAAGAAAGGTAATTACCTGTACGCAGTACTTAGGCTACTCGCAGGTGGCCATGTTGAAGGGATGAATCTTATAGACGTTCATAAATGGAGAAACAACACATACGTTATTGACAAACTGTGGAGGCAAGTTAAGCGGTTGTTGCATGAGGTTCCAATCATAAAGAGGAGATCCTATGGCATAAACATGATTCTTATAATGCTACCAAGAGCCTGCGAGCTCAATGACCTCGAGAAAGGGTGCACTAAGTGTTTTTACTATAAGGAAATGGAGAAGTTTCTTATGTTTTTCCTGTTCCATTATAAATTTGTAGTAAAAATTTAAAATAAAATAATATATTACTCGGTATAACCAATGAAACAATATAGGAGGTAATAGAATAGGTAAAACAGCTACTAATAATACACTGAAACTAAATAATATTTTTTTATTAAAATACAAGTACATTCAATATAAACAAAATATAAAATAAATAATGTTTTGAATATTAAACCTAACCACAACAATAAAAACTCGAATAATACTTACTATATATAAAAAAAACTGAGCAAACATTTAATAAATGTATACCAGTTCAATCATGAAAATCGTATCATGCTAATACAACTTTATGATCTCTAACAAGAATAATAAAAAATAAAAAAAAATAGTTAGACATATGCGAAGATGATATAAAATGTGTTTTCATTATAAAAACATTTAAAAAAAAAAAGATAATAACTAAAATAGTATAATGTCATAAAATATATTTGACAACAAATAAAAAACAAAAACCACTGACAAAAATAAGCAAACATCAAACATTAACTACAATGGATATAATATCTTTCTTCACTTAAAATGTCCTAATAGACAATAAACACTTATTATTATATACATCTCTTGCAAATGCAAACCTAAAACACAAACCACCAAATCATACAAAAAATAAAAAACTAAGATCACAAGTAAAATATACCCCGTCTGCAGAGCGGGTCTACCCTAGTATGTATTATATATAAAGTATCCTAAAAAATCTCCAATTAATCTCCGTTTAATTTCCAATTAGTTGTTTCGGCGCTAAACCCGGGTCAATAACATGCGTTATGCCTATTGCAATTTCAAACATGGGCTAATTTAGACATTAACACCAAAGTCCATTCTCTTACTTTGTTTAGCTATACAAGATAACACTAAATAAAATAAAACCCATTTAAGATTTGTTAGCTAAATCTATTTTATCTTAACTAATAGACGCTTCC
This sequence comes from Brassica oleracea var. oleracea, assembly GCF_000695525.1. Lineage (NCBI taxonomy): Eukaryota > Viridiplantae > Streptophyta > Magnoliopsida > Brassicales > Brassicaceae > Brassica > Brassica oleracea. Next base: position 12,829,152 of record NC_027756.1, on the reverse strand, counting down.
ATTACTTCTTTGGTGACTCACCTTACATCTATAAATTTACCATCAGTTAAAAATGTTTTACTTTACTCATTAACGCAAGAAGTTAGTTTTACGTCTTGTTCGAAAACGCGGCCGTCTAGGCGCTGTTCGGAAGTTGACCGCGGCGATTATACCCAAATCGGTGTAGCCAGGCGTTGACCCGCGTAAGACCGCCTAATTTTTGCGTTTACCGCCTAATTCCCGCCTAATCTCGCGTTGACTGCTTAAGTTTTTTTTTCGTGTAAGTTAAAACACGGTTGATTATTTTTTACTCATTATTGACAGATTTTGTGTAATTATTCATTACTAAATAATTATAATTAGCTATCAAACCCAAAATAAACACATCCATACTACATTTAGGGATTTTTTCCGTACCAAACCCACCATTTACGAATCAAAAAGAGACTGTTAAAAATTATATATAAGAAAAATATATAATTATGTTTGTATCATCATGCTTAAAATTAACTAAATATATTATAAATATATTAAATTGTATATAAAACTAGGTCCCGCGTAATCTCCGAGTACTCCGCGATATTTCGGTAACTCGCTAGCCCGGAGTTACCGCCCGACTAGCACCATTAACCATGTATCTTAGGAGGGTTCTTAACTATAAGTAGAATTAAAAGAAAAGAAAAAATCTCTTATATATTAAAGAAAAAACATTTTAATAAATGCGTTCACATTAAACTGGACACATGTCACATGTAGAAGCATTGTAATAAATGTATTCATACTAAAATAGACACATGTCACATGTAGAGAGCTTCTCAGCCAAACTTACATAAATATGTTCACACTATGTATTTTACATTTTTTTAATATAAAACTCATATGCATGGTTCTTTTTTACGTTATTTTTACTGTTTACGAATAAAGCTGGAAAATTATTCATAAATTTTGATTCGATTCGTTATTTGTTTTGATTCAAACCGAAAAATCTGGATATATGTTACTCTACGAAGGAAATCAAATACTAAAATGCAATATCCGTATAAAAAACAAATCACAAATATCAATATTTATAGGAACGGATATCCAATTTGATTTGTTATATGCATATATATATATATATATATAATTAAAGAATTATATATAAGTTATATATTATAGTTTATATAAATTTTACAATATTTTTGTTTTTAAATAATTTCATTTTAATAATTTTATTTTTCATGTATTATTTTGAAAAAAAAATGTCATTTAAAATTAATTAACAGTATCTTTATATATTTATCAACCATTTTTATATACTTTTACATACAGATACATGTGCACATTGACATGAACACCTTTTAACTACGTATTTACCAAAACTGAAATATCTAATATTTTTGGAAGTTAAAATATTCTTTTTTAATGCTTCTTTCACTATCGACCAAATTGTAATAAAATGATTTGTCTTAATAATTTTTTTTCTTTTTTTTAATTATTATCCGTTTAGAAACTATAATATGAAATCATTGGTTCGATATCACGACTATCTAAAATTCATAACATGAAAACAAACAAATAATAGTACTTTTTCATTATCAGAGGAAAAAAAACCAAAAACATCAATCTGTTTAACCGAAGAAACCAAATAAATATTGATTTAAAATGATAGTTATATTTTAGGAGATTAAAAACCAAAAAACAACCTAAAACAAAACAGATATCCAGATTAAACAGATTAATGTATTTTTATTAAAAAATAACGAAACTAATAAACACATTTTGGCAAGACGCGGATTAATACCTAACGAGAATTAAAAGAAGAACCGCCACCTAATTTCGACTCAGAAGAAACTGGTCTTAGTGGGCAGGTGTAAGCATTGTAGTGGGTAGGGGATTAATGAGAAGGAAAAAAAAACGATCATCGTTTTTGGTTTCATTCCTCTGGCTCTCTCTCTCTATCGTTCGTATTCTGTTTCCAATCGAGAGAGATAGTAAAAGATCGATCGAGAATTCGAGATGGATAATAAGAAGAAGAAAGTGTGGTTTTGGCCGGAGAAACAAGGCGGCGGAGTTTCGATCAAGGAGGCGGAGGATATAGCGGCGGAGCATGTTTTGACGGAAGAGACGATAAGTCATTACAGTTTTAGCAAAGGTCTTCTTCCGCCTCTCGGTGTTAATTCTGGCTCTACGCGTCACGTTAAGCTCCGCTTCTTCATCGTCTCTCCCTTCGATCCTCGCTACAGGTAGTTAATCGATTTTGCTTAACTGATTATGTGATTGTTCGTGTCATCGCTGATGATCCTTGGTTTGAGATTTTGTGGTAGACGATTCGTTATTGTGTGGAGGAGGAGCTAGGTTTCTGCATGTTTGCCTTCTCGTTCTCACTCTTACGAGATTAACAGATCCTTAAGTTTTTGTTACTCTATTGAAGCGAATAACGATGAAACTATTTTGAATCCATAGTGTTCGATGTAATGCTCGTGTTCAAAGGCATTACACGAATCGCACTTAGTTTGATTTTATTCAATAGAATCATATTGCTTTGATTTTGAATTTTTATACTATGCGAATTCTGTTTTGCGTTTTTGTTTGTCTTCTTCTCGTATTCCATGATTTAGGAACTGATGATTAAAGTTGAATTTTGTCAGGGCATGGGATTGGTTTCTAGTGCTTTTGGTGGTCTACACAGCATGGGCTTCTCCTTTTGAGTTTGGCTACCTACAAACGCCAAGAGCACCTCTCAGTATTATAGATAACGTTGTCAATGGATTTTTCGCGATTGACATCGTTTTGACATTCTTTGTTGCCTTCTTGGACAAGGCAACCATTCAAGGATATGGCATTTTCAGTATGCTGCGTCTGTGGAGTCTTCGCAGGGCCAGTAATTGTTTTGCTAGGTGATTGATTTGAATGTGTGTTTCTTTGAATATCAAACACTTCTCTTCCTTTGTCATAATCTTTCTTGTTTTCGAATTATCAGATTGGAGAAGGATCAGAAATACAACTACTTTTGGGTTCGATGCACAAAGCTTCTCCTGGTTAGTGACTTATCTGAACACAAGCTTACATTTATGAAGAAGCTGCTATATATTTTTTCTCTTGGTACTTCAGATTAGATGTCGTGTGTTAATAAGTTGCTCTGCTTTCCGAGTTTTTTAAGTTTTACTTGATCTTATGTTTAGGCATGGCCCTCTGTTTCCTTTTGCAGAGACATGAGAGTTTTGTTTCCTAAACAAAATGCGACAGGGAAACTATTGGAGACTAACACAAGCCATTAACTAAACGAAGTTTTGTTTCCCTTCAGACACGAATTCATACAAGAAGAAGAACAAGCGGAGGCCACACAAAACACAACGCTGCGGGAAAATCAATATTGAAGATGGGAGGGAAAATCAATATTGAAGATGGGTTTCATCATCAGAATAACCAACACCGTCAGTTTGAGATGGCAGTGGAAGAAGAGAAATGTGGTGGGGGGGGAGGGGGAGAAGAAGATGATGATGATGATCACCGGTTTGTGGTGGAGAGAGATGGAAGTTTAACGATGGAGGAAGATAAAACGACGTCGGTTAGTGGGAGTGAAGAGTCGAGAACAAGTGCAAGAGATGAAGCAGAGAGAGTGTGGTTAGAGTTGTATCAAATTGGTCATCTTGGATTTGGTAAAGTATCTTTCACTGGGATTTAATAATGTGAAATTTGATAGTAGTATACATTTTGTAAGAAGTAGACGGTAAAAAAAATCCCTTTTGAATTTCAGGCTACATACATAACAATTTACATTTTGGTAGAGAGTGGTTAAAGTTCGTTGTGTATATTTCGACTCTTCAATGTCTTTCACATATGGTTACATCCTTTGTCTGTTCGGTTACATTATATCCACATAAAGGTATCAATCGGCATAAACCGGATCAAACTAAACCATGTAAAAAATCAAACGCATGTTCTTCATTTCTCGTGTTCTTCCGAAAAGATGTCGGGCGTGCTTTTGGAGTCTTACAAGTTCGCTTTGCCATGGCACAAAATAAATGACCTCGTCTGCAAGTTTTGTGGCGTGTTTGAAACCGCAACTCGAGAGAAAACTAGCGGGCAAAATGAGAATGATGTTTTGAAACGAGCTCATGAAATATTCTACAACAATCTCGTTTATTTTACTAATATTTGTTTTTATGTTTTTATTTAAATATTAATGTTTAAAATTTTATCTTTTACTATGTTTTATTTAATAAATAAATTTTATTTTTAAAAAAAAACTGTTTAATAATTATTTTTAAAAACCTTTAATTAAGATACTTGCATTGGAACACATAAATGTTACCGTCTCTTAGCGGAGTCTTTTAACGGAGTCTCTTAACTTGCATTTACTATTAAAAAAAATTAAGAGATGTTAAATGGGTCTCTAGGTTAATAATGTTCTCATGCTATTTATCAGTCCACTGATCCCGTTGTATTGGCCCCGAGCTTCCCGGATGTAAAAAAGGAAAAAAAAATACTTTAAGGCGTCATCGGTGCAGAACGAAAGGACTCAGAATCCTATCATCAACATTTGTGCATGTGTAATATTACTTTTCTATAGGGACCATTTTAGTTGCCAAATTTGTTGTGAATGATGCAAGAAAATAGAATTTGCTTTAGTTAAAGAAATCATAACTAATAACAATGAGAAGTAGAGACTAGCGAGCCCTTTCCAGAAGTATTTATACTAACATAGTATTTCTAACGTCTACAAATTTATCTAATTTCAAAATATTATAGATTAATTAAATTAAGCACACATGAAAAATCAAGATAAAGTCAAATTCATGTTATGAATGGTGTCAGTATTCTTTTGCACGTATATATGGACATTCAAAGAAATAAACATTGAAAAAATAGTAAACCCTTAATTCGATTTTAGGCTTCAAACAGTAAAGAGTATCCATTTTATAAATAATACTCACAGCTAGGAGGCAAAGACCACTATGCTGACATTGTAAGTTCGACTCCTACGTTTTGCGTGTGAGAAAATAATCAAAAATATATATAGCATGGTAAATAGTATTTGAACGTCTATAACTTTTTTTGGTTAAAAGTTTTTTACTATAGTCTACAGACAACAGTGAATGTCTTTATATCTCATCTTTTTATCCACAGTATTTTGGTATCATCCAAATCTAGGATATTCACCGACAATAATATATTCTCTTGTATCACAATACTGTCTTTAGTTTTTAAAAACATATCTTGAAACTACATCGTGATACTCGATTGTAATGTTGAATTTAGTTAATATCTTCCAAAATTATCAATAAACATTGTAATTTTTATGTTCAAAAAAACATTGTAATTTTTCAAAAAAAAACATTGTAATTTTTCAAAAAAAACATTGTAATTTCACTATTTATTTATATAAATCGTATCAGTGGGAGAACAATAACACCGTTTTATTCAACCATAACTAATTTCTAAAAAAATGTTGATAATCTGCTTACGTATTGTTTGTCAAGATTATCAATTTACACCTCTTACAAATATATTATGACAATGTATATTAGAACAGATATACAATCAGCTTAGGATTCACAAACAACTTAATAGAACAGATCATATCAAGAAAGAAAATCAATTTTCTCAACAAAAAAAAATTAGAAAACATAAAAATATTCGATCTTTTATTCTTGAGTTTTAGCTGTGGTGGCCAACTATTTGCTGACGAAGAGATTCTAACCAGATGGGACCGAAAAGAACATTTAATTATGGTACCAATCTTAACACGTGGCCGACCTGGTAAAGTTTTGACCGCTGATCTAAATTAGTGCTTAATTTAACGATTAAGAATTAACACATATTCAAGGATTACGAGATAATTATGCTTATATTGTCCGACTTTAGGATTACACATATTCAAGGCATGCCCGCATGGGGTCGTTTCACATAATTCCGATGCCAAAAGTGAATTATTTCGACCTTTTCTTTAGATCTGAAATAATAATATAAAATCATAATTTAATTTAAAGTGTAAGAGGAAGACCAAGCCTTTTCCAATCTACATTTATATTTTCATACATAAAATTAAAATTATTTTTTCTTCGTATTAGAACATCCGGGACCTAGACATTTCAGAGCCACAAACCCAAAATAAAAATAATGGCTGAAAAAAATAATTAATATTGGGATTTCGAACCAGCCTTCCCTTAGAGAATCAGAGCACATTTGATCCCTAGACCACAAGGAGTTTTTAGACAAATGTGGCCACATTTGACCCCTAGACCACAAGGAGTTTTTAGACAAATATGGCCGGTAAAATAGTTATTATGTTGGTGGCGGGAAGCATTTCATCTGCTTAGACCCAGGTGCGGCTCTGAGAACATCTTCAATCTACATTTATATTTTTATAAGAAATAGAAAAACTGCACAAAAAGGATTTTTCTATATTATATGCTTATATAATATAATTTTTCTCTGTAATTGAAAAAATAGAAATAAGATTATATTTTCTCTATAATTCTCTTTACAAAAAGTATCTATTTATTATAAGAAATATACTGAAAACAATTTTTTTTATAATATAGTTATTTTATTATGCACGTTTGATTTGTAGTTGTAACGTTATTTATATCGGATATAAGTCCTTTCTTCTGTTACTAATTAAAGTATTCTGACTATCTAATGACTAGATGATAATCTGCGCTCATGCGCATGATACGTTTTTATAATAATGTTTGTTTATTAAATGATTTTAACAGTTTGCAACACTACAATCTTTATCGATTATAAAATGACAAATAAAAATGTTGGTCTTTTAAATATATTATCGTTGTTAAATTGTTAACATAGTACATCTCATTTTAATTATTTTTAAGATTTCATATGCATAAAAAGAAATTAAGTTTTGCGGGTGACACAAATCACCAAAACTAAATAGGCAACATCGATTGTATATGACGAAAGAGAATTAGATTTTCTCCTATCGATTTGTTTACTATTGACTCTCCATAAATGATTTTATTTTCTACCTCTATAAAATTGTGCTTTCGTTCTCTTCTTTGTTTCATTGATATGAGTTAAGTTTTTTTTTTTTAACTTCTTCTATGAATTCGGTGAATTACATAAGTGTCAATTTTAAAAGTTGGACATCTCTAAAAATTAGTTTCACTCCAAATACATATCTAAGAATCAAAATTTTGAAAAAAAAATCATTGGCAAACTATATTAACAGGTTAGCGTTCAAATCTAATATATTAAGCTATTATAGAATATAAGTGCAGACACGAAATATAATTGTCTGTCTAGTATATATTCACTAGCTCGGTCTAAAAATCATCTAATTTTAGAACAATAAAACAAATTACTTATTTCACCAGTTCAGATAATATCTGAATCCAAACAGGTAATATCCGAATCCGAATGGATATCCGAAGATAACCAAACTTAAGTATATTTAACCCTATATTTCTAGTTTACTTCTCTTATTTTATTCAAAATATTTATATTAATGATGCTTATTGCTCAAAATTAGATAATATTCATATAATTATGTACAAAATCATTTGCTACTCACTAAAAATACATATCAAACTCGTGTTTCTTGCATTAACAAAAGTTGCATCTAAAATTTCAAAACAACAAGTAAATTAGTGTCTTTCTATTTTTAAAGTGTTATTTCCAAACCTATTAATATTTTAATCTTTTAAAAATTAGAAAACCAGTTAAGTTAAAATATATTTTAAATACAAAAAACTTAAACAATGAATAATTGATTTATTTTCTTCAAAATTTAAATATCCGAACTGGCCCAAAATATCCGAACCCGAACATAAAATACCAGAACCCGACTCGAAATGTAGAAATATCCGAACGAGTTCTATACATTTTTATTGAAATATCTGATACGAACCCGAACGTGTATCTGAACGCCATCCCTACGATATATGATCATTTGTAGCTTGCTTGAACAAAAAAAAGTTAAACCATTGATCACAAAATTTTCAGTGTGAGATTTTTACCTTTTTTATTAATTTATAGTCGTTTTTTTAAAATTCAAAATATAACATATAAGAAAAAAGCTAATTTTTTTATTATATGATTAATGTGATTGTTTAATTTATTTTAATAGTATAAAATTAAACAAAAAAAAAGAGGGGTTAGAAACATTGTTATCAAATATGTATTATTCATAATCATTAATTGTCATATATATTTTTTTATTAATTTATAGTCGTTTTTTTAAAATTCAAAATATAACATATAAGAAAAAAGCTAATTTTTTTATTATATGATTAATGTGATTGTTTAATTTATTTTAATAGTATAAAATTAAACAAAAAAAAAGAGGGGTTAGAAACATTGTTATCAAATATGTATTATTCATAATCATTAATTGTCATATATATGTTAACCGTATTAGGTAATTCCGTAGCTTTTATTTAAGGAAAGAAAAAATATTTAATTTGATAGTTAGTTTAATAAAATTCATAATATATGTTTATATGGATCAACTTATTTTTCTAACAATTGTAAGAATCTTTATCGTGATGAGATATGACTATGAAAACATGCCGTAAGGGTTCGGGGTTAATATACATATGGGATTAAAACTGTTTTTTTAGAGCAAAAAAATAGTAACTATGTCCCTTTAGACTAATCTATATTTTGTGTCATATTTTCCTATAATACCCTTTAATATTTATGAAAATAATTTTAATAAATAGTTTTACAAACAAAAAAATTTTGGAAAAATAGTAACATTTGTTAAAATACCTATATGAACTTAATGGTATATTTTCCAGTTATAAAAAAGTTAAAATTATAAATTTCAGATTATGTTCTAAAAAAAGTAGAAATGACATTCTACGAAGTAGAAATGGCATTCTACGAAGTAGAAAACGAAATCTACTTTTTTCATTGAATCTACAATGTTTAGAATACGTGATCTACGTAAATAGGAGTATTCTACAAATATGTAGAATACACATTCTGCGCTTAACCTACCATTATAAAATTTTTAGAAATCGAAATCTACACATTAATCTTATTCTAAAACATGTAGAAACCGTCTTCTACAGATTTACTATAAATCTAAAACATGTAGAAATCAAATTCTAAACATTACTATAATTCTAAAAAACTGTAGAAACTGATTTCTACATATTAGTTGTATTCTACGGATAAGAAATCAGTTCCTAAAAATATGGAAACAAAATATTTGAGAATATTCACTTTTATATTTTAAAAAAAAAATCGATTCTTTTAAAAAAAAAAAAAACGAAAAAGGAACAAAAAAAAAAGCGACAAAAAAAACCTTGGCAACCTTTTTCGCCGTCTTCTATATTCCATTGATTGTTCACAAAATTTTCACAAAATTTTCACA
>NC_027756.1:12807705-12819818 GCF_000695525.1 Brassica oleracea var. oleracea | reverse complement strand
TTTCATCCCAGAGAAATCGAGTTTAAAGAGTTGAAATCATGCTTGGTCGGTTCAAATCAAGTGGGAATCAATCCGGATATAATCATACAAAACCAAAAAAATCGATTTGGGATTCTTTCCTCGGCACGGGATCGATCGATCTATTCTTACAGATCGGTCGATCTGTGTAAATCGACCTTCGCCGATCGAGAGAAATGGACCAGGTCGATCAGTATATATTTCGCGTTTTTTTTGTTCTGAATAATGATCGGGATCGATCGATCCACTATAACTTGTAAAGTGGGATCGATCGATCCCCCTTGTCGAACTCAATATATATTTTTTTAAAAAAATTACAATTTTAAGGGCATTACTGCCATTTTGGAAAAAATTAGTCTGATAAGACATAAAGTAGTATAAATTAGTCTAAAGGGATATAGTTACCATTTTTTTGCTCTAAAAAAACCGATTTCCCTATTTATTGACGTATTGATAATTTACACCTTTTCCATAATAAAATAAAACAGTGGGTCCCACACTCATGGCCATCTTAGCCGTCCAACCTTTTTTTCTTTAATAAGCTTTTCTGCTGGCCGACCTTTACAGGTGGTGATTACGTGTCCGTGCCCATCTACTGAAAAAACAGAAATCTGATTACAATTAAAAAAAATAGCGATAATTGTAGTTTTTTTTTATGCGATAATTATAGTTTGATAAATTGATACTCCAACTTCTAATGGCGCAGACAATATGATCCGTTCTTTTTGATGTAGAAGCCATTTTTAAAAAATGATAATATATTCAAAAGTTATTAACTTTTTCATGTTGGTTAAGTATTATTTCGATTAAGATTTGACTAATTTTTCTTGCTTTCGGAATTAAGTCACATATCTTCCTTTCTTTTCTTAGTTTTCTGGATTAGAATTTTCATAATTAGCATTTCTAAACTAATTTTCTTTAAAATTTGAGGAACATTTTAAGTATGCACACTATTCATACCATTTCTAGTGAAAAATATTGACACAAGTTCGCAAAAAAAAAAGGGGTTATGGTTGCAACTTACATGATACAAAAACATGTTGTCAAAAAATACAAAAAAAATCTATGAAGGAATTTTTAATTATAATATATATACCGAAAACTTCTTTAATCTTTTGTTTAAAACAAAGAAGCAATTGAACAAAAAAAAAAAGGTGGGGGTGAAGATTTGATCTGACGTGGCGACAGATATGTGGGCCCATTTTCAAGTGGAATCCTACCTGGCATACACTCAAGTGTCAGCGATCGGACACATGCACAATGAAATCAATCGAAGTAACTTGTCGCCATGTCATTATCAGTCAATACATGGGACCCATATTTTTGCATTTATTGGTCCCACCCACCGGCCTATACTTGTCGTCAATAATCCACGTAGATTAAATAAAAAGTGAAAACAAAAACGATAACGCTTATTGTTGGGTAAAGAAATAGAAAACTCGAAGAACCTTTTCTTTTTACATTTATAACAACAAAAGTAAATAAACAAATTGTTTTCCATGTTATCGGTTAGAAATAAAAATGAAAAACAACTGGGTGATATTTTCTACAAAGTAACAACTGAATGATTTAATAATACATCGGATTATATTTGTTATAATAATTTAAGCAAAAAAAAAATTGTTATAATAGATGCGAGAATATAAAGTGAAACAGGTGAATAAAACGCAAAAAGTTAACATTGTTTATTTGTTGCTACGTCTACTATGAATAACTTTTTATCATTATGACTTGAAAGTATTATTCAGATTATACAAGAGTTTTTTTTTTGAACTTTAATTATACAAGAGTTACTTAACATAATATATAACGATGATGACTAAACGTATTCCGGTTCCGAAGCTACCAGCCATGTACGACGATGATGGCTTTTTTTTTTTTTTTGAGCAAATACAACGATGATGGCTAGAAGTATATTTTAACACGAAACTCGTTAAAAACAAATTTGTGAAGGAAAGAGCTTTAATTAGAACATCAATAATTCAATACTAACTAAAATTTAAGATTATCAGTAAAACGAAAAAGGTAGTTAGCAAACAAATTATGCTGATATTCAGTTATTCGCTGCCAAAATATTCAGTCTACTAAAAATGTCATTTTCAACCCAAAATAAGATTTAAGTAAACGATTCCATATTCCCTTATGAAGAAACGTTTAGCTAAAAGAACAACCATATTTGTATGTAAAATCAAATATTTCACTTCATTGTGTCCTAACTCATAGTTTTTTTTTTTGAACAACTCCTAGTATACCTAGATCTACCAGGTGTTATGAACACATATGAAGCCAAATCATGTTCACAGGATATAAACATATATATGTACTATTTGACCTTGTGCTTTTGACATTACATGTGATATCTTATCTGAATCAGTAAATAATTTACTTTGTACAATGTTAAGCAAACGCAAAAGTCCAAATACTAGAGTTTATAATGACGTTCCTTTTCTAATATCGTGCAATATATCTCAATTCAAAAAAAAAAATAGATTATAAATATAAACGATCTATTGACCAAAAAAAAAAAAAAAAATATAAACGATCTATATTTTTTTTGTCAGCATAAACGATCTATATATAACAACAATATAAGAAGAGTTCTCATCGATTACTTCAACATTTTAATAACAGTACCAACCTTATACCAAGCATCTAATCTATTATGAATAATATTAATTCCAACCACCTTTTTCATCAATTGTTTTAGGGATCAACTTTTCTAAGTGACAAAATTGATGATATAATCTGATAGTAATACAAAGAATTAATGGGGACTCTTGTGAATACAGTTGCAGTGTCTTATTAGGATACTCTGACCCTTAAGGTCACCACCAATATTTTTTTTAAATAATAATCGTTAGGATAAAACTAAGTTGCTAAACATTAGATTAACTATGTATGATCCGAAATTTTGGTATGATTTCAGTGAGAAGAATTGATGAAAATGATTTGACAGAACTTGAAGAAAACTTCAGGAGTAGCGCATAACGGTGGCTCGTGTGTTCAGACGGTTTAAACTTATAAATAGTGCTGCTAAGTTGACAAGTTACCGGGCTTAAAGTTTTTGATAGATTTACTTTAAAACATATATCATGAATATGTTGGGTTCCTTCTGGTCCATGAGATTAGTATTGGACCTTTAGGGTTAGTGAAATACATATATATAGTCTCTTGACCTAATTTTTTATGTAGAGACTTACAAGAATAAAAAAAACAAAAGAGAGAAAAGAAGAAAGGAGACAGAATTTCGTCTGGATTTGTCAAAGCAGATTTGGAGGGTTAAACGGATCCTGATCGGACTGATATTTTGTGGGAAGCTTCTTCAGTCAGTGAGTTAAAGGTTCACCGAAGGGATTTAGATTTCAACGGTTGGATCTTCTGTTGTCTGGGTTTTAGTGAAGCTGGTCGTCACAGTTCTTCAGCAGTGCTGTCTTGAGTGATTGGTAAATCCGACGGTGAGATCTTCTCTGATTGAGCTGAAATTTGGTAGAGGTGTTGTTGACTGGTTTATCTTAGATTTGTATGGTGAGATTAGTCTCTGGTTGCCGAAATCCTTGTGAGCTGAGGTCGTTTGGTTTCTGCTGGTTTTGAAGCTTTGTGTTGCTCTCTTGTTGTTGTTGTTCTTGTGTTGGAGATAGCTCTTTGTAGCTTGAGTCTATGTTCTGTTCAGGTTGTTGAACAGGGAGGACGTGGTTGTACTCACATACATTTATATAGTGGATTGTTGAGTGTACTACGGTCCCGTGGTTTTTCCTTCTCGAGGTTTTTCACGTAAAAAATGTTTGTCTCATTTAGTTATTGCTTATATTATATCCTGATATCGTCGAAGTATTTTTCTCTCAGATTCTCACAAAGTCAGGGGAAACACGATTGCTACATTCCGCTGCGCTTCGTGTCCTCTTTCCCAACAGAATACGAATCGACCAGCATGCTCGGCGGTTTTTTAAGATTGCAGGTCGTATTTTTAATAAGTAAAACAAAACAACTCGACCAGCATGCTCAGCGGTTTTATATCGCTTCAGGCATGCCGCATGCATATCAGTCTACCTCATGCAATGTATATTAAACTTGAAGTCATGGATTTTATAAAATGTTTCTTCTGAAGTCCGATAACTTCTAGAGGTCGTTCAAAAGCAGAGGTAACAAAACTTTTCACATATAGTAACGCTCATCTCTCTCCTTTTTTCTTTCTTTCAAAAAAGTAACGCTTATCAAATAATGTGCCACTCAGTTTAGGACCTTTAGATTCCTTCGTTTTTTTGGGATACCTTGGAATTATCATACAATCGCTATGAAAGCCGCTCTGACCATTACCAATCCATTTGAGAGATTTTAGTTAACTATGTTTAACAGTGTTAACATTGGACGGGTCGTCTAACCGAGGTGACTATGTTCTCGGTATTTATGTCATAATATTGTTTCGTGATACACCCCCACCTATATAGCAATCCGATTTTGTATAAACTTTTCAAAATTTAATTTCAGATTTTATGGTATAAAAAATCCAGTGCACGGATCATTCAACTGTGTTACACTAGATATAATCCCACCATTTACATGTATATAATTTCTCCTCGTCCATCATCACTTTCTTCCAAAATGTATAAAATCTGATATAAAAATGGTTTGGATTACCAAGAAGAGATGGAGGAAATCCGGGATCCTTCATACCTAAGACCACAACATGTGATATTAGTTTTGTAATTCAATTCTACAACATTTAAGTTTTATATATGATGATTTTTCAGTCGAACTGATGATACTGATAAAAGATTTATATTACATAAAAAAAAGGATTTGTCTTAAATATTTACAACTAGACGTTAATCGCAAGTGGTGTCTATCATTAAGACAAACTGTACATGATATTTCTTTCTCAAACAAATATCACCAAAAGCTTCTTTTCATCTCATGAATTATGATTGCAAGAGAATATTAATTAAACTAATACTTATTTTCTTTTATAAAATATTTTTCCCTTACAGATATTTAAAAGAGAAGATTCTATAGTACTGCTTTTTTAGTATTTGTTTCTACTATAAATAAGCCATCTCCTCGAGCAACACTCTTCACACATCAAAGCATCACACACACAAATACACATTTTCTCTTCTCTTCTTTGATCTTTTCCTCTCTTCTACACATTCAAATGGCCACTGCTGATGTATGCATACATATGTTCTTAATTTTTTTCAAACCCATTTCTCATTAGTCTAAAGTTTGATTAGCGATCCAGTTCTAGATTCAATGTTTTTCACTTGTCTTAATCCACTTAGATGCTTAAGTTTACACAATATATACATGATCCACAACATGAGAAAATATTATTTATTCTGTAACTATACCAAACAAAAACCTCATGCAGTTTTGAATTGATCTTATATGTGACAATGGTTTTGCAGGTTGAACAAGTGACTCCAGCCGCAGCTGAGCACGTCGAGATGACACCACCAAAGACAGTAGAGCCTGAGGAAACAGTCGCCGTTGTGACTGAGTCTGCTCCAGCTCCGGTAACAGAAACTGAAGCTCCCGTGGAAGAAACAGAGGAAACCAAAACCGAGACGAAAGAGGAAGAAGCTCCCGTCGAAGTAACCACTAAAGACCTCCCCGTCGAAGAAACAGAGGAGACCAAAACAGAAACTGAAGAGTTCAAGAAAGAGGAAGAAGCTCCCGTGGAAGTAACCACTAAAGACCTCCCCGTCGAAGAAACAGAGGAAATCAAGACAGAGGCGGAGGAGATCAAGAAAGAGGAAGAAGCTCCGGTTGTGGAGGAAGAGAGCAAAGCAGAGGAAGTCGTAGAGCCTAAGAAAGAGGAAGAAGCTCCGGTGGTTGTGGAGGAAGAGAGCAAAACAGAGGAAGTCGTAGAGCCCAAGAAAGTGGAGGAAGAAGTGAAGACAGAGGATACTCCAGCTGTTGTGGAGGAAAAGAAGAAGCCAGAAGCAGAGGAGGAGAACCCCACTGAAGTAGCAGCCGAGGAAGCCGCCGCAGCTCCGGTGGGAGTTGCCGTGGAGAAGGCTGATGAGTAAATCTGAAAGAAAGAAGTTTGCTACTTTATAAGTACGTTGCGTCTTTGCTTTGTTGTTCCGAGTCTGTCACTCTTGGTGGCCCCTTTTGCATCATCTCCCTCTCTTTATTCCTACTTTCAATGTTTAATATAATGAATCCTCTTTAAATAAACGAAACTCATCTCTTGCTCACTACAATACAAGTAACCGTTTGGTCCTAGAATCATCACTTAGAACTAATATCTAAGATTCATATCTAAGCAAAAAAAAAACTTACAAAAAAGTTTCAGAAGCTTCTATCTTTATGTTCTTGTCTCTCCAGCGAATATACCCATCAACTCAGCCACAAGCTCCTCATCATCATCATCATCATCATGTTTCCTCACATACCTTTTCAAGAAATCCTGATCTGTACATACCAAAACAGTTGACACTGGAGGGAGTTCACTTTTGATCAACCCTTTGGCAATAAGAGCTTTGATTACATTACACCTAGGTACCATCCTCTTCTCCATGCTGTATCCAAGCACCTGAGGGTACGAAGCCACAGCCTTTAGTGGCCAACCCATCTCCTTCACAACAAACTCGATCTTCTTCTTCACCGTCTCCACAGAATACCCAATGCACGGAGGAAGACGCTTGACCATCATAGCAACATCCTCTCTGCTGAAACCTAAGCCTATGAATGTCTCAACAGAGTTCAATATATTCTTCTCTGAAACACCAATGCACTGAGGAAACCTCTTCACCACTAACCGGACCTCGTCTTCCAATAGTCCACACTTTCTCATGGTTTCGAAGTTCAGAGTTATCTTCCTCTCAGAGAGTGTCAAGAAAGTCGGAAACTTCTTGAACATTACCCATATATCTTCCACAGCAAACCCTAAACGCTTATAGACGTTCACTTTCTCCTCCATTGCTTCCTTGTTCAGCCCCTTGACAACTCTCAGAGCTTCAAGAAACTTAGGCGTAGTTGGATCAAAACCCATCTCAAGAACCTTCTTGAGAGACTCCCGAAACGTCTCTTTCCCACAGATATGTGGGCACTCTGAGATTAGCAAAGGGAACAGCAACCTCTGAGGCACACCAATACCTCTCAAAGCCAACACATTTCTGATTTTATTCTCCTGTTTACCCCTCTGTGGGGATAAAGTTTCCAACTTTGAGCTCTTATCCGCTTCCATGACCTCTTTGACGAAGTCGTAGTACACGCTTAAAGACCTGTCCTTTGACAAGATCTTTGGAACTTTCGAGATGGTTTCAGTTAGCTCTGAGGCTGAAGATACTTTTGATTGTAAAGCTTGAAGCTTTGGAGCGAGAGACTTGTCAGCATCTAGTGTAAGGAGCAGTGGGTAATCTGTAATGATGGTGGAGATTTGAGAATCTGTGAAGCCGTGAGTTCTCAAGAGATTCAGAACTGAATCAGGGTTACACTTGTTGTTGAAGCTGACTTTCTTTGAGATTGATTCTGCAAGTTTTGGGGTGAAACCCAGTGAATCAACGAGGTAAGAGACTGTAAAGTTCGGACCTTTGCGAGCAGCAGAGGAGAAGGGAGTGAGATTCAGTGAGAGTCTACATTTCTGCAACCTTCTTCCACGGAGAATCAGAGAATACATGACAGAAACAGAGCAAATGTTTGTTGTAAGTTTTTACTTGATAAACCCTAATCTCTCGTATACGACGATTAAGAACATGGATGGGCCTTGTGAAAGAACCTATCTGCTAATGACAGATGAGATGAGTCCTTCCTAGCAAAGCAATAAGAACTTTCACTGTCCAACAGTATCTTCCGTTTTAAATTGTCCTAATCGAATTTTTTTTAACACCGATTAATTATGCTATTACAAACTATAAGAAACGTTACATAGACGACAATACAAATCTACCTACCTTATAAAAATTTATGTCTGACTGCATCACCTTCTACCGCCCTATAAAATTCATTCTTGACGAGATACACTTTGCCAATGATGAATATCTTTTGTAAGTTTTTTCTCTAATATTCTGCATAATCCGTCTTCTACGAAAATTAAAATTCAAACTTGCTGGTATAGAACCATTAATGAACACTTGGTCAAAAAAGAAAATAATATTTTTTCTAATATATTTATTTAATAAATATGTATATCTATGTATGAACACCAAAACAAATCACCTAGTTTATATATATATATATATATATATCAATGTTTTTAAAACCAGACTGATTTGATGGTTGAACCGGATTCGACCATGAACCGGTTACATAGCCGGATTTGGTCTAATAATTGGTTCGACCATAAACCGGTCACGTAACTGGATTAGATCTCAGAGTTATTAAACTGATAAAAACAATTAAAACTATCAAAATATATAAACCATCCATATAAAAATAAAACTAGTTTATATTTATAATGTTTTATGTTTTAAATTCATTTATATTTTAATTAAGTATAATATCTATTAACATTATTTTCAAATTTATACACTAAAAATATATTAAACCGGATTATTGAACCAGATTTGACCCGGTCAAACCATATTGAACCGTGACACAAAAATTATCCGGTTTAGTTTTTGGTTCGGTTTTAAAACACTGATATATATATATATATATATATACATATATATTTAAAACTCTAGCAATGTAGAATCTGATTCTTTTAACCAAGTCGCCTTGGTCTAGTGGTAAAGGGGGTCCGGCTGGAGTTTCTGCCACGAGTTCGAGTAGTAGCATTGGCCACCCATAGAAGCTTTAAGTGGCAAGAAAACTCGGATTTCTATGGACCTCGTGGAGTTAGTGTTTGGGCTTTGAAAACTTTTGGGATCTCCACGGTTATAAAAAAAAAGAATCCGATTCTTTTGTCAATTTGAGACTTTGGTTGCTTGTGTTTTACTGCTTTGTTTCTTGTCGTGATTAGCCTTTGGTCACAGTATTTGGGAGAGTTAACCTTCGTTTGATACATTGTTAGAAACTTCTTGTTCACACAAAAAAAAAACGCCACAGATATCAAACAGAGATCGGCGTTGCTCAGAATTTATGAGATGAATTAATTGGTGTTTGTGGACCATTGTATAATTTCAATATGTCACATCTTGATCTGAAAATTATTACTAAATTATATCATACTAGTTAGTTATTATAAAAGTTAATAATATTTTAAGAATAAAATGAGAAAACTTCTTATTTGAATCTCAGATTTGAATAGTAATTTGTTTATTTAGTATGGTTATTGATATGATTCTGATGATGATAAGGCACTCTGTTAAGACTAGTATTAATATGCTATTCTATTTTAGTTAGTTCTATTGAGCAATTTGTTGTGGCCGGAATCACGAACATATGTAATCTGCATTCTGAAATTATTTAAGCAGTATTGGAATCAGTTTATGTTGTAAACCATACTTTATGTTTACCTTTCTAATAGCATCTCCAACGGACACTCTATAACTTCAAATATTAAGTTTTTTATTCTCCAAAAAGAAACTTCAAAACTTCAAATTTTAAGTTTCGAGGAGTGAAACTCTGTATTTGAAGTTTCACTATTCAAAACTTCAA
Source organism: Brassica oleracea var. oleracea (assembly GCF_000695525.1). Taxonomy (NCBI): domain Eukaryota; kingdom Viridiplantae; phylum Streptophyta; class Magnoliopsida; order Brassicales; family Brassicaceae; genus Brassica; species Brassica oleracea. Next base: position 12,810,257 of record NC_027756.1, on the reverse strand, counting down.
ATTTAAAGTTTCAAATTTTTATTTGCATTTTAGTCCCAACAATCATACATCACCTTTATAATCCATAAATATTTTTTTGTTTATTGTTTTAATCCTTAAAAAAATAATATCTCATAAATATTTTAAATTTTGTTTACAGAATTTAAATTTTACATTAAAATTAAATAAAACTTTAAAATAAGATTTAAAATATTTTAACTAGGAAAACAATAATATACAAAAGAAACTTAACAAAAAATATTTAAAAAAATTACATGAAGACATAACTATTACACAAATTTAAATATTACAACAACACTAGTAGCCAGATAAGTTTGATCCGGAACCTTCAAAATTTTCAAATATTATTACTTTTTTTTGTGCAACCGAAGATGATTGTTGTTGTTGTTTTTGATGTCTTTTTCATACCATTTTTTTTTGTTCATATCCAATATATTCATGAGTATTAATATCACCGAAAAGAAATTAGTATTTTAGCAATATTTTATGTTTCTATTTTACTTTCTAGTTCTTATCTAATATATTTACAAGTATCAATATCACCCGATTTCAACAAAGTAAAAATGAAGAGAGTCATTTTTACTTCGAAATACACTAATAGATCATATATGCATTACGAAAATCATTTATAGAATAATATGGTATTTTGCTTGAAGTTTAATATTAATTAAGTTATTTTTATTTAAATTTTTATATTTTAAAAGAATATTTCATTAGTTAATATTGTTGTGATATGTTTATATATGTGCTAGTTATTTATAAATTTTTTATGAATTCAAATTAGTTATGACAAATATAAGGACCATATTATAAAATACAAATAGTTTTGAAGTTGAGTTTGAAGTTTTGCTTTTAGAGAATAATACCTTTAAACTTCAAATATAAAGTTTTAGAAACTTCAAAATAGAGTTTCTTTTTAGAGATGCTCTAAGGGTCAACATCACTATCATGTTTTTTTTAGAACAAAAAAAAAAAACATGATAGTGATGCTCTAAAACAAAAGGTAAACACAAAGTGTGGTTTACAACATAAACTGATTCCAATACTGCTTAAATAATTTCAGAATGCAGATTACATATGTTCGTGATTCCAATACTGCATCACTATCATGTATATTGTGTACCTATTCTGTAGTATTTGGTTTGGGTCAACTAATGTTGGAGTTTGTACCATTCCGATGTTGCATTCCTAAATACATGATCGTTCTTTTCTGATGATGTTACTCTATTTTCTGATGATAAATCTAATAAGGTGACAATATGTAGTTAAAAATTGAAATTTATGATGTTGGTGCAAACACTTGAACACTTCTTTTGTGCGGTATCAGACCTATTGATATTTTTTAGCTCATATAAGTTCTAATTTCAGTGCAGGCGACAAATAGAAAGAATAACACTTAGCTGATGTTTAATCGTAACGGGAGACGTGGTAACTTTCTTAGTGTGTTGGAATCATTTTTATTTGTCATTTTTGTTTTATGAGATTTTAACTTAATGTATTTTAATATTTTAGTATTTTATAGTTTTTTGGTGTCTAATTTTCTTATAGAATTTTTTGGGCGTTACAAAGAAAAACACTTTTTGTTGAAAATTAATATTTGCATTGATTTCTAGTAACTTCTTTTGAACTCATTTATTATTTCATCTAAACTATTAAAACTGAAGTGAAAATTTAAAATAACCCTGATTTTTCCTAAAAAATTACAATCTCATGCCACTGAGTAATTAAGATGTATTTATTTAAAACAATATATTAATTAATTATTTTGCTCAACCATTTCCTAATCTACGCAAACTATACGAGTATGGTTCGTTGGATTTGGTCCATATATATCAAAACTATAAGTTTAACTATCCAACACATGGCCTAACTCTGAACACATAAATATTGATAGTGCTCATATTATAAATCGTACTATGAATTTTTTTTTTTAAATTCCAAGACCTCGGATTATAGTATCCATTATTGATAGTGCTCATATTATATATCGTACTAGGAAGTTTTTTATAATAAATCCAAGACCTAGCATTATACAGTAGTATCCATTTTGTGGCATATAGAGTAATTGGTTTAATCTTTAAATACGTAGGGGTTATTGGTTGTTGTATTTTAATGGATTTGAAAATCCGAACTAAATCTAGTGTTATTGGTTCTATGATTTTCAAATCTATATTAAAATCATGTGTTATTGATTTAATGATTCATAAATTCTATATCAAATCAAGTGTTATTCAATCGTACGGATTTACTAATATATTTGATTTAATAATGGATTTGAATGGATTTACTTGGATTTTTTAGTTAAAAATACAAAAACTCAAATCCGAGGGAAAACCTCTGGATTTGCATATTTTACTTGGATTTATAAATACTATATGGATTTCTAAATGAATCAAAATATATAAACCAATAACACCTCCTACATGTCGTACTTGCAACAATCTATCAAACCGGTTTAATATAGTTTGTTACAACGTTGACCACAGACTATAGTATCGATTTGGTGGCATACGAAGTCATTGGTTTAGTAATTGCGAACAAATTGTTTTCAC
>NC_027756.1:12764679-12807030 GCF_000695525.1 Brassica oleracea var. oleracea | reverse complement strand
GCTCTTTGTGAGAGAAATAGTGACAAGAAGTTGATTAAGCATCAAGATGAAGATTGGAATGAGACTCAAGTCAGACCCATCTCTGAAATTTTGGCGGCAGTTGAGGTAAAATTTTAATATTTTGAGATATTTTACAGCGGTCTTATTGTGATTAGATGATTAACATATTGTGTCCGTGAGTACATATAGACCGGTTGAAAGTTGAAAAAACAACCATGGAATTGTGAATTCTGTCATGCATGTTTTAATTATCCAAGTTTTGTTTATATAGTTAGATATTGCACTTCTAACATGTCCAAAATGTATAAGTGTAAAAATTATTATTAATAAAATATTTTTAACTGATTTAAAATTTTACCCAAAACATCATAAAATTAATAATACATTTAAATCATATAATAATATATGAAAGAAATGTTAATATAAATCTGACAGGACATGATACATTTAATACATGGATCCAATTATTATTTGTATAACTACATAACATCATACGATACTGCAATATATGGTCTCAACAATAAAATAAATTAAATTAGTAAAAATGCAACAATTAAATTATTATGTTTTAAAATGTTTATATATATATTCTAAAAGCAACACCCGCACGGGTGTGCGGGTCAAGCTCTAGTTTTATATTAAATCCATTCACATCACCTAACTCTAACTCTAACTCTAACTCTAACTCTAACTCTAATTCAACCAATGCATTTTAGAACTCTAATTCAACCAATACATTTTAGAGTGAAGAAAAAAAACAAAAAGACTATTTTCTTTATTTATTTTTTACAATCAAAATGTCAAAATAATTTCTCAATCTTTGTTGATATTGAATAACATCCACATCGGATAACTAAAGTAATTTGTTCTTTGCGAATAGTATTCGGAGTACAATCAAGAATTGTGGAGAAATACTTCAATGCATGGATCTTTTGTATAATCATAACTTTCATCTCAGTAACCAATATTTCAATAATTTCATTCTGAATTTTATGAATAATAAAGATAATGCACACAGAATTTTTTTTTTCAATTCTTCTAATATATATGCTTACTAATCATTGCATCAAACTCCTAAATCATCTCAATAAAACCCAAAATATAATTTTGAATCTCTAGAAACGAAGAATTATAAAAATATTTTTTCTTAATATCTTTAGAAACTACTCAAAACTAAAGCTCTAAGGGTTTTTCTTAGATCTCTTATGGAACAACTTCCATGAGACCTATATTTATATGAAAAACCATTCATTTTAACATGTGAGATATGAAAACACAACCCTAACTTAAATAAATAAATAAAAATTCCACTTCTAGATTTCCTAATTGTGTTCATCTCTTAATATATTAAACATCTAATAATATGTTAAGTTTTTACAAGCATGAAATTATCCAACATTCACCCCCTTAATTCCAACTTGAATTAGAGAGATCAATTTCTTAAACTTTGATTAAGCTTCTCATTTGCTTGAACTTAATCTTTGCTAATGGCTTGGTAAGAATGACGGCCTTCTGCTCAACACCCGGCACATGCTCCACTTCGATTTGTCCATTATCCACACACCGACGAATGAAATGATATCTTGAGAGTACGTGCTCACTCCTTCCATGGAAAATCAGATTATTTGTTAGAGCAATGGCTGATTTGTTGTCAATCATAAGCTTGACCATCTCGCCTTCTTCACTTAGTATCTCACACAACAACTTTTTAATCCATATAGCTTTCTTTGCTGCTCCTGTTTCCGCCATGAACTCTGCTTCGCATGATGACAATGCGACTGACTGCTGCTTCTGTGACGTCCAAGTAACCAATAATGAAGCATAATAGAATTCATGTCCAGACGTGTTCCTCTCGTCATCGACATCAATATTGTGGCTGACACTACAAGAAATGTGGATATTAATAGCGGGCGTTAAACGCTATTAGTTCGTTTTAATAGTGCTCCCTAAAACGTTCTGACAGCGCTCGTTATCGTAGGTTCGACCCTTTTGATAGCGGATCTTTCGAATGCTATAGTTAAATAAACAACGATAGCAAATGTTTCGTGTTATTAATTTGTTTTTAATTAACCAAAATTTATTAAAAATAATTACCAAACCAAAACTCATTATTAAATAATTCAAAATTAAATCGAAAATTAATTCATAATTAAAAATTAAAATTTTATTTATTAGTTAAAATCAGTATACAAAGAATTGGTTTACAACTAATATCAGTTTATTTATTAACATTGGTTTACACACAAACCCGACTTATTAAATTAACCCTATCTAAACCAAACCTAATAAACCAACCAAAACTAAACCTAATATACGCCGCTGCTTTCCTCCCATCGTGTGTCATGTCGTCACCGTCGTCCTCTTCCATCTTCTTCGTCTTCCTTACGTCTCTGTCTTCTCCCTCTTTCTCTTTTTCTTCTTCTTGCTCGGCTCCATCTCCACCAGCACAGCTTCTTCATATCCGGCTTCTTCCTGTAACAAGAACAAACAAATCAAAAATTAAATTCTAAACACAGAGAGAACAATGGCTATTGAATATGAACTGCATCAGACACACCCTTCAATGTTGTGACACTACGAGAACAAGAACAACCACAAGCCCCATTATCAATTCCACTTCCTCTTCCCCGTCCCTGAAGTCAAATCCCCATTTAATCAAGTTACAATCTTGTCAAACAACACTAATCATTCAAAAGTCTCAAAACAAAACAAGGAACATATAACAAACCTGAGATACGGTTGGTGTTAACTAAGACCATGGATATGCATCTGGAAAAGAAGAAGCTTTTAGAAGAGGATAGATAAAAAGAGCGGTTGAGACAGAGTTCATTGGCGGAGGTAGAGAACGAGGAGGTGGAGATAAAGATGATGGTGGCAGCGACGGAGGTAGAGAACGAGGAGATAGAGATGGCGGCGTCGGAGGTTATGGTGATGGTGGTTGTGAAAGATTTTTTTTATGGGGTGATTTTGTGTAAGGATGAAGAAGCTAGACAGAAGAAAAAAAAAGAGAATACGGAGGATAGGAGGATAGGAGAATAGGAGGGTAGGAAGAAACACATTTTCAGTTTGTTCATTATTGGCCGTTGGATTTAGTTTAATATTTGGAATTAAAATTTTAAAAGGTTAAAACTCGAATATATTTAAACTTAAGATTTAAGATTAAAATAAGAAAATATCTGAGTTTTAGGGTTGATTTTTAAGTTTAGGGTATAGGATTTAGGTTTTAGGGTTTTAAGGTTTAGGTTTTTTGGAGGGTTGAGAAAGAAAATGGAATGAGAGGGAAGATGAAAAAACGAAGATGAGAGGGAAAATGAAAAAAATTAGACACCAAGATTTTTAAATAAGTATCTCGCGGCAAAAATGATTTTTTTTTGCGTCAATGTATGATAGCGCTTAATTTTGGATCTGCAATGGTAAGGCACCTACACTTAACTAATTAACGCGGCTAAATTTTTTTATTTTCCCGCGATAGCAATTATAGCGTTTTAAATTGACAAACGCTATAAAAAAACAAGTGTTGGTATACAATAGCAGAAATGTCATAAACACTATAATTTGATGCTATTAATACCCACATTTTCTGTAGTGTGATGTCACTATAACCAATGACGCTCCTTGTCCAATCTCTCTTGAATAACGAAGTTTGTTGTTCCTTTCACATAACGTAATATGTGCTTGATCGCTTGTCCATGAGAGTCTCTCGGATTGTGCATGTATCTACTAAGAACGCCAACTGCGTAACACAAATCAGGTATTGTGCGAAGCATATACCTCAAACATCCTATAATTTTTCTGAAATCTGTAGCATCTATCTCTCATTCATCTTCACCTTTTGAGATCTTTAAATTCGACTCCATTGGAACTTGAGTCGCGTTACACGCTTTCATTTTTGTGTCACACAGTATTCCTTGAGCATGTCTTTTTTTTTATTCTAATTTTATGTGCTCCTTAAATAACTTTAATGCCAAGGTAGTACGTTAGTTTAACCTAGATCTGACATCTCAAACTTCTTTAACATATCTTCCTTGAAATGTTTAATCACCTTAAGCAAAGTTTCCATCACAAATGGATCATCAACGTAAATGGCTATGATCAAAACGTCTCCTCCTTCACTCTTGCATTACACTGATGGTCATGCACTTCTTAAATCTCATCTCCTTCTGAACCTAATCGAGTTTCACATTCCATGCTCTGGGTGTCTGGCGTAACCCATACAAAGCCTTGTGTAACACATAAACTCAATCCTCTTCTCCTTTCTTTTCAAAAGCTTCGGTTGAGTTACATACATTAACTCCTTTAGATCTTCATTCAAGAAATTGGTCTTCACATCCATGTGATGTATCTCCCAACCATTTGTTGCTGCGAGGGATATTAAGAGCGTATAGTTTCGAGACGTGTCACTGGTGCAAACACTTCATCGAAATCTATTCATTGTCTTTGTACACAGCCTTTGCCACAAGTCTCACCTTATACTTGTTCACCATACCATCTGTCTTTCTCTTTGTCTTGTAGATCCAATTTATCCATATAGATTTCATTTCGGTCGGTCTATCCACAAGCTCCCATGTCTTGTTTCTTGTGATAGACTCCAACTCAGCCACCATTGCTTCAACCCACTCTCGTTCATGTTCAGCCTCAAGATAGTTTTGTGGCTCGCCATCCACTATGAGCAACAATATTTCACTTTCTTGATCTGTAAGTAACATATAATCATCGAGATATCTTGGTTTTGTTATGGTGCGGCCGTGTCTAGTCACCAATGGTTGTCCACCACCGTCTTGGTTTACATTGTGATCAGTATCTTCTTCTTCTTCATCTTGGTTTTTAGATTTTTATTCATGATAATCACATTGATCATTACCTTCGTCTATATCACCCTCATGTGCAAGCTTAAGCATACTTGGTTCACAATCAGCTTGGTTTGTGTAGACATGCAATCCCAAGATTTCTTCTCATCAAAAATCACATCTCTACTCACCATCACCTTTCTTTCGACTGGATCATAGAGTCTATATAGTCTTTGGAACCCGACTCAGTTCCAAGATTGATCATACTCTTTGATCTCTCATCCAACTTCTTCAGATAAGGTCTAGTGATTTTCGCATGAGCTACACAACCGAATATCCTCAAGTGCTCTATATTTGGTTTCTTTGATGTGAGGCACTCGTATGGCGTTTGATCATTCAAGGCTTTTATAGGAACTTTATTGATGAGCTAAGTTGAATGTCTTACCGCTTCTCCCCACAAGGAGTTTGGCATCTTCATTGCTTTAATCATACTTCTTGTCATTCCCATTAAGGTTCGGTTTCTCCTCTCCACAACACCGTTTTGTTGAGGTGTATAAGGCGCGGTAAGGTGACTTTTAACTCTATTCCCTTCACATAATAGATTGAACTCAGCTAAGGTAAACTCTTCTCCTCTATCAGTGCGAAAAGTTTTAATTGTTGACCCAGTTTGCTTCTATACACTCTCCTTAAACCTTTTGAATCTATCGAATACCTCACTCTTCTCCTTTAATAATATAACCCACATATACCTTGAGAAATCATTGATTAAGACAAAGACATACTTACTATTGCAGGTAACATGGCCTTAGTCGGGAATGAGTGTCTAATTTGCTTCCCTGCTAGACATGCGTTACACACGCTTTCTTTGTGTGTTACGCTCAGCATTCCTACGACCATCTCCTTCCTTACTATGTTGTTCATCACTTCAAATCTTATATGTCCTAGTTGAACATGCCACCTCCATGTAGCATCTTCATCTCTGACATGTAAACATTATGGATAGATGTCGTAAACTTGTAACACATACTAGCAACCTTCCATACGAATATGTGAGTGTTAAATAAATGTCTTTCATCTTGACCTTACATTCGTTTTTTGTTGCTTGTCCAAGACTCAATATATTATACTTCAGATCGGGTATGTAATATATGTATTTTAGTGCCTTGTTTTGTCCAGTGTTGCACACAAAGGTAACAACCCCTTTTCCTACAATATCAACACACGATCCATCATCAAACTTCACATTCCCTTTGGTGTTTATATTCAGACTCGAAAAGAACTTCTTTTTCTCGTCATGTGATTGCTCGCTCCATTATCCATATACCAAACACTTGCATTGACTTTGTTGAAATCAAGATTCTTTGGAATTACCTTGTATTCATTCAAGAACACAACCTCATGTATATAGAGGGCATCAGCCTCTTGTGTCTCGTTTAGGTTGGTTTCTTGATTCCTCATTAACTTCTCGGGGCAGACAGTTTCATAGTGACCCGGCTTGTCACATCTCCAACATATCACCTTTGAACAATCCTTCTTTAAGTTTTTTTCTTCTTATTTTTTTTGAATAATGATGAGCAAAGTCAAGGTAAGTCACACAACCAAAACCATGTGTCACATACCGAATAATGACCAGCAACAAGGAAAGGCATTAAAATCTGAAATGTAGGTTAAATTGAAAACTATACAGAAAACTGAGACTCTTCTCAATCATCACCACCAAAATGATACTTGAAACATGTTATATAAGAAACAAGGCAACACATTAGTCACATAGATTCCTTGATTTATTTTATTTTTAGTGAAGTTAGCTATCAACTCACCAGCTGTTTATGATCAGGCCGACTTATGGAATGTGTCCAAGGTGCATTTTGTTAAGAGTCTTAATTATTTTTCAAAAAATTAAGGTCTACAAAATCTAATAAAAATAATTTTGTCAAGGTCCAATAAAAGCTTGAGCCGGGCCTGCTTATTATCATGCTTCCATCCAAAACCAGACCAGATTTGAGGGAGATCACTTCTGAGCAAACCTTTGAGATGAGAGCTTTAATTGGGTTACACCTTGGGACAATACTCTCTTCTCCAGGATGTATACAAGTACTGCAAGGTTTGAAACCACAACCGGCCAATTCATCTTCATAAGAAACTCAGTCTCTTCTTAACCTATCGGAGATTTTGCAATGTACTCAGAAAGGGACATGTGGTCAGTTACAAACCCATTTCTGGTGAATCTTAGGCCTAGAAATGTTTCAGTGGAGTTGGCTATCGTCATCACAAACTCATCTTTGCTCTAGAAAGCAAACACGTTTTCAAAAAGGTTCAAATGATGTCATCTATGTAACTTGATGACATGTCTTCTTCATGAAATCTATATATATAAAGAAGAGTTTTCTTCGCTCCTAGGCCATCCACATAGGATGCCACGTCAGAAAGTCGAAGGCTGTCGTCGCACCACGTGTCTCTGCATTCAAAACACATCATTTTGTTAAATGAATATATCTCTTCGCTTTTCCATACATACAAGTATTATGTAACTGACATTTTAATGGACATTAATAAGCGCTTATATGTATATAGAGAGATCCATCACATCCACTACATATCCTCACAATATTCTAAGATCTTTTTAAAACAACTTTTAGTTATGGTCAAGAGATAAAACAGAGGAAATGCTGGAGTTGCATGCAGATAGTGGAGTAACATAAGACGTTGTCATCCTTGCTCAGTCACGATCGCATTTAACATTACCGACGCTGTCTGACATCGGGTTCGTGCTGCTTATGTAGAGCTGGGTTCGCGGGTCAACCCGCCCCGTCCGCCTCACCAACCCGCGGGTCGACTCATTTTTTTCACTCAAAACTTCGATCCGCATGCCCCGCAAAGAAAGATTCACATACCCGCACCCGCCCCGCCCAAGTTTGCGGGCAACCCGCAGGTAATATAAATTTTAATAAAATAATTATTTTAATTATTTTTTAATTATATAATACTTATTTTTCTAATAAAATAATTAAATTATATATTATTTTCTGAATTTATAGTATTTTATATATTTTTTATGAAAATATATATTATTTTTTGAATTTTTTTTATTTTTTTATTTTTTTGCGGGTTAGCGGTACCCGCGATTCAAAATCGACCGACCCGCACCCGCCCCGCATAGAATCGACTCAACCCGCACCCGCACCCGCACCCGCATGTTGAATTTTTTCGAAATGGCCGACCCGCACCCGCCCCGCAGCGGGTCAATTGGAGCGGAACCCGCGGGTAAAAACAACTGAACATAGAAACAAAATTTACACAAAATTATATATATCATAAAAACCGATATATCTGCCCTAGTCTATAATATAATGAGCCAGTTGAGTCTTCAGGAAGACACGTCAGTCAGCATGTTTGTGGGACCCATGCCTTTTTTTTTTTTTTTTTTTTTTTAAAAAATTTTTTCTTCTGTTATGGGCTTCTGTCTATTATTGCGTGGGATTCACCGGCCCGTGGGTAGTGACTATTATTGGTTTATGGGTCCCACATTTTATTGGTTTGGTTTGGTATGTAGCAAATTCCGTTTGGTTCTCCGTGTTTGGTTTTATGTGTAGCCCCTTCAGTTCCGTATGGTTTATGAATTTGGTATCAGCCTCATAAAGAATGTTTTGTTATCCTTCGCCACTTCTTCAACCTCGCCGTCTCTCTAAACTCTGTTTGCAAACACAAAGTTTTTTTTCTATCACGATGTTAAGTAGTAGAGACCACCCCCTCCCTCCGCTTCCTTCCCTCCTTCCTCCAACGACGACCTCGAGAGCATCTCCGCGGCGCGCGGAGCCAATTCCGACTCAGACCCCAAGGTATCAGAGGACGCCGTCATGTACGACGACAAGGAAGACTTCTCTCCCGAACCTGATCAGGACTCTTCGATCCGCACATTCACTGCCGCTAAACTCGATCCCAGCTCCGGAGCCAACGGTTCGAGTCGGAACACTAAGATCAAGACGGAGATCTCGACGGTGAAGCTTGAGGCTGGCGTGAGCTCAGTCTCGGGGATTGTGCCGAAGGATGAGTCTGCTAAGATATCGACAGATGATACACAGACAAGGGGGGGTGGGCTTACATTGCGAGAGAAGAGGCTTTGAAGAGAGAGGTTAGGTTTAATCACTTTTATGTTCTGTCCTTAAAAAAAGTACATTTGACTTATATGATCTGTAGGAACAAGCTGAGCGGCTCAAGTTTGTATGTTAAGCATATGATGTGGTATCTTCCTTTTTTTTCAATCCCTTAGAGAATTTTCAGAATCTATTACAGAGGATTCGAGTTCACAGCCAGGTGCCAACTTATTAGGTGTTGCGGTTGAACCAAAATTTAATCATGTGCTAACTTATCTGATGATACCATCTATTTTCAGCTTAGGAGGTCCAGTAGGAGAAGCCTTCCCCTGTCTCGATACCAAGGAAGGGATTAAAAAGAAGGAACTTGTCTCAATAGGGATCTAAACAAATTCATCTCCAATTCTAACGGGCAGATAACATTCATGGTTCCTACAAAGTTTAAAATGTATTTCAGCATGAGATAAGAATTATTAAGTAGTAAATCTATTGTCTTGGTGAAGACACAGGAAGCTGATTTTATTTGCTATGCTCGGGTTGTTGAGGTCCTGCGACAAAATGGCAGGTCTTTTGTCTTTTGCACTGGATGCAGCAGGAAGCTAGACAAATCTGGCACTTTTTTCCGTTGCAATCGTTGTGATAATCCCAATGTGACTGGTGTTATAAAGTGGGAAGTTATTATACTCATAGATATATAAGATTAGCGACTATTTTTTATTATTGGGATGACTGATGTAAACCTTTATTACAGAGACCGTGTTGAACTATCAGTTGATGATGGGAGCGACAATGCCACTTTTGTGGTGTTCGACAGAAAGATGCTTAAACTCACTAAACAAGATGCAGCTGTTCTAGCTCTCGATGAGGTTTGTTATTTACTTTCCCACAACATTTGTTTATCGTATGCAATTGTAAAAATCGCTCTTCAGCTATTCAATTTTTTAACTTACTGCAGATGAATGGTGGTGGCGGTGATGAACTCCCACACTGCCTTAAAGAACTTGATGGAAAAGATTTTGTATTTCAGATACGTGTGACACCATACAATTTCACCTCAAACCACCGCACTTTCACTGTTTCTGGAATCAGTGACCACATTAACCCGAGGTATTATTATATTGTCAGTGCAGACTTTCATCACCAAGTACATCCAACTCATTTTAGAATAACACAAGTACATCTGTTTTCCAGACTTTCAACACCAATGAAGCTCCATTGTTGAAGGGGAAGGTAGTGAAGCATCCGCTTCTGTCAGCAACACGCTTGGAGGTCAAGGCGATGAGCCAAATCCATCCGGGTATGAAGGCAAAGAGGGTGGTGGCCGCAAACGCCCCCGTGAGTGAAGTTACAGAGCTGTTAAACGGTCAACACAACTCTGCTTTCGTCTCATTATAATTTCCTAAATTGCTATGCATTTCCTATTTCAGACTTTGCAATATTTTTCCCAATTTCCTGTTTTTTTAAGCCATTTACGGCAAAGTAACTCTCTCGAGGAGAAGATTTTCTGATATTTAATAGTAAAAATGAAGGGTTGACATAATATTTAGTATGGTGGTTCAATATACGTAACATGCCATTTGCATAATAAACAATAGCACAAGAAACCATGCAGGATAACACAAACTAAATCAGAAAAAAAAATTGGTCCATACAATTACAGTAACCAACAGTTGGGCCATAGAATTGCATTTAGTAACTTTAATAAAAATATTAATTTTTTTTTTTTAGAAAATAAAAAATAATTGAAAAAAGAAATCCTAAACCCAAACTCTAAACTCTAAATCCTAAACCCAAACTTTAGATCATTAACATAAGCCCAAATCCTAAACCATAAACCCTAAACTCAAATCCTATATCCTAAACTTGAATCCTAGACCCTAAACTCAAACCGTAAACCCTGAACTCAAAAGATTTGAATTTGGATTTAAGGTTTACAGTTTGGTTTAGAGTTTAGGATTTAGGTTTGGGTTTAGAATTTACGGTTTGGATTTAAGGTCTAGAATTTGGGTTTACAGTTAGGGTTTAAGGTTTAGGATTTGAGTTTATAGTATAATGTTTGGGTTTAGGGCTTACTATTTGAATTTAGGGTATAAAGTTTGGGTTTAGTATTTAAGGATTATATTTAGATTTAGGGCTTAAAATTTAGGATTTAGTATTTTGTTAGGCATCATTCTTTTTTCAACTATTTTAAATTTTTTAAATAAAATTTAATATTTTTTATTAATTATCTAGGTAGCACTTTGATTTGTGGTAACAGAGATATTGAATCTAAAGTTTCACCAAAGAGAGTGAACCTAAGTTTTGTCAATCGTATAATATCAAGTACATGCAATGATCAAACCAAGTAACAAGTATCTCAGATGAAAAACTTGCAAACACAAGCCAAGTACGAATTTTAACTACTTGGTTTGTTTGATTTTGTTACTCGTTCACAATTTTTTAAAAAATAATGACATGAGTTTTAGTCTTGCAAATATTGATCCATTTACTTTTAAAATTAGTTTTTTTTTTGATAAAACTTTTAAAATTAGTTGGAGATGACCTTTGTAACTTGGCTTATACTCGTTACTTACCTCGTTTCACCTTAAGAAATAAAATACTGACGTCAACTCTGAAAAATGAAATAACAAATCTTATTATTTATAACTGAAAATATATAAAAACATATGATTTTAAAAGAAAGCCATTAATAAAAAAGATAGCAAAATTCATATAACTTATTTTCGTATGAGGTTGTATTTTTATTTTAGTTACTTGCGATGAATAATATTTTAGAAACAAGTATTTATATATAGTATTAATATTTGCAAGTATTAATTTTTTCCGGGTACTTAATATAGCAAGTAATTGTTTTAAACAAGTGAAACCCAAATCTTAAATACCATTTACTTGAATGAGGTAAACCAAATACTTAACCTCCAAAAATTAATACATACTTGGCTTGTGCCAAAATCTACTTTATATGTCATAGCTTAGCTTTCTCCCTCGAAGAATACTTATCTCGAAGCTCTCCCTCCCCTCCCCCCAAATTTTCTCAAAACGTCCTCTTCAAAAATCATTACAAAACCTTTATAATAACAAAAAAAAATTACACAAGGGAACAAACGATTTCACGGACTCTTTAGTTCGGAGACAGTGATCATCTGTTTACACTTTAGTCACGGGCTTGACCTCGAAGTTTGCATCGGACCAACAACATTCCAAAACAAAAGAAACATTTAAAGTTCTTACTGAAAAATATTCCAAAATTTCTTAGTTGTAACGCAATAAAATGCTCCAAAAATTTCTCGAAGTTTGGAAAATTTTTTTCACTTTCATACCCCACACATGTTGGTACGTACCATAGCAAATAATCAAATCTACATGCACTCATTACTAGTGGTTTCCACCCCTACAAGAGTCACGGGTAACACTTAAGTTTCACCTATATATTTACATGTTTATTTGCAAAAATATCAGACAAAACAGTAATATTAGACAAACAAATAAAGTAGCAAATAATGGGCTCGAGGGTTTCGGCTTCCTTCTTCATTTTCTTGATCGCCACGGTCATCACATTGCCACCAACGATCCAAGCTTGCACTCCTTGCACTCACCCTCACCCTCCTGTCCCGAAGCCTCCACATCAAGGTGGTGGTGGTGGTGGCGGCGGCGGTGGTGGAGGCGGTGGCGGTGGCGGTGGAAAACCGCCACATCACGGTGGAAAAGGTGGTGGGCCGCCGCATCATGGTGGTGGTGGTGGTGGGCCACCGCATCATGGTGGAGGGACATCACCGCCGTTTGTTAGACCTCCTCCGGTGGTTTATCCACCACCAGTGGTGAGGCCACCGCCTATCTCAAGACCTCCTCCGGTCGTCTATCCACCACCAATGGTAAGACCTCCTCCGGTCACAACTCCTCCAGGAATTCTCCCTCCGATCATTAACCCACCTCCGGTCACAACTCCTCCAGGAATTCTCCCTCCAATCACAACACCTCCAGGACTTCTCCCTCCGATCATTAACCCACCTCCGATCACAACTCCACCACCATCCTCTGGTTATCCACCGTATCATGGTGGTCCACCTTCCGGAGGAGGAAGTGCTCAACCAACGTGTCCGATCAACGCATTGAAGCTTGGAGCTTGTGTTGACGTTTTGGGAGGTTTGATTCATATTGGACTTGGAAATCCAGTGGAGAATGTGTGTTGTCCAGTGTTACAAGGGTTACTTGAGTTAGAAGCAGCCGTTTGTCTTTGCACAACCATAAGACTTAAGCTTCTCAACTTAAACATCTTCATTCCTCTTGCACTTCAAGCTCTCATCACTTGTGGAATCAATCCTCCTCCTGGTTTTATCTGCCCTCCTCTCACTTGATAACAAACAACGTACGATATATCAAGGGTTTCGAGGCTTTTGAATAATCTAAATATTTATATTTGTGTTCCTTTTGTTGAAGATCAGTTTTTTTTATTGTCTAGGGTTTTAACAAGTGCTGTTTTTAATTTGTTGTCCGTTGTCGTTGTTGTGATGATTCAGCTAGGGTTTTTGCGTGGGTCTTCTTTGAGTTGTTTGCTGTAATCTTTCATTTTGTTTTGCATCTATTTGAATCTTTAATCTTATTAAGAAAACCTTGCGAGACTTATTTTTGAGTTTTCTAGACTAACATCCCTCTCTACCAAGATAAAGGTATGCCTGCAGAAAAAAAAGAAGGTATGCATGCAGATATGGAAATGTGTGTTTACATGTACGTACGGAAAAAGCTTTTGTGATTGAAACACAATGATAAAACGGTCAAAATATGTTTTACTCGTAATATTCTTCTATCAATTTTTTTTTTTGGTTCAGGAATTTTCCTGTAAAACATTACGAGAAAAAAAATTAACTTAAGTCACATATACAAGAAAACGACAAAATTGTAATTCCAGAAAGAAATAAAAACGTAAATTATTTTATCTAGCTATTCAAATCCAAAATGCACGTAGCTTCTACTGTTCCACAGCCTATGTACCTACATAGTACACAATATGTATACGATTTTTTCTTTACACAAGTTGAGTAAGGAAAAAGGGTTCACGGGCTCACCATCAATATAGACCCATTGAATTTTGATTGTTAATTCTGGACCATCCAAGTCGGAATGACAGACAACACACCATAGTCTCACCTTTCTAGCACGCAGACTGAAGGTCTAGAATTTTTTTTTTTTTTTGGATTAGCCTGTGAGTATCCTGAGTTTATGAAAAAGTTCTTACTAATTTCTAGAGGGAAATACAGTTTATAGACAAAACTTTTTTCTGGATATTTAAATCAGCCAAAAGCAATAGCTTATATCTATATAAATATCATGAATAATGTGACTTAATTTCGTAAAGCATATCAAAATCTGAAATGTGCTGAGGTTCCAAATCCATCATTTTACCATTCAACCACAAGATCCATAGTTTCAGTTATTTGTTTTAGTAATATTTTACAATGTGTGGAGCAGAGAGACCGAATAAAAACAATTCGTACAAACAAACTTTAATATTCCTCATTTTATTCCTAGCATTTTTAGGTTATCAGACGTCTGTGATTCGTTAAATTGATATATTGTTAGTTGAATACTATATTGTTAGAGCTAAATACTATATTGGGTTATATTTCTGCTTTTTTTTTTTGTCGAGTTATCATGAATCATGAGAGCAAAGGCCAAAGTCCGCGTTAACCTTTTATCTAATAAATACATTTCTTTCAGAAGTCGGGGTTTGTTACACGTATTAGCTCTAGAATTGCTACGGTTATCCCCGAATAATAGTTACCATTAAACAAACTATAACTGATTTAATGAACCATTCGCAGTTTCACAATCTGAATTTGTTCATACTTACACATGCATGGTTTAATCTTTGAGACAAGAATATGACTACTGGCAGGATAAACCAGGTAGTATTCATATATCACGGCAAAACCACGTCGTATTTCCGCAAACACAAGAAAAGTGAAAACAAACAAGGACTTGACCATTATCTTTTGTCTGGAGACAAACATGATTAGCTGGACATAATTTATTTGAGTCACCGCAATAACCTTTCCGCAATCGAAATCTCAGCAAACAGCTTATTCACCTATGCGGACGATGCATAAATTATGCAATAAGATAATTCAAATATAATTTTCTGGATAATCAGCTCTCCTAGATCAAAATTTAATTTATTTTCAAACTATATTAATCAAACTACATTAAGTGAAAATTGGTGCTAACCAAATCAACAAAACAGTTTCAGTTATTTATTTATAAACACAACATGATGTACCCAAAACAGTTTTTAGCTTAGACGTTGTCTTCCCTTCTAAATTAAATATTTATGTATGTGGTTTGACACCATACTATCAAATCTTTTCAACTATGCCTATATTTGTCTTTTTGTTTGTTTTGTTACTAGATCCGTGTGAATGAGGTATATTGAAAATAATTTTTGCATACCCCTATTTACTAAATTTTCTATTCACGGGGAACAAAACTATAATATATTACACGCAAATGATAAAATTTATAGATTCTCATGACTGAGACACAGTGTTATATAGATTTTTTTTTTTTGTGTGGTACTCTTGGACAAAACTAAATTGGTTTCTCATTTTCTCATAACAATTGTGGAATAAATTCATTAGATGGAAGTGAAGTTCGAATGGGGAAATTAAAAAAAAAGAGAGACTCTCAAATTTTATTTGTTCCAATAATGTTTTTGATATTTTGGTCATTTGAACATGTCTTATCTTTCTGTAATGGAAAAAATAATAAATTGAATTTTAAAAATAAAAAAAAATATGAAAACCATTAGAAACATATGTATGACTATTTATATGTTTAAAATTGTTTTAAAAAATAGTGAAATTATATTTTATTTTATATCCTAGCTGGGGATAGAACACTCATTCTAGCTATCTACTTAGTCTAGAAATCGGATACAAAGTCTTATACATGGATCTATTCTGGATATATAACGTAAAAAAACTTTCTTATATATTCTATCTTAGCTAGAATTCATTAGGTTATATTCTAGCAAGATATCTTTAGTCTACCTATAGACTTATTACAACTTATAGCCACGATTCTGTGAATTACCTTTTTTTTGTTTATGTGTCATAACTTGTTCTACCTTTTACTTTTTGTTATGCGAAGAATAAATTTTCCATCCTCTCTATAGTGTTCTGCACAACGTCGGATACATATTATAGCCAAATCACGAAAATATGAAAAACTTTCATATTTCGTTATATCTTTCCTAAATCTACAATTAATCTCGCACAATATCTTCTCTTCCACGTTCTTCTCTCCCACAATCTTTGAATTAATTAAATTTCGAGCAAAGGTAAAAAAGCGTAGATTTGTCATTCGAACTCACCACTCGTAACAACATCACAAGGTATATAACCACCAGGACACAAAGACTCTTGGTACCACTCATGCTTTAGACCTAAAATAATATTAGGCAAAGGTTTGTCTTAAAGTATCAAGAATCCATCATCTTTACCTCAATAGTTCGATTCCGGCATGATAAAGAAAGGACCACGATTCAAGTATTTCTCATGTATGTATACGCAAAGATAATTTACCAAAGAAAATTGGGTTCCAAGTGTGACATAAGCAGAAGCTGTAGCAGGAGATGCTCATGTGTTCTTGCTATTCATTTTGTCTCTCTCTCTTGATATCACAACAAATCTCTTATGCCTCTCCAAATATTTATGTACTTTCAAGTGTCTTACGAACTTCTTTTGGGGACAAATTTTATAAATACATAGGATTATGATGTCTCAGAAAGTGGCTAAAACTTATATGTTAGACTTAAGATATGATAACTTACAACAATGATTACTCTTGAATACTTTTAACACATTATGCTCTGGTTCAAAAAATCATTACACTTAGCACATCAACGTTTGTTTGCAAGCTAAAAGTAATCAATATCCGGTGAGCTACTCTCGTTTCAGAACGTTCATTTATCTCTCATCTTCAAGAGTAAATTCAGCTGGTCTATCCCAGTATCCATATCCTACAACAAGACAAAGTCAAAGAGATTCAGAGATAAAGAAACATGATTCTGATGTTATTGTCTAAGCTTCCATCAATGGATTCAGAGTATTAGGAGTAACCTGAATTGTCCATTGAGTTGCCTGCAGAAACTGGTTTTGGCTCCTTAATCTCAACAACAACACATTCAGACATCGAGAACGTTTTTGCAACTGAGGCCGCATGTTCCAAGCAACTGAAAATGCATAAACTCACTCATGTTCATGGAGATCTTTATCATCAAACCGTTCAGTAAACAAAGAATAGTGTTTGCAAAAAAAGAAAAAAACTGACTTTTGTTTGAAATTCATCATTCTAGTCTTTTTCTTTTTTTTTTTGGAAGTTTACTCAAATATTACATATTTTAGGACAATTGACTAGAACCATACAAATCTTTTTTTTTATTACTGCCATTTTTTTTATACCAAGCGTGCCCTTTTTTTATGTTATGAGAAAAAACGTATTTACACGAATGTCATTACTTTTTAGTGCCACATAAGCAAAAACCCAGCGCCACGTAGGAATTTGGTTCCGTGTTTTCATTAAGTCAGCCGTAAAGCGCCATATACGTCGTTACGACTGAGTTATTGCTACGTTGCGGCTGAATTAAACAACGCGGCTGACTTAAGAGAAAACTGTTGACTTAAGAACATAAGTCAGCTGTTAGTTACAGCTGATTTACAGAAATCTGACTGATTTATGGGATAACGGCTTATTTACGTACACGCGTTACGGCTGACTTATACATCGGCGGTTTGATTTCTGGAAAATTCAGCTAAGTTATAGTTAAGACATGGCTGAGTTATGTTTCCACGGCTGAGTTAACGAACATCATCTGGCTGAGTTATTGAATTTACGACCGACTTATGGGATGTTGTTACGGCTGAGTTATATTTAATAAGCCATAGTTGGAGATCAATTCCATATGCCTCTCCCACTCTTGAAAAATTCTCCTTTCTTCCTTTATGAAAATATCATTTAATATTTATTTTTTTTAAATAGAAAACGTGAGTCCCGGGGGTGTAAAGACTCCAACACCCTTAACGAATTAGATTGGCTGATTTATGGGATAACGGCTGACTTACGTATACGCGTTACGGCTGACTTATACATCGGCGGTTTGATTTCTGGAAAATTCAGCTAAGTTATAGTTAAGACATGGCTGAGTTATGTTTCCACGGCTGAGTTAACGAACATCATCTGGCTGAGTTATTGAATTTACGACCGACTTATGGGATGTTGTTACGGCTGAGTTATATTTAATCAGCCATAATTTGATGGATTAACAGTAAACTCAGTTTATTTACGGCTGACTTATTAGCAAAAGATTAATTACTAGAATAGCATTCCTTTGACGGCTGATTTATTTGATGATACGAATGACTTATGATTTTGCATCCTAATTACGACTGATTTATTAGCAAAAGATTAATTCCTGAACTAGTATCCACGTTTCGGCTGACTTACATTGTACATGAGGGCAGACTTATTTAGGCTGAGTTATATATTCGTTTGGCGGCCGACTAACCAATTTTCCATGCCATCCGCCATGTCATCAACTCGGATTTGCCATGTCATCACTAGTATAATGTTACAACAGTAAAATAAGAGTCTATGTTATCTTTATTCTTCATTTTTTTTATCTATCTTCTTCATCTTTCTCTGAGATCTTATGGATCTGGTAATTATTGTTTCCGCAACTAGGTCTATAAACAGATTTAAAAAAAATAAAAATCTGAGACAGATCTACTGCAGTTGTCGTCGTTTTCGATGATGATCGGTTAAAGAGAAGCTTCCTCTCCTCCACTGTCATGTATGGCGGTTCGACATCCTGCAAGAATGCTCCCTCTCTCATTGGATTCGTCGTCTTGCAGAAGAAGAAAGACTCAAAGAGAGAGATGAAGAAGCTAAGTCCTCTAAATTGTAAGAAAAGGAGAGAGTTGAACAAAAAAAATAAGAAAAGGAGAGAAGACGAAGAAGATGATGAATTTGAAAGATGATTTTATATGTTTGATGACTCAGATGGTGCGTCATCTGAATATGATAACTTTAGTTCATACAATGAGTCTCCAACACATACGTTATGGCTGAATTATGCATATGTTACGGCTGAGTTATGCATACGGTACAGCTGAGGTTATAATTTTTTTATAACTTTATAGTTCTATAGTTTAGGGTTTGAAGTTCAAATTTACGAAAAGATTAAAGTTTTAATATTGTGATCAAAAGATAAACTTTATAATTTTATAACTTTATAGTTCTATGGTTTAGGGTTTGAGGTTCAAATTTAAGAAAAAATTAAAGTTTTAATATTGTGTTCAGAGTTGAAGGAATGATTTTGTTTCCGCCCAAAACATTTTGTTCCCCCCAAAACATTTTGTTCCCCCCAAAACATTTTGTTCCCGCCCAAAATATGAAACGTCGCGAAAAAATTTACAATCGATGGATGAGTTATAGGAACATTACGGTTGACTTATACTATTCAGATACGTTACGAGTGAGTTTGCATACTTTACGGCTGAGTTATGCATACGTTACGGCTGAGTTATAATCAAATTACAGCTGACTTATGCATACGTTACGGCTGAGTTTATAATTTTTATAACCTTATAGTTCTAGAGTGTAGGGATTCAGGTTCAAATTTAAGAAAAGATTAAAGTTTTAGTATTGTGTTCAGAGTTGAAGGAATGCGTTTGTTCCCGCCCAAAATACGAAACGCCGCGAAACAAATTACACTCGACGGCTGAGTTATAGGAACGTTACGGCTGGCTTATACCATTCAAGAGATAAATCAGTCGCATAAACAACATAGATCTAAAAACTTAAAAATATGAGACAGATCTATAGCAATGGTTGTCGGCTGAGTTTAATTATAAACCAACCCTAATCTAAAACCTAGAAACAAAAAAGCTTGCAGCCATCGTCAACAAAATCTAAACCTAACCAAATCACAGTGTGTTTCTTCCACATCACGAAGCCGCAAGGTCATTATTTTCTTCTTCCTTCGCCGCCGCAGTCCCGTTACCACGAGAGCTCTGACGTCTTCAAGAAACACAACGGTTTTGTTACCTCCTTCACCACCAAGCTCCTCTGCCTTGTTCACCTTCCAGTAACAAGAACAAATTTGAAAAACAGAGAAAGAGCGAGAGAGATTGCAAGAGAGAGAGGTGACCAGTGTGGTAACAAGCGGTGGTGGTGGCGACTACGGTAAAGACGGAGACCGGTGAAGATGGATCTGAGAAACGACAACAAGGATGACGTCGGCGAGTATAGATGGCGACGACGACGAGCTCAATATCCGTGACGACGGCGAAGACCAGTCTTCTTCGACACTTTTTCTTCTTCTTCAGCAATCTTCTTTTTTCTTTGACGTTTCTTCTTCTCTCACTTCTAAGATTTACAAACCAAATATACTAAGGCATAAGAAATTAATGATGATGTATGAATCTCTCTTGTTTACAAGACAGAAAGTGAGAGAGATGAAGAAGATCTGGGACTGTGAAGAACTCCCGAAGGAAAGAAAATAGGAGAAGGAGACGTCAAGTAGAAGAGAGAAAGTGAAGAAAAAAACCATTTTAGACCATTAGATCAAAACTAATCAATGGTCAAGAATTGTAATCCTTGTACTCAAAAACTAACCAATGAGAAAGAAGTTAGAAAATAACACCAAGATGGATTTGTAGCTCTTAGATTAAAACAATCAATGGTTAATGTTTTAATTTTGAGGGTTAAAATTATATTTTATATTAAACTGTATTTTTGATAAATTTTTAAATTTTAAAAATTGGAATTTATTATGTTGATTTTTTGATGTGTGGTTTAAATATGAAGTTTAAAGTTTAGGATATATAATTGAGTGAGTTTAGGGTTTGGTATATAGTGTTTTGGGTTTCGATTTAACATTTAAGATTATATTTTTAAATTAAAAAATATTAGAGTTTTAACATTTGTAGTTAGAATTTATGGTATATGATTAATTAAAAATTGTTTAAAGTTTGAAGTTTAATGTTTTATGGTATAGGTCAAAGTATGTGGTTTAGGGTTTAGGGTTAAAGGTTCGAAATAGATATGGTTTGAGATAATGTTTTGAAAATATTTAACTTTATAATTTTATATTTGTAGTTTAAATTTTAAAATATTATAATTTTATATTGAAAATATTGAACCCTTAGACTAAAATCAATCAATGGTCATGAAAAAAGCAATATAAATTCAAATTTAGTTCTTTTCAATTTTTTTTTAAAAATTGCTTAAATTTAAAGAATATAGTTACGGGTTTAAATCAAAATTTAAAATGAAATTTTAAATTAAAGATTTTTTTTTTAAATGATTAAAATTTGAGTTTAACTCTAAACTATAAACCTAAACCTTAAACTTTAAATAATAAAACTATATCGGATTTAATGTTTAAAGATAAACTTTATAATTTTTATAACTTTATAATTCTATAGTTTAGGATTTGAGGTTTAGATTTATGAAAATATTAAAGTAAGAGTCTTGTAAGTAAGAATTATATAAGTGATTGTAAGAGAACATATATCTCAAGATCAAGTTAAAGTATCAACTTCAATAAACTATACACATTCAGTTGATTTGTATTCACTTGATATTGATAAGATGATCTTCAATATAACTTTCTAAAGTACTTGAATTCAGTTTTCCGATTTTAGGGTATGTTTGAGGTATGGCTGATTTATATAAACGATACGGCTGGGTTATCTAAACGATATGACTGAGTTATCTAAACATTTTCTGTTTTTAGCTACAAATTGATTAGGATTCATATATTTTTGCTATGATATGTCATTCTATAATAAAATAAAACTATTTATAATTAAAATTGATTTACAAATTTATTCCGGCTTACAAAACTAAACCAGAAATTAAAAATAAAATCAAACCACTACATTTCCTTATCTCGGTTTACACTAGACCAAATTAAAAAAAAAAAACTATACCTAAAAAAAAAATCTCCAGCCGCCTCGATGTTCCGTCTTCTCCAGCCTCTGGCTCTGTCTTCTTTCGGACCTCCTCTTCGGCTCCTGCCTCCGGATCTGTTCTCTCCGCCTCAACCTTGAGCAAAGAGCAATCCAAAGTAGCGGACTTTAACAACTACAAATCCCACTACAATCCAACAATGTTACGAGATGAAGATAAGTAAAAAGAAGTGAGAGGAGGGGGAAGAGAGACCTTGGTCTGTGGCAGTTCGGTGATGGAACAAAAGAGAGACCTCCAGTCACCTCGTCTCATCAGGCCTCTTGTGCTTCCTCCAACTTCCTTTACCAAAAAACAAATCAAAATCAGATTCAAAGGAGAGAAAGAGAGAGGGAGAGAGCACTACAAGAGTGGAAAAGAAGAAGAGAATCAGATAGTGGAGAGAGAGAGAGAGAGAGAGAGAGAGAGAGAGAGAGAGAAATGGCGGGTGGTGGTGGTGACGAATCTGAGAAGCGATGGTGGTGGTGACGAACGATGGCGGATGGGAAAGATGGCGATGGTGGTGGTGACGAGTGAATGAGTGGTGGTGGTGGTGACGAGCGGAAGGAGAGATTGCGATGGTGGTGGTGGTGAGGAGGTCAAACGTGATGGATTGGAGGAGAAGGAAGCGTCACAAAGAGAGAGAGAGAGATTTGTGTGTTAGGTTAAGAATTGTCATCCATGTAGTATAAAAACTGACCAGAGGATAACAAAACGATGGATTTGTTGATGTGGATTGTTATTACTGATGTGGATTTAGTGTTTAAAAATAATTTTAATTAAAAAAAACTAATCAAAAGTTTTTATTGTCATTTACTAAAGATATCCAAACATTCTAGTAATTTTAAAAAGATGTATAACACTCTGGTAATAAACCAATTTTTCTATAACATTCTAGTAATTTTTTCTTCTTTTTTTTCTCTTTTTTTTTATCAGGCTCGGGGACTAAAACACGATAGAGCAATTGTATTATCCACTTGCACTGCTGTGGCATCAATTGTAACAGGTTGGAGGAATGTATGCTTTGGGTGAGAATTTGCCCACTTCACCAACGAGGGAGAGACTGATTCATCATTCACCGGATGTGACAAGTCAAACACATAAACCAAACCATATGAAAATCTAATTTAAATATTATATAAATGAAAAAAACAAGAATGGTTCATAACTCATGAACTTGCGGCAACACAAGAGACCTTTCAATAATATAGACACACAACGTGAAAAGGGGTTATATCATAAAGAATCCCAAAAACTGATCACATTCTGCTAGTACAACCCATAGAACTAATTTTAGTTGAAAAGAGATAACAATTTGTTTCTCAGGAAAAATTTAGGGTTCTAAGAATCTATAGAATTAATTGCATACCGAGTATAAAAGAACGTTGGTTTTTGATGAAATTGATGATACTGAGTATAAAGGAACTGTCTGGCGAAATCCATAAAGGAAAAAACATATCAATTTCGTTGATTTGTGTCTGAAAACAAAGAGGAGGAAAATGACAAAGAGATTAGAAACAAAAGAAAGTGGAAGAACACCGATGAAAAAATAAAGATTTTCCAAAATTTTAAATCGCCATTAATGGATTGAGAAGCTTTAGGTGGAGATGACGATAAAACTGAAAAATTAGGGTAAAGTTTAAGTTTTACCTCTCTCGTTTTTTTTCTTTCTGTTTTTTTTTTCATTTTTATTTTCTAATGTAAAATAAAATCAATGGTAGAAGAATTTAGTTAGGTTACTTAGGTTTCAAGTTAGTTTTAGATCTAGGTTTAAACTGAAAGTAAAGACACAATCAATTTAATGAGTTCCCGGCCTCTAGCACGGTACGTCTCGTGGGAGAACTCCTGCTCCCAAACTCCACTAGATCAATGAGACTCTAACAACACCAAATCAGTGTGCTAGATAGTTTGTTTACAAAAACCAAATACTCCAAGCTAGAAGATACAACAAAGCCCTTAGATAAGATAGACTTAAGCCTAAGCTATTTATCTTGTATTGTTGACTCCTTCTTCTTGCTTATTGAACTGATTGATCTGATTCTTGTTGCCGTAAACTGTATGTTTCCTTATGCTCGCCTTAACCTAACCACATCACTAATCATATGTTATATATTGTGTGTGATGAGGTACATGAGCTGGAGTGGGCATGCGAGTTGTCTTGGCCCATTACGAGTATTGTTGTGGCTGGCCCATATGGATGTGGTGAAGTCCAAAATCTCACAAATCTCCACCGTTTTGACTTAAGCCCAACCGTTGGCCCATGCATCCTTAACCAACAACTCTAACTCGTGTCTCTTTGGTTGAGTGAACATATCAGATGCGATCTCCCACTCTCTCTCTAGTGTCTCTCTCTTTCTCTCGTTTCCTCTCGACCTGTCAACGCAGCGAGTACTTGAAGCTTCGCTGAGCTCAGCCGAGCTCCGCCGGGAAAGGTCTAATTAGCTTCACCATGAAGGCGTCGCTCCTCCTTCTTCTCTATCCTCAGGTACATCTAATACCTCTTAAGACTTTGAGAGAATAGGATCATTTGCAAAGATGAGAAGATGTTCGATTTAGCAGTTTGCTAATTCTTTGATTCCTTTTGCATGTCTTCTCCAGTGACCGTTTCACCTTCTCCGACACGTATTCAGCTCTGTCGTGAGCTTCATTTCTGAAGGCGGTCTTGATTCAATCACCG
This sequence comes from Brassica oleracea var. oleracea, assembly GCF_000695525.1. NCBI lineage: Eukaryota > Viridiplantae > Streptophyta > Magnoliopsida > Brassicales > Brassicaceae > Brassica > Brassica oleracea. Next base: position 12,782,467 of record NC_027756.1, on the reverse strand, counting down.
CTTGAGCTCATACCTTAGCTCCATCATTATACTCCACCTCTTTCGTAGACCAAGTAAGATTTTGTTTCAACAGATTCTTCATTGCGTGTGTTGTGTTCTGTCGATCTGACTCCTCTTAATGTTTTAGTAGTCAATTCAGCTCTGCGACGAGTTGATTAGGTTTCGAACCTGAAACCTTTCCTTGATCTGACACTGTCCAACACATGCTATTCTCCTTTAGGTAAGCTCACAGCAAAACCTCATTCGTCAGTGGTGTTTTTATCTTAGGACAAAAGTAGTCACTGACAATTGTTTTCTGTTTTTCTCACTGTAGGTGTTATCTCTAAGATGTGAAAGTCATGATTCCTCTCTTCCATAACATCAAACCCGTGACTGTTTGATGAGGTCCTCCACCTGAACCGAGCACTCTTCTCGATTCTGCTTCTACTCCGGGTTACTCCTCTTAATTTACTGTCACGATAGTATCAGTTGTCTGTTGACTCCAGTTCGTAACCACTAACATGAGGTTGTTACTTGTGATTTGCGAGGATGGGGTCAAGTCACCTGAGTCACTTGGAGCTGCTTCATGTCCAGTCAGAGGACATTCAAAAGCTCACATCAAAGCTGGAACTTCTGACCAGGTACCGTCTTTGTTAGCAAATCCGCAGGGTTAACATTAGTATGAAACTTGTTTACAACAATATCTCATGCTTCCACTAGGTCTCGAATGAAGTTGAACTTGGTAGCTATATGCTTAGCCTTCTCATGATTGACTGGATTTCTTGCTAGGGCTAGAGCACTTTGAGAATCACAATAGAGTTTGATCCCGTGTTGCTTGAATCCTAACTTTGTGTATATTTCTTTTAGCCACACTGCTTCTTTAGCTGCTTCATTCATAGCCATGTATTCGGCTTCTGTAGTGGATAGTGCAACAACTGATTGTAGACATGATTTCCATGAAACTGTATTGCCTGTGAACTTGAATGCATAGCCTGTTACTGAACGTCTCTTGTCCATGTCTGTTGCATAATCTGAGTCTGAATAACCTTCTACTTGTAGTGTAGAATGCTTCTTGAATGTTAAATCTGAATTCATTTCTCCCTGTTAATATCTTAGAACCCATTTGACTGCTGACCAGTGGTCCCTTCCTGGTTTACTCATGAAGCGACAGACATAGCCTACTGAAAATCCTAGGTCGGGCCTCGACCCGACCATTGCATACATTAGGCTTCCTACAGCACTGGCATAAGGAATCCTTTCCATATGTGCTGCCTTCTTTCCATTCTTTTCATGTTAGACTCTGAAGCTTGAACTGAGATGATGTGGGAGTGACTACAGCCTTGGCGTCCTGTATTCCGAACGTTCTTAGCACTTTTTCAATATATTTTCTTTGGGACAGAATCAACGTTTCTTTCTTTCTATCTCTGATGATGTCCATTCCCAATATTCTGGATGCTTTGTCCATGTTTTCATCTCAAACTCCCCACTCAGCTTCTCTTTAAGATCCTTGATCACTTTCTTGTTTCTTGAAGCAATCAACATGTCGTCGACATAGAGAAGTAGATAGATGGCTTCGTCGGTTTTAACATCTCTCATGTAGACACATAGGTCTTTGCTGCAACGCTCAAATAGCCGATCCTTCATGAAACTGTTGAACCGGTGGTTCCATCTTCTTGGAGACTGCTTCAAACCATACAGAGACTTTCTCAGCAAGCAAACTTTGTTCTCTGTTCCTGGTTTTATAAAGCCCTCAGGCTGTTCCATTAATATTCTTTCCTCTAAGCTCTCATGTAGGAAGGTTGTTTTCACTTCCATCTGTTCTAGTTCTAGGTTTAGATTCACCACAATACTAAGCATAAGCCTGATGGAGACATGTTTTACAACCGGTGAGAAGATCTCATTATAGTCAACTCCTTCTCTCTGAGAATATCCTTTAGCAACTAATCTACCCTTGTATCATTCATCCTCAACACCTGGGATCCCCGAAATTAGCTTAAACAACCATCTGCATCCGACAAGCTTTGCCTTCGCTGGTCTATCAATGAGATCCCAGGTTCTGTTCTTTCTATGAGATTCCATCTCCTCATCAGCAGCCTGTTTCCATAGCTTTCTCTCTCGACTTCTCATGGCTTCAGCAAAGTATTTGGGTTCCTCTACTTCCAGATCTCCAATGACATTGAGCGCTTAAGCTACGAAATTTCCATCCTCATATCGAGATGGTGGTCTCACGTTCTGTCTCCTCTCTCTATCTCGTGCCAAGACATAAGTGTCTAGTGATTCAGTGTCTCCAGTCTCACTCTCAACTTCCTCACCGCGTTCCTGGTTACTAGAGCTGGTAGAGTTGTCAGATGATGAATCTTCTCCACCTTGATCAGGTGAATCTTCGGATTCGGAAGAACGAGAAGGTCCCCTGATCAATTCATCACTGAATGATACTCTCTTCTTAGTTCGTGTTTCACGATGCTTCTCTTTCTCCTTAGTTACTTATGTGCTCTCCTTTTCTTTGGCAAGCGTATGCTTATATAGCTCATCCTCATTGAAGACAATGTTTCTACTTGTTCTACACCTCCCTTCGTCTTCTATCCATACTCGATATCCTTTAGAGCCCATAGGATATCCTACAAACACTCCCTTGATGGCTCTGGGTCCAGTTTTCTCCTCTGTCACATGAACATATGCGGAACATCCAAACGTCCTAAAGTGTCCTAAATCAGGTTTAAAACCTGACCAAACTTCCTCAGGCAGCTTAAAATTCAAAGTAGAGTTGGGTGACCTGTTAATCAAATAGATTGCAGTAGATGCAGCTTCTGCCCAGAAGCTTTGGTCCAAGCTAGATTCGGCTAACATACATCTCACCTTATCCATAATAGTTCTGTTCATCCTCTCTGAAACCCCATCTGCTGCAGAGTGTAAGTGCAGGTTCTGTGCCTCTTAATCCCATATTTCTTGCAATACTCATCATACTTTTATTGCAGAACTCCAAGCCATTATCAGTTCTTAAACATATGATCTTCTTCTCTGTCTTAGTTTCAACTTCAGCCTTCCATTCTCTGAACTTAGAAAATACCTCATCTTTAGTCATCAAAAAATAAATCCAGACTTTCGTTGAGAAATCATCAATAAGAGTCACAAAGTACTTATTTCCAGCAAGACTGTCTAGTGTAGACGGAGAGCCCCAAAGGTCAGAGTGAACACACTCTAGAATCCCTTTAGTCACGTGCTTAGCTTTAGGAAAGCTCAGCTTATGCGACTTCCCAATTATACAGTGCTCACAGAAATCCAACTCCTTTACATCTTTGTCAGGGATAAATCCATTCTTGACAAGTTTAGACATATTTTTGAGACTCATATGACCGAGGCGTGAGTACTAAACATTAGTCATATTCCTTTCAGGTCTTGATAGATTAGCCTCTCCTCTTAAGACTGTTTCTTGAAGATAATATAGTCCAAGATGATATCTTCCTGAGAGAATCCTCTTATCGTCCTTGTAGAAATTGACCATGAGGTCCTTGCCTTCATATCGACAACCTGATGTTTCCAAGATTCCATACGAAATCAAATTTCTGCTCATATCTGGCATGTATCTGACTCCTGTTAAGATAACCAGAGAACCATCTGGATTAAGAATTTTAATTTTTCCAATTCCTTGAACGTTGCTGTGAGTGTTATTCGCCATTAACACTTTGCCTCCCTTGAATTCTTCCAAGTCAAATAGGAAGCTTTTGTCAGGTGTGATATGAAACGAACAGCCTGAATCCATCACCCACTCATCTTTAGTATCCTGGGTGCTGACGGTTAGGATTAGAGGCTCTGTAGACTCTGCTGCTATATTGGCTGAGTCCTGCGGTTTGAAAGATCTCTTCTCAGGGCACTCTCGCTTCCAATGGCCCTCTTTACCACATATGAAACATCCTTTGGTTCTCTTGTTGTTCCTAGGACGTGACTTAGATCTTCCATTCCGTCTTTTGGATCTTCCTTTATAGGATTTTCCATTGCCCTTTCCAGATCGCTGGTCTGATCTTCCTCTATCAGTTACCATTAGACCTTCTCCACCTGACCTGGTAAACTTACCACTCTCGATCAGCTCTCTCTCTCTCTTTGGACCAAGCGGCCCCAGTAACCTCAGCTAGACTCAGTGTGTCTCTCCCATACTTGAGAGTCTCCTTGAGTTGATCATACTTGTTAGGCAGAGAGCTTAGCAGTAGGATAGCTTGAACTTCCTCTGATACTTCAACTTGCAGATTGTTTAAATCTGCCACTAGCTTTAGGAAGTCATCCACATTCTCATCAAAAGATTTTGAATCAGCCATCTTGAAAGTGTAGAACCTGAGCTGTAGATAAATCCGGTTGGGTAAGGAAGTCTCTGTGTACAAATTGTTTAGTGTACTCCACATTGCAGCCACAGTCTCACTGTGTTGAATTTTCCTTAAGACTTTGTTCCCAACATTCAGCACAATCAGGTCCTTGGCTTTCTCTAATTTTTCAAAATTTGCAGGGTCAATTGCAGGTGTGGTTGCAACAAGTCCAGCTATCCCCTTTCCCGTGTCCTTTATGGCAGACTCGGGTTCATCCTTTGGGTCTGAATCATCCTTTAAAAGCTTCTCATCAGTGAGAATCGCTTTCAATCTGAGTACTCCAAAGTGAGCAAGCATCCTCACCTTCCATAGAGCGAAATCACCATCACCTTCGAAACGGTCTATGTCCACGCGTTCCTTCGACGTCACCATCAAACAGGTACTGGTTATATCTCTCTTTCTCTAACCTAAGCAACCTTGATGTAACATGGATGCTCTAATACCACTTGTAGAAGAATTTAGTTAGGTTGCTTAGGTTTCAAGTTAGTCTTAGATCTAGGTTTAAACTGAAAGTAAAGACACAATCAATTTAACGAGTTCCCAGCATGTAGCACGCACGGTACGTCTCGTGGGAGAACTCCTACTCCCAAACTCCACTAGATCAAAGAGACTCTAATAACACCAAATCAGTGTGCTAGATAGTTTGTTTACAAAGAACCAAATACTCCAAGCTAGAAGATACAACAAAGCCCTTAGATAAGATAGACTTAAGCCTTATCTTGTATTGTTGACTCCTTCTTCTTGCTTATTGAACTGACTGATCTGATTCTTGTTGCCGTAAATTGTATGTTTCCTTATGCTCGCTTAACCTAATCACAGCACTAATAATATGTTATATATTGTGTGTGATGAGGTACGTGAGCTGGAATGGGCCTGCGAGTTGCCTTGGTCCATTACGAGTAGTGCTGTGGCTGACCAATATGGATGTGGTGAAGTCTAAAACCTCACATCAATTATGAAAATTATTATTTATAATTCAGACTAATTAATTAATTAAAGGATATTATGGTATTAACAGAAATTTTATTGGGACAAATCTAAGTTTTATGTGTCTATTTTTTCCAATTTTTTGGAAACTAATTCTATGGTGGAAACACCTATACCTCCCTTTCAAAAAACGCGTTAGTACCTCTTTTTTTTGTTCTATAAAGTTGACCGTCCCTTTGGTAAGTTCATCCTTGATTATTCCATATATACATATACCTCTTTTCATTTGATTTATTGGAACCCCTATCCATTTGTCAGTACTCAGTATCACTAAAATGATAAGAGGTTGACACAAATTTCGTCTTACTCTCTTACATAGGAAAAATTTTGGTTAAAACACGAATGTCACCAGGTGTCAATTATCAGCGACCGCATCCATATATACACGAGTTGCCCTTATCAACTAATAAATTACCTTTGATCTCTGGTAATCAAATCCATCTCTGTCATTTTAAACGATTGTTTCCGTGTATATTTCGCTTGATCAACGTGGTCTGATAAGATTTTATACATGTTATATAACGATTATGAGATCATAAAGAGTATTAAACATATTATTCATTAATTTAAACAACAACCAGTACAACAACACCCCTGTGACTGTATATATAAGAGAACAAAATAAAAACAAATGTGAAGTTTAGAGTTGTAGAAATCACATACACACATACATTCATACATAAACACACAGAAAATACTACAGAATCTATATTACATATATTATCTTGTCTATCCAAACAAGAAGATATGTATGTTGACATCAAGTGGTGGTTGTATAATTATAATCTTGATTAGCATTGGAAACCAGGGGGAACCTTTTTGCTACAAACATTGAGAAGCAGACTGAGTGAGATAGGGATGTTCAGGTTGATCCCAAGGATGTTAGCCTTAAGCGCGGTGCAAAGACAAGCCGCGGCTTCAAGATCAGCAAGTCCTTTGATGAGGATGCAACATGGCTTCACAGGTGGCTTCCCAAGGGTGATGTTGAGTAGACCGCTGAGCACGTTGGCGCAGACTCCTAGTTTAAGAGCGTCTCTAGGGCATTTGGCTGTGACAGGGCTAGGGGTTGGAGTTGGGGTTGGTTTGGGTTTAGGGTTAGGTTTTGGCTTATGGGAGGGGTGAGGTTTTGGCTTGGGAGAAGGGCAACCGCAATTATCGTAGGCAGAGATTGTTGTGCAGAAAAGGATGTTCAGAATCAAGAAAATGGCTAAAAAGCTTTTCGTTCTTGAAGCCATTGTTAAATTCCTCTTTTGGTTAGAGACAAAAGAGTCTATGTTGTGTGTGAATTGGAATGAGGAGAAAATGAAGAATTCGAGTGGCTTTTATAGCAGTTTGAAGCATGGGCCAAGATGTTTTATGACCTCTTTCATATAGTATATGATTTTATCAAAAAAAATTGGTTTTATACTTCTTATTGGATTACATAAAAATGATAAATGAATATCCTTCTTAATTAAGCATAACGCATGGACTCTCGGATCTGGATTAGACAAGATCTCCTCTAAGCAGTTAAACTAACAACATTTGCATGATCGTGTATATATATATTTTTTTTTTGAAAAAGCATGATCGTATATAGTACGTGATCGATTGATATAATAATGACATATAGTGGCAAATTGACAAATGAAAAACCTGGAATATTGTGTGTGTGTGTGTGTGTTTTTTTGTAAATTTGCATGATCGTATATATGACGTGATCGATTGATATAATGACATTTAGTGGCAAATTGACAAATGAAAAACCCGGAATATTGTGTGTGTGAAAAAAAATATATATATACACTGTGTGTGTGTCTATGTGTTTTTTTCTGTAAATTTATGTATAAGTAAAGTTTTTCACCTTAGTTTCAACTGTTTCATAGAACATTTTTTGCTACAATTTTTTTTTAATTAATTTTATCAGGTCAGAAGTTCAGTAACAGTAATGTTAAACACAGTGTCGGTCCGGTCTCAAATGGCGCCTAAACCGCATCAAAAAATGATGCCATGGTAATACAATCTTTTCATTGTATTTTAAAATATTATTAGATTTTATTTTTGCCAAAAATACAAATATCAATAAAAAGTTCTTCCTAAACCATTATTCAACTTGGAACAATCAAATGTTTTAGACATTTGGTGTTCAATTAATACTATCGACAACCCATTTATCTTTCATGAAATATAGTTGAACGGAAATATTTTTTAGCTTCAATTTTGAAAAACCAGCAACTAAAACAAATATTATTAGATAAAGAAGTGTTTTTTTAATGCTGATTTATTATGACATTACATTTATGAGAAAGATTATACAAACGATTCGACAACCGATAATACTACATGTCTTATGAAGATCTACGCCCAACTGCATCAACTGAGCCGTCCTATGAAGGGAATGACCAGATTTACTTGCACCATATTGAAGATTCTTTGTAAGTTTTTTCTTCTGTAATCTGCATTAATAAATCGTTCTCTCCGGAACTTGAAACTTGGACTCTCTGTAATCTGCAACAAATTGTATAGTCTAGAGTTCGAACCCTAGATCTGGATGTAGAAGCCTTTAAACCTTAACCATTAGGTTACAGTGCTTCCACAGTAAATAAGTGTTTGGATAACAACAATTCGTTTTATTTGAAATTGTAACATCTCAGCCTTTTTATAACCTTTTTAACAACATTACTCATATATTAAAATTCCATGAATAAATAAATATATAAACTTAAACTTGGAGAATAATAAACACGGACAACTATGTAAAGTGTTTAAAAAATAAACACGGAGAACTATAAAATCAATTTTGGGAGTACAAGCCAAAAGGTGTCATAGTCGTCGCAAAGGTTCAAAGGAAGTGGAAGGCAAGTGATTCTTTCATAGCCTTTCCAAAAAGTCGTATGTAAACAGAATACATAGTTAAATACTCCCTGTTTCATTATAAATGTCATTTTGAATTTGTACACATAGACTAAAGAAACAATTAATTTTATATATTTCTTATATAAAAATACAATTATCTATATACTTAACCATATTTCAACCAATAAAAAAAATAAATTGTTAAATAAAATTAATAAATTTTTCATTAAAAATTGAAAACGACATTTATTTTATAACGAAAATTTTTCTCTACAACGACACTTAGAGGTTGATTGTTTGTGGTTTCTCAAATAGTTTTTGGTTTTTGTTTTGTAAAAACACTTTTTTTACCAATCAAGATTTTGGAAAAATATATTCCCTAAAATATAGGGAAACCAGATTTTGTAGTTAACTACCTATTTTCAAGTAAAAACCAAAAGCCACTATTTCTTGGTTTTTAATAGTGTACGTGGTTTTGTTTTTTTTTTGCATTAATGGGTTTTTATTTTTTATTTATTATTAAAGTATTTGTATATTTATGTATTTATGTATTAATATAATAAAATTAATAAGTAATTCCAAATCACTAAAGTTTTTGTATATTTTATACTAAGGAATAAAATTAACATAATTATTTATTTTTAGTTTCAAAAATAAACCAATCTACATATTCCTTATTGATAATATACAGATACTTAAGTTTTATTTATTTATTGATTTCTTACTGTCACATTCATTAAAACCAATTTACTTATAAATCATATTTTAAAAATAATTAGACAAATAATAAATCAAATTTATAAGAACAAAATATTTACAGAATAATCAAATAACTAATATCTAAAATAAAAATCAATATTGCCATCAAAATACTAATATCCAAAAAATGAAAATATTTCCAATGTATTATACATATTACAATTTTTAATTTAATAATCTAGCCATTATTTTGTATGTTTTAATTTTTGAACTACATAAATTTTATGCATTTTACCATATTTTTTTAAAAATATATATATATTTTAATTCTGTTAATATAAAATCAATTATTCATTGACTATAATTAAATACACTTTACATGTCCAGATATTTATATTTATTTTGTTATTTTAAAAGCAAAAGCCAAAAACTAAAAACTAAAATCTAAAATCACCATTCATGTTTTTCAAAAAACTAAAATCTACTGCAAAATCAAAAACCAAAATCTAAAATTTAAAAACTAAAAACTAAAAACCAAAAACCAAAATCTAGAAACTAAGAAAACAATCATCACCTTAATATGAAACGGAAGGAGTAATTGTTTTTATACTGAAATCTCGAAGTTGAGGAGAAAAAGAACAAAATTGAAGCCATGTGTGGATTTTTGGATTGTTATGCTCCCTAGATTATGATGAAACATATTCTTGAACTTATCCTTTCTTTGAGTAATAATTTATAAACAATTTTTCTCTATATCATGTATGACAAAGTTTCAATCCAATTGCTCTAAAAACTAGGCATAGCATTGAAAAGGAAACGTTCTGACATTTAGATATACTTGAATACTCTAATACTAGTTTTCAGGTATATTGCGAAGGAAAATATGCTTGAAGTAGAGAAAAAGACGACTATCTCAAGGGGTGATCCCTAGAAAGACAACTTGCAATTGCATGTGTAGTATCAACCAAATCGATAGAAACCGTGAATCAAAGATTGTGTCTCGTCTTGCTAAACATGTTCTTTATCCCACAATCGATTGCTTTGAAATAATCCAGTTATTTCGTTCAAATTCCCATAATGCATAAATTACGTTTTGCGATGATGATTGATGAGTGGAAGTGTTTTGAGCTATTGCATAAACATTACCTTTGGAAATATCCACACTTTATATAATAAGACTATAGAACGTCAGGGTATACGTATATTTTAAATTTTGACAATCAGTGATATATATTCAACCTCCATACAATAATGTTTCAGAGATATTAACCATTCCAGTTGTGATACTCAACCTCCATACATTAATGTTTAATTTTTTTTTTTTAACATTCCCAATCATGATACTCAATCTCCATGCATTAGTGTTTTTTTTTTTTTAGAATTTAACACACTCTTCAGAATATGTGATAGCGTTATTCATGATTCTACTTTTTGCCTTTCACAAAACCGTTGAAAATAAGATAAGATGATGAGAAACACACTCGAGGTCTCCTTCACGTAGACTAATACCAAAATGTCTTCTTTACATTATGCTCGTGTCCATAGGTGGTGATAAAAGATTATCCATTTTACGGATTGTGTTCTCTTTTTCGTCGCAGATTTTGTATTTCTGTCTTTAACTCACTTAAGATTTCTGTACACAAAATTTATGTGAAAGTTATTTTTAAATTAAAATGTTTAAAATATTTATATGAGAGTAGACCTGAGACGGATCGGGTATCGGGATAATTTTATCAGGCGGATCCACAATTTTACTATCCTTATCCGGATCTGGGGTTCTCGGATATCCGGGTGTTGAATATCATTCTAAAAATTGTAATATCCGGCGGATATCCGAATCCAGAATTTGGATCTTTAAAATAAATAAATAAAATAATATTAATATACATAAAATATTAAAAATAATTTAAAAATTAAAAAAAATGTATAATATTTTTAATTATTTCTATGTATAATATTACAAAATTTACATATACTATTATAAAAATGAAAATATTATTAAATAAAATTAGTTTTTATATATACATATTACTATTTTTGAAATAGTTATTAATAAAACTTACGGATCCGGATATCCGGACTAAAAAATCAAGATATCCGGATCTGGCGGATCTAACATTTTACTATCCGGATCCGGATTCAGCCTCTCTGGATATCTAGATTTTCGGATCGGATCTGAATCGGATTTTGGATCAAATCCGGATCTCGGATAAAAGTCCCATTAATATTTATTGATAAATATTAGTACGTCTTGCCATTAATATCTCGTAAAGCCATAGTTGGAGTTTTTTGTTCACATAAGTGCTTCAGTTACATACTTACATTAGATGTAAATTAGACGCTAAGGAAATACACATTTTATAATAGTATTCCACTTTGGTTAAAAGAAATTCAACATGTCAACTCGAGTGAATAAGTTCATTGTGTGTGTGTCTACTATGTTAGGCTTTAGCCCATCTCTATGGCCCAATAGCTCAATGTTACCGAAACCCATGGTCATTTGTTTGTTTGGATACCTCCGTGCAGTCCTGGGTTTGGGACTTGCATTTAGCATCTAGACTTTTTTTGGTTTTAAGGCGTACTATTATAAACTATAAAATATTATTAGACGATTTTACGGTTAGTAATTTTATTTATGTTATGAAATTTACATTTGACTGCATTACTTTAAGTTGTCCTATAAAATTTACGTATGACTATTTTTCGTTTTATGTTGAAAATCTTATTTAATGTTTTTCTTATAACTTTCATAACTTATCCTATGCATCTAGTTTTCTTATTATGTCCTCTACATTTTAATTAATGTTTCTTGTTTATTTAGTCTCATTTAATATGTCAATTGTTAATATGTTCTTTCTTATACTGAGATAACCATGTAAAGAAGAACTCTACCAGTAATTACATATCTATAAATTTATTTTATGAGTAGATTTGCATGAATAATTTATTTTTATGAGTAGACTTGCATGTATTTTAACATCTCTTTGACAAAAAATGTTTTTAATAGCTTATTTATTTGTATTATTTAGGTTTTTCATTATTAATTAAGTTATTATGGTTATCTTGTACTTTTGATTAGTTAAAAAGAGATGGGTGAGAAATTATAACTGCATAAGAGTATCTTCAACATCTTTTTATCTATTTACTTTTTCAGAGGTTTTGTTTTCCAACTAAATTATATTTTTCAAACGCTGTTAGTTTTTTTCAACTTAAATCATTATAGTTATTTATATTTAACAATCGTATAAATAAATTTTAAATAATATTTTAGTACTTATTATCCTTATATTTTTATATAAATATTACATCTACAAATATTTTATTAAGGGATTATTTGAAAACTAGCCATGTTTTAAGTACAAATTAGGTAAATGTCATTGAATTTGTCATAATGTAATTTCTGACAGTTATGTTAGTGTTCGGTTTTATCCTTTTGCTTTATAGGTAACAGGTAAATGTGTTGTAGTGAATAATGTGACCAGTAAAATATAAGGCAAATGTGTTGGAGTGAATAATGTGGCTAGTGACCAGTAAAATATAAGGTAAATGTGTTGGAGCGAATAATGTGGCCAGTAAAATATAAGGTCAAGAGCATCTGAAAACTATTCCAAATAAAAGAAAGAAGAACCACCCACGTATACCTTTATTGACCACATACATATGCATGAATGTTCTATTCCATATCACTGAACTAGTACATGATTATAACTCCACCTGCAATTTCTAAATACTTAACATATCTGAATCCCAACCCCTATGTACTAAACTTTATCTCAATCTTATTCCAACACTTAAATACTAAATCCTAAACTCCAATCAGTAAACCCTAAACCTAAATATAAACTACAAACCCAAATATAAACTCAAAACCCAGATAGAATGGAACAAAGCAAATAATATAGTACATAGTGGTGAATTTATGGAATGTCTATGCTTGCATGGAAGAAGTTAATGTTGACTGTAGCTAACCATACCCCCTTCACCTTCTAAATACTAAATCCAAAACTCTAATCACTAAACTCTTGCCCAAATATAAACCCTAAACCAAATAGAATTGAATAAAATAAATAACATAGTACATATTGATAAAACTATAAAATGTCTATATATGATCGCAAGGAAGAAGTTAATGTTGACCCCAACCATACCTCCTCACCTTCTAAATACAAAGACCTAAACTCTAAAAACTAAATCCTTATCCAAATATAAACTCTAAACCAAAATATAAACCCTAAACCCAAATATAATGGAACAAAATAAATAACAAATACATATTGGTGAAATTATGAAATGTATATGAGTGCATGGAAGAAATTAATGTTGACCCCAGCCACACCCCTTCACCATCTAAATACTAAGCTCTAAACTCAAATCACTAAATCCTAATCCAAACATAAACCCTAAACTCAAATATCAAAATCTAAAAAGTACATGTGTAATATTAAATTATATTATGTAATATTAAACTATACAATATAGAGCATAATATAATTTTTACAGGTCTAAAAACATGTAACAATAGACAGAACTTAAGAAAATTACCAACAATATTTCTAAACAAAATAAAAAACTTTTTATTAACCATCAAATGAAATGGAACATGATAAAATAGTATAGTAACAAAATATATCAAATAACAAAATATGAAAAATACATATTATTTTACATTTATATTCTAAAAAGTTATCAAAATCTAAAAAATACTAAAACGGTCGTAGAATTAGGAGAAGAGGGGCAATTGTGACAGAAACGAATATAATGGTTTCGATTGTATAGGTGGAGGTGATCGCCACTGCACAAGTCTTATCGCTCGCCACACGAGTCTTCAAAACTCTATTATTCACCACAATCCTTCACCATCAACAAAGACAATTTCATCAACATCCCACAAACCTGAGGAAGAAACAGATTCATCGCATATAGTATAGTCAATGAATCATTATTTACATCTTCTCTCCTTTTCTGCCACACCGACACAAACTCACGGCCTACTGTAGTTAGTCCTCACCATCAGAACAGCAAAAACATCTATTAAATTATGATTATCAATTATGTGGCGATAATAACTCACATTAGCTTTAAACTAAAAACCACTTCCATAACATATACTATACTATTAATATAACAATTATTATTTTATGCGGACAGACATATGTACTATTCTATTTATATACTACACAGTCGCCCACCATAATAGGTTTTATATACTATGCAGATAGACATTTATACTACTTTATTTATCTATATATAAAATATTTTTTTATTTACAGATTTACACAAACAAAGAAATAGAGGTTCACATAGTTATCTCCATCGAGTATATTTCATGTCTATACACAATTAACTATACTACCTTGCAAATGGAATATAAGTAACATTTTTTTATAAACAGAAAATCTCAAACTTCCGATTACTTTACTTTACAAAATCAGATTTCGTATACAACGATGAATGACTGCAAATTCATCGAATTTAAGAGTAGAAAAGAAACTTACATAGTAGAGAATGTGGCTTTGTTTTACCGGCGCCGTTACGGTGCCATCTTACTCACACCTTCTATCACCTATTGAGCCTTCAAAAATGGTCTTTTCCTCCACAAAACTTCTCCAAGAATGTAGTCGGTGGCGTCTTAGTAGCTCAAATCTGAAAATGAATCTATTGATTTTTTTCATATTTTACCAATAAAAATTTACTTTTTTTACTAGATATGTAAGAGTAACCAAAGCCACATTTTTCTTGCGGTTACCAGTTATTAATTAAAACTAGAGATTCTTTCGGGCTACGCCCGGATTTTGGACAAATATTTTTTATTTAATATATATATAATAATATATATTGTGGCCATATTATAAAAAACATAAGTTCATATCGAATTTGAAATGAGTGCAATAGAACCTTTTTCTATTTTTAACTTGAATTATAATCCAATTCATCATTCATATTTAGGCGTCATTCAGAGACATTAGATAAAAACTATTCATAAATTAAGTTCCATGAAAATAAATCGTTAATAACAACTAGTTCAAACTTTCAAGTTTTTTTTTTGCTTTTAGAACTTTTGAGTGGTTTTTACTAATTTATTATTTACGGTATTAGAGAATTTTATGGGGTTTCAAAATCTATATGAAATGCCACTTATGGTGACGTTGATGACTGGTGTGCGTCATTCTCATGCCATGAATATTGGCGACTAAAGTCTTTTTTTCCGCCAGCTATTTGAGCCAAACTTCTAAAATCAGAAGGTACTAAAGCCAAATTACAGAACTGCATATTTTCTTAGTATCTTTTCACTTATTTTGAAATGCTTTTGAACACAATATCTCATAAATTTTCTTGAAATCTATAACAATACCCATAACAGAGTAAATCATAATAGTCTTTTCATGGATTTGATATAAAAAAGATGACAATGTCTCTCTAACTCAGGTTCCAGCAGCCAAATGATAAATTAAAACCCAAGTAATAAAACAAAACTTCCCGCCACTGCTAAGCTAACGTCGAAGTGAATAACGCAGACATGAGGCAAAGATAGGCCGCATCAAGATGGTTCCGTTTTTTTATTTTGTTCTGCAGAAGAAGGGTTTTCCCCTCCATATTTATCAAGCATAGTGATGTTTTCTTGCTTGTTGATGCCATTCACCCGTGTGAAAGCCATCAGAAGAATCTGCACAAATACTTTCTTTAGGCAATAAAAAAATAAAAGACTTCGGGACAATTTGAGGAGTTGGATATGAGCTTACCATTTTATAGTTTTTAACACCTTTCGGTGTTATATTCTCACGAATCGTTCTTTGACTATATAAAAGTGAAGCTCTGCATCTGGAACTATTTTCCCCCCTATATCTACACATTCATGCTTCTCAGATTGGAATGATCAAGGGAAACTTACAAAGAAGTTAAACCTAGAATTCCTTTTATTGGAAATGACGCTTATTGGAAGGAAGAGGTTGCTAGCCATGGATGCAGTGGGTAACAGTAGCTGCTTTTGATTCTTACTAACACTACACTCAATCAAGCAATTTGATATTTCTGCCAATACACAGTATCAAAACAATAACAATCAAAATCTATATGTCATGAAAATACTTAGGTAGATGACATCAAACATTCATCTATTCTAGCAAACATATAAAGAAGACATGAACAGTGATTTTACATGCTCGTTAGATCACTTAAACATAACAATCCGATGATGAGGTTCAAACTATGCTTCCACACACTTGGCCAGAGAAATGATAACAGGAGTTGTAACCCTCTTCTTCCAGTACTTACTAATCTCATTGAACACCTAGAATGGCTCAGTCGATGGTAGACCATTGAAGACAATATCATCATACAGCTTCATGCACATTCTTTAAAACTTCCAAAGGACATAAAGAAGTCTTAATCACATTCAAGCAAAACCCATATTTCAATATCTCATCTGCGTGTAGAACCCTATCCGTTAATCCAGTTTCCACATACCTGAGATACGTACACCTTCCCATCAACGTCCTAAGCACATCATCTCTCGAGTTGATCACTTCGAACAAATGTTCAGCTCTGCTTTTGACGATTGCTAAATATTGTAACTTGTAAGAGGCAAGTGGACACAAAAGGGCTGTCAAAAAAAAAGTCAGACCAAGTTGTCCTGGGAGGCATTATAGTAACAGCGCTGTAATAGAGTAAAAGAAATAAAGGACAGGATCCTTAGTGAACGAACCTGGATTATCAATGTTCAGTGAAAGCTAAAGTGACAAAGACTACCAATACTGAGAAAGATGTGGATGCAAGCTCATGCATGATATTTACCTTAACCATGTTACTCAATTGTTGACAATGGTTGTTAAGAAAGAAGATAAATTCAGAAAGGGGATGAGAGGTTGCTGTGAAAAGCCTGTCACACATCCCGCTGAATGAAAAAAAAAACACTTACAAAGACAGAAACTGGCGTGAAGGTAATCATCATAATCTATGGAGTGACGTGTTATGTTGGCACCATACTGTCAATGTCATCAAAAACTGAACTTTAGAATATAAGAAAGTACATGAACTATGGAGGTCATTAGATCGGCAACATAGGGTTCCCATCAACATATTCAGACTTGCTTTCATCTATTGCAGAGAGAATCAAACGAAACAGAACAACCTAATGTAATTATTGAATTTACCTGGAGCGGAGATCACAACTTTCGTGCTCAGATACTGGGTGTTCTTCTGAGAGGCAGAACCAGCGATCGGCTTGACTTTCCGATGACATGGCACATTCTTAACTTATGATTGGGCGGAATTTTTATGCTTACGTGGACACTCTAAGAACTCTAGCTCAGTCCCTTTTATATATTGGGATTATTTTTTCCTTACAGATTTTACCGGTTGGAAAAAAGGGTATTATGGAAATATTATATGAAAGACAAGCTGTGTATTAATATATTAGGAAAATTGGCTATAGAATAAATTATTGATTTTTGTAGCGTCATACAGCCCAATTTTTCTTTTATTAATATGTTGCATTATTTATAGTTACATTTATTTATGTATGTTATGAATCATGAATTAGATGGTCCATAACTTAGACCATATAAGTTCAAGACTAGAGTTCATTGGAGGTTTACATCCAGCCACATGGAAGACCCATTCAACCTTAGTCTTTATGAGTTTGACCATGTCATTATGTAGAGTATCTTTGTAATCAATTCTCCCTTTGACTCCACCTTGTATGAACCACTATATATAGTGGTGTAAGCAATAAGAAATAGACAACACATTCTCACAAATCTTCTCTCAAATCTTAACACGTTATCAGCACGAGACTCTTTCCACCTGAGCAATCCCATCCGCCGGCGATCATCTCTTTTCCGGCCATCTCTTCCGGCCCTCAGCCTTGCTCCGCCGGCCAAGTCTATCCCTCTCACGGTTTTCCGGCCAGCTCCTCCACCTCTCTCTCAACCAGC
>NC_027756.1:12762505-12763474 GCF_000695525.1 Brassica oleracea var. oleracea | reverse complement strand
ATGCATTGTGAAGGCCATATTATATAATTGTCTTTTGACATTCTCATTTTCATGTTTCCTGAGTTTATGTTTCATGAATTGCTTTGATACTTTGCTTTATACACGACTTCATTAATAAAATGAATTGCTTTGAGTTCATGATCATTATCTTATTCAAACTGTTATTTGATAAGAAACTATATTTATATGCCTTTATTGTGCCAAGATAAATATGATTGAGGATTAATACCCCAACTCACTTTTCCAAAGAGTTCAAAGAAGCCTTTGACAAATGGCAAGACAAGCTCTGCCATTCAGGCTCAGTTATAAAATACTCTTGAACTCAACTGGACATTCCTTGAAAGAAAGGAAAAGAAGCTCGACCAAGGCTTTGCCTAAATGGCATTATATTCACCCTATAAGGTCCATTGAATTAAGAAGAAAAATGGTTTCCAACAATGGACAAAAGGGAATAAGAGTACCTAAATTAAAATCGCCTAAGTGGTCGAGACTACATTCTCTATTGATCTAGTGATCAATATGATATTAGGCAAATAGCCAGGGCAATCATGTTTGATTAACCCACCAAATTTATCACTAAGATGGCATTACCATACTTAGACATTCGGATTATGATGCAAATATTTAAAAGGGCACAAATGTTATCCCGTAAACTAATCTATCCATAAAATCTAAGAACACCACATATCTGAATCATGATTATTAGATCTGTTTGAATCATAAAACTTATAAAAATCTATAGATCTAAATTATCATAAATATTAATCTTGAATCTAAGATCTATATGAATCTTGATTCTAAAATTATTTGAATCTCTAAAGATCTAAGAATCTCTAAAACTTATAAAACTTATTAATAATCTAAAATCTATATGAATCTTGTTTCTAAGAACTATTTGAAATTATAAAAGATATTAGAGAAAATCATAAACCCCTTTTAGCTAGCAAGCCTTAAAATCGGTTCCCCTTT
>NC_027756.1:12761402-12762434 GCF_000695525.1 Brassica oleracea var. oleracea | reverse complement strand
GATGAATAAGCTGGCCATCAAAATCTTAATCTCATTCGATGTGCTTACCGATCCAAATAGGCCCTTATCCACATCAAAATCTCAAATCCCCTTGTTTGTTTTATAGCCGGATATGTATCTTGATGGCCATTATACATATCAATTCCTAAATCCTTTTTGCTTGATTTTTATCAATCCCCTAAACTCTAAGCAATAATCGGCTGAACCCCTAAATCCAAATCCGGCCATGCCCTTTTCCGGCCACAATCTTTTCAGCCATAATCTTTCAGTCAAACCCAAAGATAACAAAACTTAAATCCTAATCAATGCATATCTTTGACCATTGATGTTTTATATTGTAACTGATCAAAATTTAAAACTTTTATGATTGTTTTAAATGCATATATTTGACTAGGTAGTATTTATTAAAATATTATAACATATAGTCTTGATTTAAATAGTTATGACATAGGCTAAAATAAATATTAAGTTGAAATCATTTGATCACATAGTTGTTTTTTAAAATTTATCTAAATCTAAACCGGCCTTGAAATCGGTTCATTATAGTTTGAACAAATAATATAAATTTATCTTGATATAAAAACCAACCTTTAAAACTGATTTTGTGATGATTGAATTATATACTGATCATATATACATACCTGATAGCATCTATTAGAACAAACATGGATTAGTAATTTGTTAGATCATACACATATCATGAACTGATCATTTCCATGCATCCGCTTGTCATATAGTTTTATTAAAACTGAGCATGCATACATATAATAGATCATTCTAAAATAAAATCTAAATTGGTTCATATTGCTTGCATCTAATTAGATTAAATCGGTTATTTTTAAAGTTAAGCATGTTTGTTTAATTTGAAAACATAAACCAGCTTTGAAACCGATTGATTGAAAATCTAATTGAATTTGTTCTAGACATATCCTGAAAATTATAAAATTTCCTTGTCTTGGTTTACCCTGTAAAAAGGGGAAGGAATCGGTTTTTGCTTTATGATCTTTGAAAACCAAATATCCTCATGCATTA
>NC_027756.1:12729734-12758901 GCF_000695525.1 Brassica oleracea var. oleracea | reverse complement strand
GAGAGGTCAACGTCCTTCAGATCCGGTCTAGTGAAAACTCAGCCGACCTCTTCACCAAATCATTGCCCTCTTGCACATTCAGGAAGTTCACGCAACAAGATTGGCACGCGTAGACTCAAGGACCTTCAGTGATGTCCAAATCAGGGGGAGTAATGTGTGTTGTGCTCTTTTTCCTTTCTCTGGTTTCCCTTTTTACCACATTGGGTTTTGGGTTTTCCGGGAGAGGTTTTAATGAGGCAACATTAGCATGTTACAAACCCTATATGGTTATGGCATCCAAGGGGGAGTGTTATGAATCATGAAGTGGATGGTCCATAACCTAGACCATACAAGTTCAAGACTATAGTCCATTGGGGGTTTACATCCAGCCACATGGAAGACCCATTCAACCTTAGTCTTTATGAGTTTGACCATGTCATTATGTAGAGTATCTTTGTAATCAATTCTCCGTTTGACTCCACCTTGTATGAACCACTATATAGTGGTGTAACCAATAAGAAATAGACAACACATTCTCACAAATCTTCTCTCAAATCTTAACAATGTACTTATTATTACGTCTCAATATTTTTTTTTCTCAAAAAATTTGCAGGTGGCCTTTGGAAAAACATACATTCAACCTCTTATTTTAAG
The DNA here is from genome assembly GCF_000695525.1 of Brassica oleracea var. oleracea. Classification (NCBI taxonomy): domain Eukaryota; kingdom Viridiplantae; phylum Streptophyta; class Magnoliopsida; order Brassicales; family Brassicaceae; genus Brassica; species Brassica oleracea. The sequence continues at coordinate 12,758,268 of NC_027756.1, read as the reverse complement.
AGTGATTCTTTCGAGAATGCTTGTTGGAGATGTGATAAGAAATGATATATGAGAATTATTGTGATTGCAAACAAAAAATAAATATACTTTTTCGGTCAACCTACACATAAACAGCGTACGTTCTTGTCAGCGTAGGTTCTTTAAATTCTTGAAATATTAACTCTTTAAATTGGATTGCATCAATTGTTTTTTAAACGAACTGGTCGGTTGATGGATTAATTTCTTTACAAAATCTACTATTTCTAAAAATGTCCAGTATAACATGTATACTGCACTTAATGTAGTTGGAACAACTATAATCTAAAGAAAATAAATATATCTGAACTTTTTTCACCGATATCAGAAAAGCTTTGCAATCGTCACTTTTTCTTTTGAAAATTTAGTTCATCAAAACATGTTCATAATTAAATACTTGTTCTTCCTAGCGCAAAAAAAAATGAACTTGGTTTTCCATTTGAATCTGCCTCTTGATTTTTGTTGTTTAGTAGTATCTACTATTAGTATCATTCAGGACAGCTAGCCAGTTTATATTCTTTCACAAGATCATCACTAACTAAATGATGTAGCATACATCGTATTCCCGTTAGGCTTTGGTTTTACAATTTCCTTTTTCTATGATAGTTAATGATTTATTTTACTTAAGAGACTAAGATTCTAATCTCTATTGTTATTAGGTCTTTATGTCGTTATATATAGTGTCTTCTCGGATTTGTGAGAGACAGAGCCGGGCCTAGAATTTTTAAGGCTAGAAGCCCAAAAAGAAAAAGTGGCCGAAAATAAAATAATGTAGGTAGGGGGATTTGAACTCTGGTTTGGAGTTAATGAACTGTGGCTATTGAACCACTACACTAAAGACACACTTATTGGAATTTGTGGCCGGTTATATTAATATTATTTGGCGGCCGAAAGCCCATGCTTCTTTAGCTTGGGCCCAGGGCCGGCTCTGGTGAGAGACACACTTTGATTATTGATTTATAAAATTTAGAGCTTTGTTTTACAACATCTCTTAAATCCTTGCAATCGGCTAGAACATAGGTGTTCTCAACGATCATAAGAAGACTTTGATCTTAGGCATTCGCAGACTAAATAGGATCATCGTGTTATCGGTTACTAAAGGTACTTCCGCTCCATTAGTTGGTATCAGAGACCTGTTAATTGCAATTCTATCGTGATTATCGATCTTCGGGTACTATGGCACCTCGTCCAAACGAATGGACACAAATGCAACAATTCCTGGAGGACTTTCAAAAACGTTTTCAGGATAATATGAGACGAACAATGGCAGAAGCAATTCAGACCGGAGTTCAGGCTGGTGTTCAAGCCGCTTTCACGGCAAATGCGGCAAACGCAGCAAACGCACCTCAACAACGCAATCTCCGCAACAATAACCCAGTCTTTGATGAGCATGAGGAAGATTGCGACGAGGAGAACCCGTTCGGCGATAATAATCAGCACAATCAAATACGAGGAAGACAAAACATGAATGGCGACGACCCACGCTGGTTTTCAGGCATCAAAATTGACATACCTAAGTTCCATGGAGGATCACAACCAGAAGAGCTACTGGACTGGTTTGTCACGGTCGACGAATTCATTGAGTTCAAAGACGTGCCGGAACAGAAAAGAGTACCGCTTGTCACTACTCGTTTTCGTGGTCACGCCGCCTCATGGTGGAGTCAAGTGAAACTTTCTCGTTCCCGTCGGGGTAAAGAGAAAATAACTTCATGGGACAAGCTCAAGAAACATATGAGGAAAACTTTCATCCCATATAATTTTGAGTGTTTCTTGTTCCAACGGTTTCATAACATACGACAAGGATCACAACCGGTCGAAGAATATGCTAATGAATTCTATCAGATGCTCACGCGCGTAGACATTCATGACTCCGAGGACCAGCTGGTCGCTCATTTTATCGCAGGTCTCCGCCCTCAATTGCAGAATATGCTGCACCAGTTTGATCCAGGCTCTGTCTCGGAAGCTCGGCAACGAGCCCTCTTAGTCGAACAACAGACACGCTTGGGCGCTGGCCAATGGGCTGGAAATAATCGAGCACGCACACCTACGGATGATTCAAAACCCACTACCAGTCGCGACAACACAACGACAACAACCCCAACCGGTCCACGCCAAAACACGGAACCGACGGAAACCACCGCAGCAGCAATAGAACCTCGACCGTCTGGACCTAATGCACTCCGTTGTTTTACCTGTGGTGAACGCTGTCATATACAAACGGCTTGTCCTAATAATGGTCGACGTGGTTTAATTGCCAATGATCGAGAGATCACGGGTGAGCCCGTTTATGACGATGATGAGGACCAATACGATGACACCGGAGAGGAACAAGTTTATGGTGATACGGGTACCTGTCTCATGCTACACCGCAACTGCCTCGCCCCCAAAACAGATGAGGCATGGCAACGTACATCCTTGTTTACCTCGACTTGTACAGTTAAGGGAAAGGTTTGTCGTTTCGTAATTGATTCAGGATGTTCGGCGAACGTGGTGTCTGAAGAGGCTGTCCGCAAACTCGCCTTAACACCAGAAGCTCATCCTCATCCATACCGCCTGTTATGGATGCAAACCAGAGCAGAAGTTTTTGTTTTCCAGCGAACTCTGTTGACACTCTCTATCGGATCTTTCTACAAAGACAATTTGTATTGCGATATAGCCCCTATGGATGTGTCTCACATCATCTTAGGACGACCATGGCAGTATGATAGAGAAGTTATACACAACGGGAAAAAAAATAAAAGCTCTTTTATGTTTGAAGGACGGAAGATCACGTTGCTCCCATCCCCTGAAAAGGACCACGCCATCAAGCAACAAACGTCACCGTCTAAACAAAATTTGTTGATCGTCTCGCGGTCACAGTTTGAAGTGGAGCTACGTGATACAAGCCAGCTCTTTGCTTTAATCGCGATCCCTCCACCATCAACACAACAACTATCCTGTCCACCAGCGTTTGTGACACTTCTCAGAGAGTTTGATGTTTTATTTCCCGATGAACTTCCAGCAGGATAGCCACCACTCCGAGACATTCAACATCACATTGACCTTATACCTAACACAGTCTTACCGAATCGTGCCCACTACCGTATGAGCCCGGAAGAACATGAAGAACTGCGCATGCAAGTCGAGGATCTCCTCTTGAAAGGATACGTACGGGAAAGCTTAAGCCCATGTGCGGTTCCAGTGCTTCTCATCCCCAAGAAAGATCGATCGTGGCGTATGTGCGTTGATAGTCGTGCTATCAACAAAATCACAACGCGGTATAGGTTCCCAATCCCGCGATTAGACAATCTCCTTAATCAGATAGGAAAGGCGCCCATCTTTACTAAATTGGATCTTATGAGCGGCTACCATCAAATTCAGATTCTCCCGGGCGACGAATGGAAAACTGCATTCAAGACGCGAGAAGGATTATTTGAATGGTTGGTTATGCCATTTGGTCACTCCAATGCACCAAGTACGTTTACGAGGGTCATGAACCAAGCTCTATGTCCCTTTATTGGGACGTTTGTGGTTGTGTACTTTGATGACATACTTGTCTTCAGCACAACGTTGGAGGAACAGTTAGATCATCTTCGTGACATCCTATTGGCACTACGCAAAGAACAATTGTTCATCGCGAAGCAAAAATGTGAGTTCGGCTCGTCCCAAGTCTTGTTCCTCGGGTATGTGGTGTCGGCAACTGGATTACGAGTGGACCCGCAAAAGGTCGAGGCCGTCGCGTCCTGGCCCACGCCGCGAACAATCTCAGACGTGCGAAGTTTTCATGGTCTAGCATCATTCTACAGACGCTTCGTGCACAACTTCAGTTCTATTATGGCTCCAATCACAGATTGTATGAAGGGATTTTCATTCACGTGGACGTCCGAAGTAGACAACGCATTCGCAGACATCAAGAAGAAACTAACAACCGCTCCCATACTCGTGCTTCCTGATTTTGACTCACCTTTTGAGTTACATTGTGATGCTTCGAAGTTAGGAATTGGCGCGGTACTAAGCCAGCATGGGAAACCGGTCGCGTTCTATAGTGAGAAGTTAGCCGGACCTCGGGGTCGCTATAGCACGTATGATATAGAGTTTTACACCATTGTCCAGGACATTAAACATTGGCGCCATTGTTTGGCTCATAAGGAGTTCATCATGTATACCGATCATGTGGCACTAAAGTATTTAGGCACTCAAGATAAAATTTCTTCTCGACATGCGTCGTGGACAGCTTACCTTCAACAGTTTACTTTCGTCATCAAATATCAGTCCGGAAAGCTCAATAAAGTCGCTGATGCCTTGAGCCGACGCTACGCATTGGTCTCTACGTTACGAGTCTCCGTTCTTGGGTTTGACTCTTTGGTGACATTGTACACCACTGATCCTTTCTTCGCCAAGGTATGGTGCGATCTTCAGCAAGGGGTTCGCTCGGCTTTCTCTCTGGTCGACGGGTTTGTTTTTAAAGACAATAGGCTTTGCGTTCCCGAGAGCAGTCTTTGGTTGCAGATCATCAAATAGTTACACAGTGAAGGACATGTCGGTCGTGACCGTACGCTGAGGCTTGTATCCGAATCTTACTTCTGGCCTACGCTTAGGCGTGATGTTGAGAGGTTTGTATCTCGATGCACGACGTGCCAACGCAGTAAGGGACATGCCTCCAACGCCGGCCTCTATCTCCCTTTACCTATTCCGACGCAGCCGTGGAGTGACATCAGCATGGATTTCGTTCTCAGCTTACCGCATACTCAGCGAGGCAACGACTCCATCTTTGTGGTCGTTGATCGTTTTTCGAAGATGGCTCACTTCATCCCTTGCATGAAAACTACAGATGTTGTTCAGGTTGCTCAACTTTTCTTCCGCGAGGTCTATAGATTGCACGGTGTGCCACAGTCGATTGTCTCTGATAGGGACTCTCGCTTCATAAGCCATTTTTGGCGATCTTTGTGGAAGCTTTTTAAGGCCAGTCTTAATATGAGCTCCGCATATCTTCCTCAGACGGATGGTCAAACCGAAGTTGTGAATCGTTCCCTTGGCAACATGCTGCGTTGTTTGGTCGGTGACAATCTCAAGTCTTGGGATTCTATCTTGTGCCAAGAAGAGTTTGCCCATAATCACGCCCATAACCGAAGTCTCGGCTTCAGTCCTTTCAAAGTGGTGTACGGGTTGGTGCCTCGTGGTCCATTAGCGTTGACAGATCTTCCACAGTTAGGAGAGTTTCATGGGCGCGCAGTGGATCTGGTTACCGAACTGGCGAGTATTCATGCTTCAGCACATGCTAATTTAGAGGCTTCTTCTGCGAAGTATAAGGAGTTTGCAGACAAGCGAAGGCGCGAGCTTCATTTTCAGGTTGGCGACTTTGTTTGGGCGGTTCTTACTAAGGAAAGGTTTCCCTCCAGGCAATACAACAAATTGAAGCCTCGCAAGATTGGCCCTTTTGAAATCTTGGAGAAGATTAACGCAAATGCATATCGTTTGCGCTTACCGTCTCATGTGCATACTGCCGACGTCTTTAACGCTAAGCACCTATTCAAACATGAGCCGGATGATGACTTGCTGACCGGATTCGTGGACGAATCTACATCGTATTCCCGTTAGGCTTTGGTTTTACAATTTTCTTTTTCTATGATAGTTAATGATTTATTTTACGTAAGAGATTAAGATTCTAATCTCTATCGTTATTAGGTCTTTATGTCGTTATATATAGTGCCCTCTCAGATTTGTGAGAGACACACTTTGATTATTGATTTATAAAACTTAGAGCTTTGTTTTACATCATCTCTTAAATCCTTGCAATCGACTAGAACATAGGTGTTCTCAACGATCACAAGAAAACTTTGATCTTAGGCATTCACAGACTAAATAGGATCATCGTGTTATCGGTTACTAAAGTTACTTCCTCTCCATTACTAAACCATAATAGAAATAGGTGAGTTAGGTGAATAATTATCATGTATATATGCTTCCACATTATATATATATGAACAGATTAAAAAGGCACGAATGTTACCCGTAAGTATCCTAAACTCCTAACAAATACCTAAGTTAATATATTTGAAATTTAGAATGGGTGCTAATAAATAATGGTATTGAATTACATACCCATTTGAATACATATCAACTGCAAACAAAATATTCAAAAAGATTTTTCAAAAAAAAACGCTATATGCAACTTAATTATGCACACTAGTGTCACATTTTAACTTTGATTGAGATGGTTTGGTTCATCCGGATTGTATTCGTAATTAATTAAATTATAGTTATTGAGCGTTAAAAATAAACTGAAAAGAATTTGAGCACCATTCCCGGGGGAGACCAAGAAGATTCTTAGGGTAAAGCGTGAAGTTAAAAGGCTGTCGAAAATAAAACATTACGATTACAAACTTGTATCTTTCACAAAACCCTAGCTTCCTCCCAACCAAACTTCCTTCTTGGCACTCCTTTTTATTTCAATTCCAAGCCCCATACGTATTTGATTTCTTTAGTTCTTTATTTGGATCTCATAATCATTACACACTTTATAATATATTATTACTGCTCATGCAATTTGAATATGAAAGTGAGAATAGAAAACTAAGCCCTAGTTTGCAAAAAATAGTCGCTGAGCTTCTCCAAGCTACAACGATAGTTTGAACTTTGAAACGATCATCTTAGTCCTAATGGGTATAGTGTATTCCTTTTTTTTTTTTTTTGTAACTGGGGTATAGTGTATTCGTTACCCATTTCCTAGAGAATTTATGACTTTTTTTTGGGTAAAATGTGTATATATATATATATATATATTGGTTATGTTAGATATTTTTCAGACCTATTGCGGATACTAAGTAGCAGTCAATATTCTTAAAGCTTATATGCGATGTATAGAAAAAGACTATATATATTCAACAACGAGTATTTTAGAAAAAGAAAACTTTCAATAACGAATAATCTAAAAGCGTTGTTTTCTAAGGAATTGATATCTAAATAATGGATTTTGACTTGTTAAAATTTTGGATGTAGATCATAAGTTTTGAAATTGATCTAAAATTCTATAATATATGAATATACTTTTCAAAAATAAATAGTTAGGGTGTTTTGAAAAGATTTTGAAAAATTAAGGATGGTTAGTATTTAAATACCTTGAGTCAAGTATGGACATGAATTCAAACCATTTATGATTACGTGCAGAATGGGAGTATGTATTATTCTATTATTTTGTTTTGATTTCTTGTATTGTTTAATAGAACTGGTTTAATTAGGTGTTTGCATATTTCAACGTTGTGGCCTCCTCATGCTATTACGCGACCCACTCTCCCAAAAGTTTTCACTAAAAAAATATTTTTACCATAAAATTTTTAGTATGTACCATTTTTAATGCTTATGTGATCTGTGCTTTTCCACAAAAGAAAATTCTTGTGGAACAGTTTTATTATTCTTCATTTGTTCCCTTTTCAAATGATATATCCAACTACATTCAGCTGGCATAACTCTGGCTTGATTGATGAGATTCGATTAAGTGACATTAATAAAATCTTCTTAACATATGTATATATAGACGTAGCTGTGAATTATATGGTTAGTCTATACTTTAACAAAAAGTATAATTTAACTACAGAGTAAGACATTTTTATTAGTATAGTATATATATATATATATATATATATATAATTAATAGCATATACATTTAATTATAGACATAACATGAGTAGTTGAGACATAATGTCACAACTAATCAACAATGACTTATAAGCATTTGTCATTGATTAATCAAATGCCTACATAGGTTAAACAAGGCTAATTGGTATGATTAGGGTAGATTATTATAATATAATTTAGAAATATGTGATAAAAGAAGAAGCAGAAAAAGAGGGAGACGACAAGGAGAAGAAAATGGATGTCATTATATGAGAATTTCAAAATTTTCAGTGCGATTTGTTTTATTAGTCCCTGGTTGGCAGCTTCCATTCTCTTTCTATTCTTCTATTCTTCTATTCTTCTATTCTTCCATTTTGTTTTTGTAAATCTCTAATTTTAAAAGATTCCATAACTACGGTACTACTACTAACCCGTATTTTATAAAGCTAGCGATATAATTTTATAATAGTAGGATGACAAGTAACTAAGATACGCATATCCTAGCTAGAAACATTTATATTTCTATTCTATGTTTTTTTTTTTTTTTTTTTTTTTTTTTTTTGTTAACCGAGGGTCCCAGGCCGGGGTCCAGACATCCTTCGAGGCCTGCAGCAGCCACGCCATTTCCACCCTAGAAATAGCAGGGTGGGCCCGGGTGGCCCGGCGTATCTGAGGGGGAAGTTCGAACTCGCGGCCCTTAGAACCATTGCGAACCGCCTCACACCACTCGACCACCAACGTCTGGTTAAAATTAAAAGGAGATTCTATTCTATGTTTATTCTGTATATATCTAGTCTTACTTGGTTTGATTTCAGAAGTATTATGTTAACTCATGAACCCGTGAGAATATGAATTAATATCGAGGAGTTGAGCTAAAGATTTAAGAAAAAAAAATCAAAGAAAACGAAATCATTCAAGATGTCTGACAAAATTTTGTTCTTTTTATCAATTCAAACAAGGTATGACTGATCAATGATTGATTCAAAGACGACAACTATTTGTCCTTTAAAAAAAATCCAATGGTGTAGGAAAAGAAATGCATCAAAGACAGTTTTGCTTGGTGATAAAAAAAAACAGTTTTGCTTTTGTTCAACAAGAAGTTAATTTTCTTGTTAAAATTCTTGGGTTGTTTAATAAGAATTTTGGAGATCATAGATTGTGTTAGGATTAGGAGATGTATAATTTTAAAAGGGCTAAATTATATGATATAGATTTTTTTTAATATGATATATGTATAGATCCTGTTTTAGGAATGTTAGAGTCCACGAGTCGAAAACTTCTCAATCCTTCAAATAAAATAAAATAAAATAAAATAAAGATAAATGTAGATTATGACTAAGAATTCTTCAAATTTGTATGATACTTCTAAAACATACAAATAGCCGCCTGAGACTTTTATTCGAGATCCGGATTCGATCCGAGATCCGATTCGGATCCGATCCAAAAATCCGGATATCTGGAGGAGCCAAATCCGGATCCGGATAGTAAAATGTTGGATCCGTCAAAGCCTGATCCAGATATCTTGATTTTTAGTCCGGATATCCGGATCCGTAAGGTTTATCAATAACTATTTCAAAAATAGTAATGTCTATGTATAAAAACTAATTTTATTTAATATATTTTCATTTTTATAATGGCATATATAAATTTTATGTAAATTTTGTAATATTATACATAGAAATAATTAAAAACATTATATTTATATTAAATTTTAAAATATTGTTAATATTTTATATATATTAATATTATTTTTTATTTCTTTAAAGAATCCAAATTCGGATCCAGATATCCGCCGGATATTACAATTTTTAGAAGGATATCCGAGAACTCCGGATCCGGATAAGGATAGTAAAATTATGGATAAGGATCCGGATACCTTAAAATTGTCCGGATACCCGATTCGTCCCAGACCTACTTTGTACATCTTCTATCATTTTTTTTATATTATGAAATAAATTTAAAAATCACGTTAACTATATAATAGTTTTTGTATATGTTATATTTAGAAATATTTAAAAAGATTATAAATGATTAAAACTGTTAAAAGTTACGCACTAAAAATTTTGAAATTTTGAGATTAATGGTTTAAAAAATTTGTTATAAAAAAATAAATGATCACAAAACAATATGAGTATGAATCATCACTTAACAGATATTTAGATTAAAATATATTATGTATATTTTAATATCATATAAATTTAATTAAATATCATATTAAAATCATTAAAATTTTAATTTTAAAAATTTAGAAATATGCATCATACTTAAACTTATTAGAGGCTATCCATTTAACAAATATTTTAAAAATATCTCATTTTATGTCAGACGAAAATTACTACCTAGTAAGAGAATCTCCAAAAAGACACTCGAAGTTTTCAAAACTCTAAATTTGAAGTTTAAAAGTGTTCTTTTCTAAAAGAAAAACTTCAAACTTAACTTCAAAACTATTTGTATTTTATACTATGGTCCTTATATTTGTTATAATCAATTTAAATTCATAAAGTTTTTGTAGATAATTAAGCACATGCATATATAAAAATGTTATATTAAAACATAAATTTTAAATAGAAACAACATGATTAATATTAAACTTCAAAAAGTACCATATTATTCCATAAAGTTATTTCCATAATGCATATATGATCAACTAGTACATTTCGAAGTAAAAATGACTCTTTTTATTTTTAATTTGTATCTTACAGATTAAAAATTGTTTAAATCGGGTAGTCTTAAACTTGTAAATACATTAGATCTGAACAATAAAGTAAAAGAGAAAAATAAATGTTCATATTTAAAGTTATATGGTGTTTTTCGAAGATGTTCTAAAGAATTGGTTAGTTGTTTCGGTCTCCAGCTGGTATCAACCGATCGAATATCCACGTTAATATAAAAGGATTAAGGTAACTATAATTTAATTTGTGTTAAGCAAAAAAAAATTATAATATAATTTGTCGAAATGAAATCTAAATATTTATTGAATAGTTCTGGACCTCTTGGTCTGATAGAGTTACAACCCTCATTGATTTCGAAATATGTTTGTCATCGACTAGAAGATCGAGATATCATAATTGTATTTGTACTGAATAGAAATTATCATGTGAAATCCTATTGTTGAGATAAAAACAAAACAAATACGTGATTTTGAAAAATGTTATTTGTGTATATTTGTGATCCATTTATGATAAAAAGACAAGAATCACAAGACTGTACCGGAATAAAAACAATAAAACCCCACTGTCAATTTTTCCCTACATTTATTTCCGTCTTTTTTTCTCAGAGAATTTTAGTAATAGAACTGAGTCCAAAAGGGCTAAGTCCAACACATTGCAAGACAAAAGGGCAACGCAAGCCTAATTAACAGAAAGACGAAGGCTCAACACACAGGCCAAAAACACAAAAGGTAAACCGTCGAGGAAGCAAGCTACGGCACATCATCTTCCACGTGTACGATCGCCCGGCGATCAATGAACACGGGTCAAGACGAGGAACCACTTCCTTCCAGGTGACGGAACTCCGCCAACAGCGAAGACGAACCACAGAAGAACCAATCTTCACAAGGGTTCAAACCGAAGAGCCAAAAGAGGTGGGGGGGGGAGGGGGAGATACAAGACTGTACCAATATAAAAACAGTAAAATTTTCGTTACATTTCTTTGTGTACTATCTTTTTTTTTTTTCTCAGGGAATTTTATTAATAGAACTGAGTCCAAAAGGGCTAAGCCCAACACATTGCAAGACAAAAGGGCAACGCAAGCCCAATTAGTAGAAAGACGAAGGCCCAACATAAAAACAAGGGGGGATACAAGACTGTACCAATATAAAAACAGTAAAATTTTCGTTACATTTCTTTGTGTACTATCTTTTTTTTTTTTCTCAGGGAATTTTATTAATAGAACTGAGTCCAAAAGGGCTAAGCCCAACACATTGCAAGACAAAAGGGCAACGCAAGCCCAATTAGTAGAAAGACGAAGGCCCAACATAAAAACAAGGGGGGATACAAGACTGTACCAATATAAAAACAGTAAAATTTTCGTTACATTTTTTTGTGTACTATCTTTTTTTTTTTTTCTCAGAGAATTTTAGTAATGGAACTGAGTCCAAAAGTGCTAAGTCCAACACATTGCAAGACAAAAAGGCAACGTAAGCCTAATTAACAGAAAGACGAAGGCTCAACACACAGGCCAAAAACACAAAAGGTAAACCGTCGAGGAAGCAAGCTACGGCACATCATCTTCCACGTGTACGATCGCCCGGCGATCAATGAACACGGGTCAAGACGAGGAACCACTTCCTTCCAGGTGATGGAACTCCGCCGACGGCGAAAACGAACCACAGAAGAACCAATCTTCACAAGGGCTCGAACCGAAGAGCCAAAAGAGGTGGGGGGGGGGAGGATACAAGACTGTACCAATATAAAAACAGTAAAATTTTCGTTACATTTCTTTGTGTACTATCTTTCTTTCTTTTTTTCTCAGGAAATTTTATTAATAGAACTGAGTCCAAAAGGGCTAAGCCCAACACATTGCAAGACAAAAGGGCAACGCAAGCCCAATTAGTAGAAAAACGAAGGCCCAACATAAAAACAAGGGGGGATACAAGACTGTACCAATATAAAAACAGTAAAATTTTCGTTACATTTCTTTGTGTACTATCTTTCTTTCTTTTTTTCTCAGGAAATTTTATTAATAGAACTGAGTCCAAAAGGGCTAAGCCCAACACATTGCAAGACAAAAGGGCAACGCAAGCCCAATTAGTAGGAAGACGAAGGCCCAACACACAGGCCCAAAACACAAAAGGTAAACTGTCGAGGAAGCAAGCTACGGCACGTCATCTTCCACGTGTACGATCGCCCGACGATCAATGAACACGGGTCAAGACGAGGAACCACTTCCTTCCAGGCGACGGAACTCCGCCGACGGCGAAGACGAACCACAGAAGAACCAATCTTCACAAGGGCTCGAACCGAAGAGCCAAAAGAGGTGGGGGGGGGGAGGATACAAGACTGTACCAATATAAAAACAGTAAAATTTTCGTTACATTTCTTTGTGTACTATCTTTCTTTCTTTTTTTCTCAGGAAATTTTATTAATAGAACTGAGTCCAAAAGGGCTAAGCCCAACACATTGCAAGACAAAAGTCGTCGCTTCCCGGAGGCAAAGCCGCACGGCCATCGGAGGTACTGATCAACCGTCGGAGACAAGAACCGGTCGGAAGTACCGAAACCGGTAAACAAAAAAATGACAACCTTTCACTCCCAAATCAACTCTAAACCTTCTGAAAGACAAAGGTGTGATAAGAAGGTTAGAGGAATGGAGAGAAATTCTCTCATTAGGGGAGAGAGGTCGAAACCACTTTGGCAAGAGTTCTTTGTGTACTGTCTTACCCAAGATAAATCTATTTCTTACAAAATCAAATACTTTTTTCATTATTAAGAAGACAAAATTACCCACCCTAGACGTGACCTCCCTTTGACAATAAAGGGTAATATTGTAGTTTACTCCAAGCCCAACTTACACATTGTTTTTTTGAACAAATACCCAACTTACATATATTCACTATTATCACCATCGCGCCCGACGAAGCTTTCTTTTGCTTTTGTTTCATATGCTTCAAAGTTCTTTAGAGCGAGCTAGAGAGAGAGCACACAAAAAAAAAACTAGAGACTTTGGTCCCGGATCTTGGATATGTCTAGTGGGTGGGTCAAATCGTGGCAGTGTAAGTCGAAAGCTTTCGATGATGTTTACAATCCGAATCCGATACATCTAATGTCAAGCTACAGTTGCAGAAGAAGCACACAGAACCTAAAAGACGTGATCAACACTAAAAAAACCAAACCCAAACCCAAACCCAAACCCAAACCCAAAAAACAAGAATCCGACCCGGTTTCAAGCCCTTCGACACGGATTCGATCATCTGTAGTTCGTGACCCGCTTTTGCCGACACTAACAGAGCTTGCGGAGGGGCATCAGTCTCGTAACGTGGTGGAGATTATTTTCCAGACAAGCTGGGGCCCGAAACCGTTTCCGGGTCGGATCGATATGATCTTCAAAGTGCAAAACGGGTCAAAGACTATGACCCGGTTCGAGGAGTATCGTGAAGCCGTGAAGACTAAAAGCGTCGGGAAATCGCGTGAGGACAACGCGCGTTCGGTCGCCGACGGGAACGAGACGATGAGGTTTTACTGTTTGGGTCCGAGTTACGGCGGTGGCGCGTGGGGAATTCTCGGAGGAAAAGGCGGCGGCGCGTCGATATATACATTCGCCGGGAGTTGCATGGCGCATGAAAAGGCGGGTGGAGGTAAAGGGAGGAAGGCGATGCTTGTTTGCCGGGTTATAGCGGGACGAGTCATGAAGCGAAACGAGTTAAGGTACGACTCGGTTGACTCGGACGTTCGATCTCGGTTTGACTCACTGAGTGGTGGCGACGGCGAGTTGCTCGTGTTCGATACACGTGCAGTACTGCCTTGTTTTCTCATTGTCTACCGCCTGTAAAAATACGCAGTTTTATTTTATTTTCTAACTTTTGACAATTGTAATTTCATTTATCAACGCGATTTTCTCCTAATGTTTAGGGAATTTGTTTTCCGATGTATAATTTGGTAAAATTTGTGTTGATAAATGTTAATTAATTTTGTTTACAAAAAAAATGAAACGAGAGTTTTTCTTAATTAATGCGATTACGTACTGAATCTTTCTGAGATTAATAACTGAATAATATGAAAATAAATACTGAATGTTATGGTTCATTGGCTTTTACAATGTCATAAATAGATATTATCACGCAGCCAATTGTTATTTTTTATACAGTTGGGTGTTTAGATACACGTACATTCAATGCTTTACATTTATAGTAAATCTTTGATTCACTAAAATCTCTATACGTTACTTTCACAGCTACTTTCCTTAAATGTGAAAACTGAAAACTATAGTTGGAAATTTCAAATTTTGTAACTTTTGTTAATACTGTTTAAAAATAAACTTTTTCAAATTTTCACTGAGTATTTCAAGAAAGAATAATCAGTGTAAACTGTAAAGTGGTTCCGTTTAAAGAGCATTTGTAAAAGATTTAAAGTGAAAAAAAAGAAGAGAAAAAGAGTAAAATTCGAAAAAGAAATCATGAAAGTTTTATTTGAGGCACATGGACAATTACATCGGTGAAACTCGAAGAACACGAGAGGCCTGCCGTCAAGAAAAAGACGAGTATCTGAAGTTCAACAAGCACGTTAAGACCCATTGGGCCCATCTATTCAATATTCATTTATATGAAAGCATAAAAGGCTAAAACAAAAGAAGATGACATGCCTATTTCTTCACCACTTTACCCATTAGGCCCATTAATTGATTTTCGATCATATTCATTTATATTATATTTCTTTTAAATAAAATAAGATATTGGCTTTAAAGGTATATTAATAGCATATTAAATTCATATTTCAAATATACAAAAGTAAAATGAAATATATTTTAATTATATTTATATCATTGATTTTTTAGTTTGTAAAATATAATATATTATTTATGTATTGCAATTATACTGTTCATTGCACATGTCACCAGTCACATATTTTTTTCGGTAACTTATTTTAGATATATCGCAGTTATTTCGTAGCATATGTTTCTCTTCTACAAACTATAATTAAACTATACTGCAATATTTAGTCTGTTTGTTTGGCTTCGCTCCTTGTTACTATTTAGACCCTAAACCAAGAAGGTAAACTCGACGAAGATATTACTCCCATAATAGAAGGAGTAAGGTACGAAGAACACCCAAGATCACTTGATTGCACACCGGCATCTGAAATTATATCTACAAAAAGAAAATTAAAGAGTCACTGGTGCGAGCTAATAGATTAGAAGTTTTTTTTCAATCAACGCAAATCGATATCAATAATATTATAATAATAAAAGCATGAAGAACAGTTTAATTTGAGTTGAAACACAATAAAATCTCATATTAAAACATGAATCTTATATATTAAAACAGAAGTCACAACTTTGATTCATGTGTGAGTTTTTTAAAAAATGAACCTAATGGACTCATTCCTAAAAAATCATGTCACATTTAATCTCTAATCTTATCATTTAAATTTTGGATCTACCAGAAATTTTTATTGGGCTATCAATAATTGAATTTAAACAATAGATGATACATTAGATTTATAGATAGTATAAATTAAATAAATATAATTTAATGTTGTAATACTATATTTAAATATTTGTCGATGTTAACTTTTAAAATTATAAAGATTTTTTTTTAAATAACAAAAATCATATTATCTAACAATGATTAATCTTTACTACATTAAACCAATGAAAACAAATTTTAAACTATATATTTTATTTTAAAAATTAAACAAAAGCTAAATGTTTAATTATTTACTCGATAATATAAATCTATGAAGCGAAAAGTTTAATTTTTTAAAAACTTTCTAAATTTGTGAAATGTTACAATATTTTTGAATATGACAATAAAAAAATATTTTACTAATCTTTATATATATAGTTACGATTTTAATAATGAAATAATAATCGAAAAATATATATATAGAAGAAGATACAAATACATGTAAAAGTTTGAAACAATCTATTCAATGAAAAAATATACTGTAAACTTATTATGTTTTAAAAATTGATAGACACCTATATATTATAATATATATCAATTTAGAATTGAAAACAAAATATTTATATAAAAATAAATAAAAACAAAAACTCGCACAGTTGCGCGGATCGAGATCTAGTATTATTTAAAATCCAAACTCAAAAGAGTTTAAAGAAACCCTCATTAGTTTATGATCGATCAAAAACAAAAAGAAATGACATTTTCCCTCTGAAATTGATTTATTGAATCACCTCTCACGAGTCTTGAAATTGTATAAAATAACCAACTAATCATTTTTCATATGTTCAATGAGAATTTGAAGATCATAGACTGAAAAGCTTTCTCCTCTACCTTTAAAGCCGTTAAATGTTAAAACCCAATGTCAAGGCTAGGCAGATTTTTACTTCAAACATTTCTAAAAGCATCAATGTCATCGTAGGGGTGTTAGAGCATCTCCAAAAAGGAACTCTATTTTGAAGGTTCCAAAACTCTATATTTGAAGTTTAAAGGTGTTTTTCTCCAAAAGCAAAACTTCAAACTCAACTTTAAAACTATTTTTATTTTATAATATGGTCCTTATATTTATCATAACTAATTTGAATTCATATACTTTTGTAAATAACTAGCACATATATAAACATATAAAATTTTAAACAAAATAACTTAATTAATATTAAACTTCAATCAAAATACCATATTATTCCATAAAGTGATTTTCGTAATGCATATATGATATACTAGTGTATTTTGAAGTAAAAATGGCTATCCTCATTTTTAATTTGTAGATTAAAGATAAAAATTATTGAAATCGGGTGATACTAATACTTGTAAATACATTAGATAAGAACAAGAAAGCAAAAGAGAAACATAAAATATTGCTAAAAGACTTATTTTTATCGATGATATTAATAATCGTGAATATATTCAATATAAACAAGAAAGAATTGTACGAAAATACATCATCATCAACAGCAACAACAACCATCTTCAGTTACATACAAAAAATATTGGACAATATTTAGAAATTTTGAAGGTTCCGGTTCAAACTTACCTGACTATTAGTGTTGTTGTAATATTTAAATTTGTGTAATACTTATGTCTTCATGTAATTTTTTAAAAGCTTTTTTTCTTTTTTAAATTTTATTTAATTTTATGTATAAACTTAAATTTTGTAAACAAAAGTTAAAATATTTATGAGATGTTATTTTTATAAGGATTAAAACAATAAACAAGAAAATATTTATGAATCATAATGTGATGTGTAATTATAAGGACTAAAATGCAAATAAAAATATGAAACTTCAAATTTGAAGTTTTGAATAGTGAAACTTCAAATATAGAGTTTCACTCCTCAAAACTTCAAAACTTCAAATTTAAAGTTTTGAAGTTTCTTTTTAGAAAGTAAAAAACTTCAAATTTGAAGTTATAAAATGTCTTTTGGAAATGTTAGCGGTGTGGACATTTCGTAATTGGTATGATGCACAAAAGATACAGTAACGCCCCGTTAATATATTAAACCCAACTTATATTGGGCCTGAGCTTACTTACCCCATGATCATTACTCTTTCTGTGTAAAGATTTTGCAAATAGAAATGCAACCACGATATCAAAATGTTCCTCACGATTCATAGAGATTCAAAACGATAAGATAATCATGGATAAAATTTAGAATTAATCCTCTTGATTTGATTGGTTGTTAGTATTTGAATTTTCATTTTTTTAGTTATATTTTAAAAAGGAAACTAATCTTACAAGTAAATATAGATGAATTAACATAATTTATTTATAGAAACAACTAAATATGGTAAATTATATTATAGAAATTATAATATACATATAATATCATAGAACCAATTATATAAGCAACTAGGTGTCTTCCTGCACAATGTGCAGTAAAAAAATTCAAAATATTTTTTAACAGATAAATATAAATTATATTTTAAAATAAAAATTTATTAATATTGTAAATTTTCTTTTTCGTATCAATATTTTAATATAAATTTGATTTAATTAAACATACAAATTATATTTAAGAATATGCATGTATATATTTGAATTTATAATCTTAGATAGATTTTTTTATCGATTTATTTTAATTAAATATATTAAATAAATTTGTAAAAGTTTCATAATTACCAAAAATTAAAATTAAACAATATTTATAAAATTTGTAGATATATAAGAAAATAATTATTTTGCGATTAAATTTTTATAATTTTCTAAAAAAATTGTATTCATTTTTGAAAATTTTGGTAATAAAATTTTATAATTTAAAAATATATAATTAAATTATATTTCAAAATTTATAATGCCATATTTGAATATATTTATTTTAATGATGAGTTATGAGCTATTCCCATATTCTAAAAAAATTTCCAAAAATATAAATTGACATTAAATGTATCATATGAGTTATAATCATATTTTAAAAAGTTTACCAAAAATATAAATTAACATTAAATACAATTGTTCATGTCATATTAAACTATAAAACATGTCATCAATTTCAGTAGTTATGTCATATTTGTGTTGTGAAATTGATTGTACAAAGGACATGTGGCAAAATCACTTCGCAAATATAGTCTAGGAGATTCCAGTTAACAGTGGATACAATAAATCCAATTCAGACAAAATATTTACGTAAACCTAATATTATTTATTATACCGTTCACTATATACATTTTCTGAAAACGTGTCAATTGAATGTAAGGCAGTCAAATATTCAATTAAAAAATCAGTTATTTTTTCCAATGACAAATGCTGATATTATAGTTGAGTTATCACTTTCAAGAATGATAAAAATAAAAAAAAAAACATCCGTATCCGCGCCGTTTTTGCTTCGCTGCTCGGAAACACCCAGTGCTGACCACACTGAGAGAGGTCGTGGTGAAGATTGTAGTTAAGGCTTGGAGCTTTTGGGGAGTACAAACAAGTAAGTACTAGCTAGCCGTATTCCCAGCTACTTAGTACTTTAATATTTGAAAACAGAAAATTATATGGTAAGTCGCTTAAAATAATATTAACCAATGATTTTTTTTATTAAAATATACAATCATATAAATTTTCTTAATACATTTTTAAAGCACAGGAAAATAACTTTAACAAAATATAATTTACAAAATCAAAATGTTTTAACATTTTATTTAGTGCATTTGAATATTTTATATATATAATTATATTATTTTGTATTTATTAAATATGAAATTGTATAAGATATTATTTATTTATTTTTTAGTATTTCAACTCTTTTATTTATGACTTTTTGATAAAATTTGTGTAATTTATTTGATTAACTGTATGATATATTTTGACAAATTTTTAGTTATAAAATTTACTTGATGTCAATTTATTAAAATTTTATTTATATACAATATTGAATTTAATATGAAAATTTATTTAAATTAAAATGAATCTAATTTTTTATTTGTGAAAATATAAATAAAATAATCCATTAATTTAATTGATTTGATAATGATTGATATTATTTTGTAGTATCTAAACCTGCAAAAATAAATTATAGTTCTTTTCAATTTTTCATATATTATTGGAAAATATTAGTCAATTATTTGATTTGAAAACTAATAAAAAGTTATTAAAAAGATGACACTTAATGTTTTAAATTGTTTGGACACAAGATCAGTTATTGTGTTGTTTAGAAACAAAGATAATAGTATAATATCGTGTGCATAATTACTTTATAATAGAATAGTGTATTTAATTTAAAATCCTACAAAAAAATTGGGTCCAAAAGAATGTTTCTGTTTTAATAAGAGAGATTATGTCATAAAAATGATATTTGGAAACTTAGATTAAAGTTTATAAAATTAACATTAAATCTCAGCACGCTTCTCGTATTATATAATACCAAAACTTTTGATTTTCAATTTTTTTAAGATTACTATTCAAAATAATAAATATAATATATAGTTTTCATGGAATAATTATACCCACAAAATCGCGGACAACTACCTAGTGTGTATAATTAAATGTGTTTATTTTCTCTCCGGTCTTCTATTTTCCTGTAAATAATGTTTTTGACATTACTAAACTATACTCCCACTGTTTCATTAAGATGCATGATTTTTACAAAAAATACATTTTTATATTCTCAATGCATGTTTTATCACATAATAATGATTAATTGTAAACCTCAAAAAGATCAATTTCATTTATTGAATTATTATTGGTTCAAAATTATGGAAAATAGAGAATCACAAAACTACGCATTTATAAATAAGATTAAATATGTTTTATTAATATGTGTGAAAATTATAAAATATGCATCATTTTGAAACAAAAGAATATATCTTTGTAAAATAATTATAACTACATAATAATAAGAGTTATTATGGTTTAACTAAATATATTATTATGTAACACATAATATATTAGTGTATCAAATAATTTTATGTATTATTGTTATATATTATGGTATAATTAGATGTGATTTAAATATGATATAGTCTATGCATGTGTTAGATTGGTAATATATGGTATTATTTACTAAAACATCATTAATGAATGGTTAAAATAAATATCAAAAACTAGTGGCATATCTTGTAATAAACACATCAACTAATTTTTTTTTAAAAACAATAAGTTTCTTTTTTGATAGATTAGATTAAATGTACAGTTAATGAAAGATATTTTGAATATGTCCAAAAATTGAAATATACACAGTAGCTAAAAGTTAGATAAAAATATGAATCTAAATTAATAGATAAGATGTCTAATTCTAATTAGTATGAGACTTTTGGAAAAAAGCCTAAAAATTTTCATGTGGACATTGAATCACATATTCAAAATAGACAATATTATACTATTAATCAATAGAGTTGGAATAAAGATGAAATATTCCAACAATTGGTATCGGAATCAGGAGTGTGAAAATCTGCGAGATTGACCAAAAAGAAATTCAAGTTTGATGGTTCTAGATTTGATGGGAAGGGTTGTATGTGGTACAGACCACTCAAAATTCCTTAATGTTCAGTTGTGTGAGGAGATCCCTCAAGATGACCTTGTGAATCAAGGTGCCAGTGATTTATGCCGAAAGGCTTCCTAACAATGCAACAAATGTTAGATTGATAATTTCTAACTGTGTTAACAAAATACAAAGTGGATAACTTTTATGGTGATCAAGGATTAGTTGAATAAATCTTAATAGGTGTAGCGAAGGTTAGGTGAAGAGTTCCATTGATGAGTACGACAGTACAAGATTGGGGCCAAGTTTGCTGAAGGTAGAAATCAAGAATTTGTATAGTACTTTTGAGTGGATGATAGTTTTCAATCCAAGTTCCACATCATAAGTTTAGATAAATATTGTCTAGTATATAAGTAATGTCCAATTATAAATAGTATGAAAACTCCTTTTCGGAATGAGCCAAAAACAAATTCATGCAGACCTTGTGTAACGGATTCAAAGTAGATAATAACTTATTATTTTAAATTCATGTAACAATACTAATTATGTTAATTATAAATTTTGATTTTTGATGTAAATTTTTGAAAAGGGAAAATTACTATAACCTTACATATTTATAAAAAAAATATTTAATTAATCTATCTTGATTTTGCTTTTCTTAATCAATCATGTTAATTAGCAATTTTAAAGAACCAAACTTTATATAATAAGATTATTTTGGTTTTATCACAAATTTTTCCTATTTGAGAAAATTATTTTATGTTGTAGATTAAGATGGACTCTTCTAAAAAAAAAGTTATGAAAGTGTTCTTAGATGATATCTTATCTAGACCTAAACCCTCTAAATTTTTGGTGATTATCTTCTAAATTGTCTAAAACTATATTACTAATAATAAATATTACATAAATAATTATATAAATTATGGTCATCAATATAAAAAATCATATAAAATGGTTTAATATAAATTTTAATGTTTGTGAATCATGAAATTTAAAATATTAGTATATATTTTTTATGTGTTTCAAAAAATTAAATATTTTTATAAATTAATAAACTTTAAAACTATCAAATAACAATTTAAACATCTAATTAAGTTTAATTGTTTCAAACGATAGGTATTGAGTCACTGTTAGCGCCTAAAATTTGTTGAACACTGCTTAAGGAAAAGGTCGTAGATAGAGATGAACTCTTTTAGCAGAATGAGAAAGATTAGTAATCCTCCTAATTTCTAATGTTACATGGAGGTTGATACAAAGAAAACGGAAAATATCATCTTTGGATTTTATGGCTACTGCTCATCCCTAATTTCCCTAGCATATAAAGGGCTTTAGAAAAATCAAAAATTCCAATAGTTTATCTTGTAGTATAATATATAATAAAGTTTTATTGTGAATGATAGGAAAGTTTATTTGAGAACTCAATGCGTGGGTAGGTGGGTAGTTAGATAGGTGAATGTGTTGATCACGTGTAAGAATATGTAACAGAAGTCGATATATACTCCCTCCCTCCGTTTTTCAAATGTAGATGTTTTAATATTTTCACACATATTAAAAAAATATATTAATCATGCATCATTTTTAAAAATTATCAAATCTAATGTTTTTTAGCCAGTGGTCTTTTAATAAATTCAATTAATTTTATTGAAATTTGTAATTTTTGTATAAAAACATAAAAATCTATTTTTGTGATTTTTTTTTAACTTTTCTAAAATTTATATTTTAATGGAACATAAAGAGTATAAAAGTAAACCAAGATTAATATCAATATTTCACCCCATAAAGCACATATATAGAGCATCGTACCTGAATCCGAGCCTTTGTATTTCTGTGTATATTAGTTGGACAAACTAATTCGATCAAAAAATTATGGAAGACAATATTCTAGGTGATGATTGTTTCCATTAGTTTTTTGTTTTAGTTTTTGGTTTTTAGATTTTGGTTTTTGGTTTTTAACTTTTAGATTTCGGTTTTTAATTTTCAGCTTTTGGTTTGGGTTTTTAGTTTTTAGATTTTAGTTTTGCTCTATTCTTAATTTTTTTTATAAAATAAGCAATACATTGTTTTAAAATAATATTTTTTAAAAAAAATTACCATTAAAATTTATCAAAATATAGTGGCTGTTATTTAAAATAAAAACATTACCATGTTTTAAATTATTTTTTAAGTCTTATACTTAAATATAATTAATAAAACATCTAGAAATTAAAAAAAAAATATTTTAAAATTTTGAAACTATTTATAAATTTTATTACATAAAATATTTTTTCGTTTTATAGAACTTGAATGGCTATTTTTCAAATTAATATAATATATTATATTAATAAAAATTTAAATTTTATAATTTTTAGTTCTTGTTTAGTATGTATAATAAAATTATTCAATAATTTATTTATAGATATTAATAATTAATTGGTTACGACTAATACTAAAATTATCTATATTTATTTACATATATGAAACACATAAATTATTTTGCATTAATGTTAAAAAAAATTGTATGGGAATTTTATCTTTATGAAAATATTATTTACTTAATTATTAATTAATTAATTAAAATATAGTATTTAATACAAAATAAACAAAAATCGTTTTTATATTGAAAACCTCAAAAAGTTAGTTTTTGACTTTTCTTCACAAATTGGTTGAAATTTTGAAAAACTAGTTTCCCTAAATTTTAAAGAATTTATTTGTTAAAAAACTTGATTGATAAGTGAAATAGTTTTTACAAAAACTAAAACTAAAAGCTAAAACTTGATTAGATAAAAAATAGTTTTTACAAAACCAAATTTTACTCTAACTTAAAAATGGAAAATCATTCGACCGTAGTTGAATGATTTCCCATGAGGTTAAGAAACTAGGGTTCAAATTTTCACACTAATATTTTAATTATGGTTGATTATTGTAGACGTCATTAGTGATACCATCATACCAGTATCCTACTATCCACAAGTTTGTAAGATTGGAATTATATTTTCCTAGTTCTGCATCTCCTGGTTAGTAGAATAATATTAGCGAAATGAAGTTGAAATATTTATCGTAGACATGGATCTCGACGTTTCTTGTTTTATTTACTCTACGGTGGTCCGTACCTATCAAAAGCAATCAACGATGAACAATGAGATGGTCAACTAAACCAAAACGCTCAATAAGAAGCGTGAGTTATGACATACTAACTCAGGCTAAAGCTTTTTGGGGGCTTTTTCTTAACTCTCTTCTCCATTTAATTTATCAAATGAATTCCGCAGAGCATGGCATAATTTCTTCATGGAGAAAAACAGAAATGTTATTACACGGTAAAACTATTGGAGTTTAGACCCCCCCAAAAAAACTATGGGTTCTTACAGAATCCAAAAGAAAATATGCTACTAAAATGCATCTATGGATTCAAAACCTCTACTTCTTGCATAACATATGTAAACGACTATGAATATTGCTGAAGAGAACCATTGAAACCAGAAAAGACTCAACGTTTTCTTAAGAAAAAAAAGAGTTTTAAACCATTTTCAATTCACCTCTATTTTTCTTTCATAAAGGATAAATAACAGAAAACTATAAATGTGAGAAAGAAAAAGGAAAAAAATAGAGCGTAACTGGAAAATAGTTTCAACGATAATAAAAGTAGAGTAACAAATATTTCTAGTCAGTTACTATTTTAAACAAATTAACTAGATCTCGATCCGCGCAACCGCGCAAATTTTTGTTTTCATTTAATTTTATATAAATATTTTGTTTTCAATTCTAAATTGGTATATATTATAATATATATGTGTCTATCAATTTTTAAAACATAATAAGTTTGCAGTATATTTTTTCATCGAATAGATTGTTTCAAACTTTTACATGTATTTGTATCTTCTTCTATATATATATATTTTCGGATTATTATTTCATTATTAAAATCGTAACTATGTTTATAAAGATTAGTAAAATATTGTTTTATTGTCATATTCAAAGATATTGTAACATTTCACAAATTTAGAAAGTTTTTAAAAAATTAAACTTTTCGCTTCATTTATCGAGTAAATAATTAAATATTTAGTTTTTGTTTAATTTTTAAAATAAACAATATAGTTTAAAAAAAAATTTCATTGGTTTAAGGTAGTAAATATTAATCATTGTTAGATAATATGATTTTTGTTATTTTAAAAAAAAATCTTTATAATTTTAAAAATTAACATCGACAAATATTTAAATATTTAACATATGGAGGTATAGTATTACAACATTAAATTATATCTATTTAATTTATAATATCTATAAATCTAATGAATCATCTATTGTTTAAATTCAATTATTGATAGCCCAATAAAAATATCTGGTAGACCCAAAATTTAAATGATAATATTAAAGATTAAATTTAACATGACTTTCTAGGAATATGTCCATTATGTCCATTTTAAAAAAAAATCACACATGAATCAAAGTTGTGACTTCTGTTTTAATATATAAGATTTAAATTTATTTTCTGTCCATTTACTTCAAAAATAAATAAAAATAGAAGGATCTATCACTCTATAATAAATATAAAGAAAAATTATTCTGAAATTAACAATTTTTTTCTATTTTCATCTTTTTATTTCTACCATTTTATTCCACTAAATACGGAAGCAAAACTTGACTTATTTTTCAAAAGATATTTTCATTCAAAAGGTTTATCGATCCAAGAGGGTGCAGATTTATAATCTATTTCTCTATGATAAAATTATATTTGGTCGATACACTATTGAGTCACATCCGTAATATTATTTCCATCAAATCTAGAATTACAATGCGTTTTTTGTTTATGTTATTTTAGTACCTAGAGTAACTCTAAAAGTAATTCGACTTGATTGGTAATTTTATAAAGTAAATAAGAATAATATTTTTTTCACCTCTTTTGTTTACTCTACCCATTTTAACCAGCATGTTTATCATGTTGTAAGAAAAAATTTTAACCATTCAAACTCATAAAGTAAACCAATAACATAACAAATAACTATTTTCATTTTTTTCTCATATTTAATCTGATTTATTCTATTAGGTTGTGACTGCAATAGTTTATTACTCTAATAATAAATTAATTATATGTTTCACTAGTAATTCACCAATCAAATTGAAACTTGCAAGTATTTCTTTCTTTTTTACTATGATCACTATTAATTGAAAAAGATATACATAATTAATTTTACTCTGAGTTTTATTATAATAATAACATTTATTTTAGTTTTTTTTATTCTCTTCCTTAATTTTCGCCATTTTATTGGGTTCTATCGTTTGCTTTTGTGTTTTACTCTGGTTATTCTGAAGCTACCAGTCAGACCCTCGATGTTTCTCATCAGACTCATTATTATAGTTTATCAATCTGATTTCTTTTCTGGAAACAGATGATCATTCACTTTAGGTAAAGGAGATACGGTAAAGGAGATGGCAAATTAACGCTGGAAAATTTAGAATAATCTGGCTCTCAAAAAAAAAAAAAATCGAATTATAATCAAATATATTCTGTCGGAGCCACTATAATTCGAGTAATTGTTTTTCTGTTATCAAAGAACTTTTTTTTGTTATTTTTCAGCTAGAAAGTTTAGATCAAGGAGGTGGAAACATTGACGTCAGATGTGGTGGACCCTTCTAAACTTTCCTTTACTTTTCCACTTATTATCAGTAGGATATACAACCATCATATACCAACACCAATGAAATTTCTTTTGTAACAAGTTATTTTTTTTTCTTTGTTGATAAATACACTTTTCAACCAAAAAAGATATAAATGAAGAGTTAAAATGAGGTAAAAGATACCTTCGCTCCACTCACCTCACATTGAATTAACCTATTGCGTATTTATCCAAAATACTATTTTATTATTGTCCATAGATGAACTCGGATCTATATATAAATTTTGGCAATTATAAATTTTGTTACAATAGTAAAAATGTTTTAATAATATTTAACTTAGACTGTTATATTTATTGTTCTTCTTACTTATAACATAGACTATTTTGTTTCTAGGTTTGGTTTCTCAACTTTTTTTTTGGCATAAATTTTAGGTTACTTACATTGAGATTATAATTTCGTTAATTTCTCTATAGAGAATAATAACATTAATCTGTAAAAAAAAAAATATAACATTCATCTTTTATAGAAAAATATATAGAATTTCTATTTAAAAATTTCACTTTAAATATTTCTCTCTAGTACTTTATAAATTATCCGACATAGCCTACATTTTTTAGAGTGACAAAAAGATGGAAATCAGTAAAAGTCAACCAAATATTTTTTTTTCTAGCGAAACTAACAGGAACAATTTTTTATTCTTGTTCATCTTGATTGGATGTATTTAAATGGATTTTTTTTAAAATATTCTTTTTTTTGTTACTCTTAGAATTCGATACAATTCGTTTAAAAATATCACGTGCGATAAGTGGTTTTACTTGCCGACAAAAACGAAAAGTAAATGGGCATTTTATTGGAGTTTGGCAAAACACATGGATATTGGTTAGTAACTACTCCTCCGTTTCTTATTGTAATTAATTTAAAAAAAATTCTTTTGTTTCAAAATGTAAATAGTTTTTAAATATCTAGATAATTTTTACATTTATTAGATATAGTGTAACCAATCAAATAATATCAATTTTTTTTATAATTGGTTGAACTAATTAATTAAATATTATTTTTCTTAAAGTATCAATTTTCTTAATATTAGTGTTTTTACACTAAACTACTTACATCGTACGGAAGGAAAAACTTATCCACCGAAAAACTGTTTTTTTAGAGCAAAAAAATAGTAACTATGTCCCTTTAGACAGATTATGATGCTGACAAGCATAACGAGAAGAAGAAAGGAGAGATGAAGCAAGACGAGGTTGAAGGAGATGATTATGATGCTGACAAGATCAATTCTGAAAAAGAAAACAGAGAAAAATTGGCAAAGAGTCAGGTGGTGGAATTGGTTAAGACGGGAGATCTTTTCCTCAACAAAACAGTTTTGAAAGCGAGGTTTGAGTTATGTGCAATGAAGCATAACTTTCACTACACAGTTACCAACTCCAATAAATCAGTTTGGTGTATTAGATGCGCTGATAAGGTGTGCTTTTGGGGTGCTCGAGCTGAGTGTTTGAAGGGCTCCACATATTTTATTATTAAGAAGTATGTCTGTGTACATTCTTGCGCACCTTCAAGCAAAACCAGTGCCGGAAAGACAGCTTCAGCGAAAACGATAGGCAGTCTGCTAATGCATAAATATGAAGGTATCAAGGAAGGGCCTAAAGCGAAAGATATTGTTCAGATTATGCGTAATGATTATGGATGTGAGATCTCTGATTCTTTAGCATGGGATTCCCGTGAATATGCAGTCAACGCTGTTAGAGGTATTCCAGAGGAAAGTTATGGGAAAATACCAAAATACTTGCACATGCTGCGAGAGGCCAATCC
>NC_027756.1:12725874-12728396 GCF_000695525.1 Brassica oleracea var. oleracea | reverse complement strand
GTAGAAGATGACCCAGATATTTTGCTACCACTCGCAAGACCGGGTTTCTGAGCATTGCAAGTTTAGCTTCCCGAGATACATAAGAACTGTCTGCAATCTTTCTCCGCAACAAGTAAGCACAAGGAAACTTGGGCAAAGAGCATGCCTCATGTCGGGTCTGAAATCCGAATAGTATACACAGCTCGTGTATAGACATCTCATAAAGCAGTCCTCTACATAGGAATGTAAGTTTACCTTCGCTAGCAACTTTGTTTACCTCGGACTTGTAGTGCAATTCAACAGAAGAGAGAAATTGTATAACCAAGTCTGGATATAAGGGTTGTGGATTGTAGCCAAGAGTTCCAAGTCCCATGTTTTTCCACATCTTTTTGACATCCCGCAGAATTCCCAACTCCTTTGTAGTGTAATCGCAGATGAACTTTGTTGGTTTCAATCTCATCCGCTGCAAACCATTGTAGAGAATGCAGTGGTAATCACTCCAACCAGCATAGTAATCGCGGTGTGTGTAGGATGCAAGTTCTCTCAGCTCCTTCTTACTTGAGATATGTCGGTTATGAATTGTAGGGAGTTTAGAGAATGGAGTCAATGGGTCACGAGGCCAAGGGGCTGCTTCCCGAGGCTCACCACTTTCGGGCTGCGCTGAGGTCGAAGCAGCTGTTGTGTCACGTGTCTGTGTTGCCGCTGGTGCTGCTTCCTTGGTCTTTTTCGGTGCTCCTTTTTTCACCATTTTCTGCACACAACCCTTAACAAATGAGTTCTCAAAGATAAAACTGAGTTAATTGGCATGGACAATGATTCAACACCTATGCAACTCAACAACTAACATTACAGATTTAATTCCAAATTTTCGAATTTTTTTTTTTTTAAGAAGTAACCCTAATTTCTTAAATCAAACTTAAAACTACGAATTAAGGCAAGAGCTATATGGAAAATCGTCACTAATCATCACCCTAACACACGATTTAAGCCAAAACGACTTAAAAACACTAAAATTTCACTTTTTTCTATTTCAATTTCGAACTATAAAAGTGGAGATAGAATTTCATACCTTTACAGATCGACCGAAAGAGTGGTAGATTCAGAATTAGCTCACAAAATCGTATGGGTTAGGCTCAAGAATCGTCCAAATCGAAGTTAAATCGAGAGAGATAGGGTTTATGAAGTTGGGTTTGATCCCATTCTCTCAAAAAAAATTGGGGAAGGAGATAAAAGTGAGGTTTGATCTGAGTCTCACGATTTTATGAATAAAATCGTGTTAGTCCGGTTCAAATTAAGTGGGTATTAAACCGGATTTAACCGATGAAAACCATAAAATCGATTTGAGAGACTTACCAGGGTGCGGGATCGATCGATCCGAAAGATAGATCGATCGATCTGTAGGCGATCGAGCTTTGCCGAATGAGCGTACTGGAACAGGTCGATCAAAATATGCTGCGCGTTTTTTTGTTTGTTCTGCATAATGCTCAGGATCGACTGTCTGGATCGATCTGGTCCTACACAGAACGATCGATCTATCTAGATCGATCTTTCTGGATCGACCATCTTGTTTCGATCGATCGATCTATTTAGGCTGACCGGATTTGTAATTCTTTTTTGAGTTTAGTGAACTTTATGGTTTCTCAATTGATAATGTTGTCTTTCATTTTGTAAACTCAAGTACTGTATATAGAAAAAATACCATTATAACATAAATTCCTAAAATCATTACAAAATAAGTTTAAAAAGCATAACCAACAATAAATCATAAATCATCAATCTCAACATACTCGGCAGGCTTACTACACTTAATAGGCTCATACTTTGACATTCTCTCAATCAGTTCTAGATCATTAGCTGCTTCTCATAGATCCCACATAATCTTTATCCGAGCTCCCCAGATGTTCTCATCACTCACTATAGATATGTCCAACCCAAGCACGTGGCATTCGATGTGTTTTATAGTGGAAGTCGGTTAAGACCACTGGAAACATTGTACGGAGTGATGTGGAGATGCTTCTGTATTGTCAATGACTGCACAGCCTTGACAATCCGAGGAATAAGCTGCGCGAAAGCTTCCACTTCCTTGATTTTTTTTTACCCCCGCAATCAAACACCTGGATATTCCTAGTCACAAAACTGATGCATAAAGCAATCCAATGGCTGCAATTGACCCAGACAGGAACGTACATCCGATCCACATAGACATTCCACAACATCCGTGTTCTTCCATGGGAAGGCAGTTCACCTTTACCGTATTGAAGTAATAATGGATCCATGGTGTATTTCTTAATACCCTTACAGAAATTCTGGTAATCCTTAGCAATGAGGTCGCTGAAGACGCATGTCATGAAAGCAACACGGTCTACGTTCCATCGTTTCAATGTTGTTCTTTCCCGAAAAACATACATTATAGCATCAATTTCCTACAAAAACAAAGACAAATCTGTAATGTATACATTTATATAATAGGTAACATTTTATAGAAATAACCGGTTGAATGCTTACGTAGTTTTTAAGCCAACTGCTGGCAGACATAATACGTC
>NC_027756.1:12711008-12723530 GCF_000695525.1 Brassica oleracea var. oleracea | reverse complement strand
CCCCCTTTGTTCGTGAATGGGAAATTATGGGTTTCATCCCAGAGAAATCGAGTTTAAAGAGTTGAAATCATGCTTGGTCGGTTCAAATCAAGTGGGAATCAATCCGGATATAATCATACAAAACCAAAAAATTCGATTTGGGATTCTTTCCTGGGCACGGGATCGATCGATCTATCCTTACAGATCGGTCGATCCGTGTAAATCGACCTTAGCCGATCGAGTTAAATGGACCAGGTCGATCAGTATATATTTCGCGTTTTTTTTTTTCTGAATAATGATCGGGATCGATCGATCCACTATACCTTGTAAAGTGGGATCGATCGATCCCCCTTGTCGAACTCAATATATATCTTTTAAAAAAATTACAATTTTAAGGACATTGCTGCCATTTTGGAAAAAATTAGTCTAATAGGACATAAAGTAGTATAGATTAGTCTAAAGGGACATAGTTACCATTTTTTGCTCTAAAAAAACAGATTTCCCTTATTTTTATTAGCTCTACACTTGAAGTCACTATTCTAAAAGTTGGATTAAGCAGACCCTAAGCCTACGCCCGACTAATCGGTAGAAATATGTGAGTGAAGTATTGGGCTATGTACTATAATAATGATCTTCTAACACTTCAAAGACTGATTCAGTTTATTAACACAATAATTTATTTTCTTATTAGACCCTAGTCTTTTATAATGTATTGTATTTAACACTTTAGTGAAAATATCTTTTAAATAAACTTGATTTCTACTTCAAATTTTTTAGTATTTTAAATCAAATAAAATAAAGAAAAGATTATAACATTATCACTAAAAAATTAAAAGATATTTAAATCACACTTTTTTTTTTATCAAAACCGCACTATTTATCCATATTTATCTCACAAATCGTATAAACCGTAATTGGACGATATCGCACTTTAATATCTTATATTATCAAAATAATGGTTACCATTCAGACACTAAATTCCAAATTCAGAAAGGTTAAAACAGGTCTAGTATATATCTCTATAACAAAAAATCACAATGATGGAATAGAGATAACACATCTAGATGAAAGTGAAGAGACAAGAACTAAAGAACCAGGATAGGAAAAAGCATGCGACACAACAACTAATAATCAAATAGACTAAATGCTAAAATGAACACCACACAGAAGCAGAAACAAACAGATCAAGTTGAAGTTTAATCCAACTATCCAAGAGACGAGAACTGCAACCACCCACCTTGACGAACCAGCAAAGCAGAAAACGTCGGATAAAGCAGCAGCAACATCATTTAACCCAAACGAAACCAGACAAATGGATTAACTCAACCGTCAATCAGACATATCTGGAATTTAGGCTTCAACACATGGAAGGATAAAATCGGATCTGAAGTTCTACACCTCACATGCTTCCATGGCTTCTCAGCCACATACCATTAGAAATCAAACCAAGATGAACCCCACTTTAAAAAGAAGAATGACAACAAAAGAGAGATGGGAAATTTGTTCAAGTGCTGTCAAAGGAAAGAAAACCGGTCTCCGCAAATTTGTTGGTATACTATTTTTTTTTTGAAAAAAGAGAGATGGAGAGATATAGTAATTATTTACTTTTAACTAAAATTACAATTTCATTAGAACAACAAAAACTTGGTTTAATTAAAACTTATGATAAAACTTATGTATATATTTATGAATTAAGAAATGCAAGCAAATTTAAATTTATATATTGATTATTAATTAGTTTGTAATAAATTATATATACAACAATTTTACAGATTCACATAAAAATATTATGATAATTTGCAGTAATACATATCAGACTTGTTTACAGTTTTTTGAAAAATATTATTAATGATATAACTTGATAGTTTTGTGTGGACTACACAATAGAACACAATAATAAATAATATACATATTTGGAAAGACATTGTAAATAAAAATACATTTTACACTATTATTACAAATATGATTATCGAAATATGTTAAGAATATAGACAATACATAAAAGTACATACATATAATAAATTTCGAGAATATATACATACTGATTTCTATCTTTATATATTAAAATAGAAGTCATGACTTCTTTCATGTGTGATTTTTTTTTTAATTTGGACCATCACTTAAAAATCTTATTAAATGTATTCTATTAAGACTAATAATACATAGAATTTTTAAAATACTTTAATCATAATATCTTTTGATATCTTTTCATTTTAAATACAAATATATTTATTTTAAAATTCTAACAAATCTGTTTTAAAAGATTTTTACAAGATCTTCATTTTTGAAATTATATTTAAATATTCTCACTAATTTTGAAATTAGTTTGAAATATTATTATACATTAATAAATTCAGTAATCGTTTATAAAATGAAAAATAAAAAAATATGTAATGTTTTATATATTATATAATCATAATCAATCATATTAAAATAAAATTATTATATTGAGCTAAATGTAATAAAATTGTATTAAATTTTTAAATTTTATATATTTTATATTCGTAAGTATAAAATATTTATGTTCAAAAATAAAATATAATACGTTGGTAAGATGGTTAACATTAGCAAATAATATAATACATGTATAAAAATTAACATGTATTTCTTTAAATCTTATAATATAAAATCTTTGTAACTTCTTTAATCATAATATATTTTCACTTTAAATATAATATATATTTATATATTATATTTTAAAAATTCTAATAAATCTGTGTAAAAATATTTTAACAATTATTTAAGTTATTTTAAGTTATCGTTTATAAAATGAAAAATAAATAAATTATATCTTATTTTATCTGTTTTATAGTCATGATCATGTTAAAATACAATTATTATACTTAAATAAATATGATAAAAGTATATTCAATTGATAAATTTATAAATTTTATTTTCATAAATATAATTTTTTTATTTTAAAAATATAATATGATGAAAGAACGACTTAAAATTAGCAAACCATATAATACATGTCTAAAAATTAACATATCTTAGGCTTTTGTATATACAATAATATATTATCTAAAATGAATAAGCATAAAAATATTAGTAAAAAGAAATACAATTTGAAACACGAGTCAGAATTTAGCATTAATTAATACAAAATAATTTTCAAATATGTTTTCTCATGAATATATTAATTTGATTAATAACTAAATGCAAATACAATAAGATAAATATATAATAAGAAGTGAAAATACATACGGTTTTAAACAATTGATTAATTAGAACATGTAAATTATAAAATTATTATATTTGAAATAGTTATATAAACATTTAAGTATATGATTAACATTAAAAATATATACCACTAATGTTTAAAAACAATAATTTATATATAGAAAAGTGAAAACAAACGTCCACTTGGTTCTAGTATTGTATTATAGAAGTATGGATCTGATCAGAAGAACTCATTTCGTAAAAGGTTCTGTTTTCCTCTTTTTCAGCAAATTTATATTTTCTTTATAATGAAAATAAGTATTTGTATATATCTTCCTGTTCTATATAATCCCATTTCTCTTAGCCGGAGTGGACAAAGACAACATACAACTAAATAAAAAAAACAAACATAACATTAACATTTGAAAAATGGCACCAGCTCAAAACCCAATCAGTTCGAAACACGTAGCGGTGATCGGAGCCGGAGCATCTGGATTAATAGCGGCCAGAGAGCTCCATCGTGAAGGTCACACCGTCGTCGTTTTTGAGCGGGAGAAACAAGTGGGAGGTCTCTGGATTTACTCACCTAAATCTGAATCCGACCCGCTTGGTCTCGACCCGACAAGACCTATAGTTCACTCGAGTGTCTACGAGTCTCTCCGAACCAACCTCCCGAGAGAGTGTATGGGTTTCAGGGATTTTCCGTTCGTGCCATGTGTTGATGACTTTTCAAGAGACTCGAGAAGGTATCCGAGCCACAGGGAAGTTCTTGCGTACCTTCAAGACTTTGCTAGAGAGTTTAAAATAGAGGAGATGGTCCGGTTCGAGACCGAGGTGGTTCGGGTTGAGCCGGTTGATGGAAAATGGAGGGTCCGATCCAAAAACTCCGATGATCTCTCCGAAGATGAGATCTTTGACGCAGTCGTTGTTTGCAGTGGACATTATACCGAACCTTACGTTGCTCATATTCCTGGTAAAGATTAGTTTCTAATTGCTTTTATAGTTTTGCAAGTGATTTGTTTATGATTACTTTTTGCCTCAATGCTTTCTGTGTCTTTTTGTCCGCTTGTTGCTGATAATATATGGTTCGTAATAAGTTAATGCTTTTGACCTAGAAAGAAACCAAATTGCGGTGAACGAGTTGGTAGCAAACCCCAAGTGAAATTGTTTAGGTATTATTTAGAGATTTCATAAATATTACAGTTTTTTGGTGTCTAACAGAATTTCCAACCTCACTGTATATTTTAGTCCAAAATGTAGTAAAAAAATGGTGTAATGAAGTGAAAATAAAAGTATTATTCTATAAATAAAGTAACATTTTATTTTTTTTGTATTCATTACTGCATATTCTATTCCATTTTGAAATAAATATTGAATGAGGTTGGAGATGCCCGGTTAGAGTAAATTCATTTTATCGCGTGTTTGTATTTCACACCTTCAAGGGTTCAACTAACAAAATTGTTTACTTTGTTAATTTTTGAAAGTCATTTTAAGAATCAGTAACAAAAATAAGATAAATTTCCTATATTTTGAAAATTAGGTTTTTGGAATTTCACCCATTATATATAACATAAATACTTATTTTGTTATTAGTTGTTTTAAAACATTTAATATTTTTATGATGTTTCACTATATGTCGATATATTTTAACTTGTATACTATATGTCTATATATTTTAATTTGTATTTTAATTTTAAAATAAAATGCTTTAGTAAGAGTCTAAGCATCAATCTTAAGAAGAAGAAAATATAAAACATCAATCTTTAAAAACAAAGAGAGTATATAAGAATGATGCATTTGAATGTTTATAATTTAAGAGTAAAAAGTAAAAATTAGATTAATGTACTTTTTGCTTACTACTTTTTTGTACTTAGGAAAAAGTAAACAAAGAGAGTATATTGTGTATTTTCAGAAACCGTTAAAAACTTGATAACTTTTCTTTACAGAACTCTATAGATAAATTATCACCACGAGATTTTTTTAACCCCATCAACGGATTTTGGATTACAATTGTTTACATACATTCCCTACTGAAGACTTTATGATCATTTTTGTACGGTCTATATATATTCTGAAAGGAAATTCAGTAAAAAATATTTAATTAAAAAATATGTATATATAGGGATAAAATCATGGCCAGGAAAGCAGATCCATAGCCACAACTACAGAGTTCCGGGTCCATTCAAAAATGAGGTACGCATAAAATATATGGCCCTTGTTTCTTCTCATAAATTCATAATATATGGTTCTTATTAGATCTCAGACAGATCTAAAAACCAAATATTAAAAACATTATATAGGATCACCAATATATATATTTTTAAAAGAAATATTTAAAACAATGTTATACTAAAACCAAAAATTACACAACCCATTTTATTAAGACAAAAATGTTTCAGCTAATTATTATTATTTTTAGTTACAGAAAATCCAATTGATTTTATTCCATCTACATAAACTAGATATAAATTGATAGCAAAAATCATGATCACATTCTTAAATAAAATAAAATATTAATTTAGGTGATAATTATGAATATAAAAATACAAAATTTATGCTAAAAACAAATTTATATCACTGTACAAATAATAGAATATAGAGGATATTAAAAAATATAAATTAAATAAGTTATTAAAATAGTAATTACCAAATATAGAAGAAGCAAATTAATTTGTGGATTTATGGGTTATCAGAATTAATATTATTTTGGTACTTATTGGTTAATTGAAGCTAAAATGGTTTAGATATTAAATATTAATATTGTATTTATATTAGAGAGATTTGATATTAATATAGTACTATGTGGAAAACTGATGGCGATAGAGGTGCTCTGATTTACGTGAAATAAAAAAAATTATAGAGGAAGATGGCATATTTCAAAATAACTTTGCTTCTTTATTTTGGATGAAAATTATCACATGTAACTTTTTTTTTTTGACTGAAAAAAAGTTATCACAAGTAATTTTTTTTTTTGACTGGAGGTTTTTTTTTTAGTTTATTGTAATTTTTTTGTTTGTTATTTGGCCTAATTTCCCTCGCTGATAACTCGTATGTTACATTATCTAGTTTTTTCTTGTCGATTTTCGGGTCATAACGGGCCGACCCGATAGCCCCTTACATCCCCATAGAAGGAAAAGCCTCACTATAGGTGGCAGGGAGGGGTCGAACCCCCGACGCCAAGGTAAAGCCACTCTGCATGACCACTGGGCCGTGCTGTTACATTATCTAGTGTAGGTTTATCTTTACAATTTTGTCGAAATTTATCCTGTTTAACACATTTCGTCATGCATTGCTTTCAAACAGAAGGAGGATTCATATCCGTCAATATACATAACAGTAGCAACAACAAAGAAAGCAAAAAAATGACGCGATGCTTTTTAGGGATATAATAAAATACTAGGATTTGACGCGCATGTGTTTGTGTTAATAAAATAAACATTTGATGACGTTACTTTTCAGTGACATTATTCATTTGGAAAATACTTAGAAAATTAATTGTTTATCTAAGACAAAGTTTTAAGTACGTATTACAATTACATAGGGATAGGGTTGAACGTCGGTTTGCAAAATTTAAATTTATAGACTTTAGATATTGTATTGAACTAAGAACTCTCACACAAAATTTAGATATTCGTTTTGGAAATGATAAGTTATAGCATATGTATAAAAATGAAGATATATTTTTCAATATAACTGTTTGCTCACACAAATTGTATTAAAAAGATTGAAGGTACATATCAATCCATAGATGGGATGAAAATTACGATTAACAAAATATAAAATAAAACAAAAAGAGAGATGAGATATGATAATAGATCGAGAGAGTCATTCTTGTCTACCACATACACTTTAGGCTACACTTTGCTTCCAAAAAGGTAAAAGTATTCTCTCCCCCGAATTCTATATAATATGTATCATATACTAACTATTGGCTTCTTATGGTTATCTAATCAGTTATAGTTTTTTGTGTGTTGAAGGGTGCAATTTCCCTTTATATGCGTTTTTAAACTAAAAAGAAAAAAGAATGAGATGCCTTTTTTGTGTTGATGTTTTTGATAGGTGGTGGTGGTCATCGGAAATTTTGCGAGCGGTGCCGATATTAGTAGAGACGTAGCTAAGGTCGCCAAAGAAGTCCACATTGCGTCTAGAGGGAGTGAAGCCAGTACGTATGAGAAGCTTTCCGTGCCCACCAACAATCTATGGATTCATTCTGAGGTAAAGCTAAAAACTTTATTTTCAAACCGTGATTTTAGATTATAAAATAGTTCAAAAAGAAATTCATCTTAAAACCATTAGAGAATGAAAATTTTATGTTTTTTTTTTCTCGTAGATAGAGACTGCATGTGATGATGGTTCAATTGTTTTCAAAAATGGGAAGGCGGTTCATGCAGATACTGTTGTTTATTGTACCGGGTATGTTCTTTAATCATTTTCAATATTTTTATGCTTATATATAGCGAGATATCATATGTAAAATGTGGATGAATTCATTATATTTCTTATATCTTGGTTTACTGTCCAGGTACAAGTATAAGTTTCCATTTCTTGAAACCAATGGTTATATGAGCATTGATGATAACCGCGTTGAACCTTTGTACAAACATGTCTTTCCACCGGCGCTTGCCCCAGGGCTTTCTTTTGTTGGTTTACCAGGGATGGTTAGTCTTAATCGAAATTCATTTATTGGGTTCCAAGTCTCTCACTTCTTTTTGATCTATGATTTTATGATCAGGGCATACAATTAGTCATGTTTGAAATTCAAAGCAAATGGGTAGCTGCAGTTTTGTCTGGACGAGTTACACTTCCTGCACCAGAAAAGATGATGGAAGATCTCATTGCATCGTATGCCATGCTTGAAGCGTTAGGTATTCCCAAGAGACATACACATAAATTGGGTAAAATTCAGGTACGCTCTCGTTTTCCGATACGATCACGTGTATAAATATATAGTAGGTCTTGATAGTTTCAAACATTTTGTATTAGTTGTGGTTATACACTTTCAAATTTATTTTATTTGAAGTGTCCTTTTATCTTTTTAATTTATATGTTTGTCAGAATCTTTAGTTTATCCTATTTTTATCTCAAATAATAGTATACTGATTGATGGCAAAATAAAACATTTAATTGTTTTTAATATGCATGGAAAACCTTTAAAATATATAATATGGAACAAATGAAATCTATTTTGAATCTTATATATTAAAAATGGACCTAATGGACATATTCATATAAAGTCATGTTACATTTAATCTCTAATCTTATCATTTAAATTTAAGGTCAACCATAAATTTTTATTGGGCTATCAATAATTGAATTTAAATAATAGATGATCCATTGGATTTGTAGATAGTATAAATTAAATAGATATAATATAATGTTTTAATACTATACATCCATATGTTAATTATTTAAATATTTGTCGATGTTAAATTTTAAAATTATGAAGATTTTTTTTAAATAACAAAAATCATATTATCTAACAATGATTAATCTTTATTACCTTAAACCAATGATTTTTTTTAAACTATATAGTTTATTTTAAAAATTAAACAAAAACTAAATGTTTAATTATTTACTCGATAATATAAATCTGTGAAGCGAAAAGTTTAATTTTTTAAAATTTTCTAAATTTGTGAAATGTTACAATATTTTTGAATATGATAATAAAATAATATTTTAATAATCTTTATATATATAGTTACGATTTTAATAATGAAATAATAATCCAAAAATATATATATAGAAGAAGATACAAATACATGTGAAAGTTTGAAACAATCTACTCAATGAAAAAAATATACCGTAAACTTATTTTATTTTAAAAATTGATACACACATATATATTATAATATATACCAATTTAGACTTGAAAACAAAATGTTTATATAAAAACAAATGAAAACAAAAACTCGCGCGGTTGTGCGGATCGAGATCTAGTTAACTTTATAATAGAAATTATAGAGAAAAAAAATAAGTTTGAGTTGGAAATGCCCTTACTAGTAAATTAGTAGCGTAACAAGAACATCATTATATCAATGATTTTTTCTCTCTTGCAGTCTAACTATCTTGACTGGGTCGCAGAAGAATGTGGTTGTCAGCTTGTTGAGCCTTGGAGAACTCAACTAGTTGACCGTGGTTACGGGAGACTTGTTTCTAACCCTGAAAATTACCGCGATGAATGGGACGACGATGATCTCATAAAAGAAGCGTAC
Organism: Brassica oleracea var. oleracea; assembly: GCF_000695525.1. Taxonomy (NCBI): domain Eukaryota; kingdom Viridiplantae; phylum Streptophyta; class Magnoliopsida; order Brassicales; family Brassicaceae; genus Brassica; species Brassica oleracea. The sequence goes on along the minus strand of NC_027756.1, from coordinate 12,714,177 downwards.
GAGGATTTTGCTAGTAAGAAGTTGATTAGCTTTCTTCCTTCTTATTTCCCAAAATCAGGAAGATGATATCCCATAATGGTGCCTACTTGTTTTTAAGGGTCTACTTGTATTACTTTTAAAAATGTTGGTTTTAATAAAGCTGAATGTAAGGGTTGCTTGTTATACAATGGCTACTACTTTTCAAATTGTCCTAGGTTTTATCTAAGAAAAATCAGGATGGAGGTTTAAGCTTTCATGGCATAACTTATTTCAATTAAACATTGCTATGCAAGCACGCATGGATGATTTGGTACCAACCGCAATCATACTGCTTCCAAAGTTCACAACATATGGGAGGCAGAACGGATCCGTTATTTGTTGATGCATATTACATACGTATATAACAACTTTAGCAAAGTGTTACAAGACAGCAACATATGAAGATTATCTAAAATTAGATCTATTAACAAACATATATGGCCGTAATCTCGCTAATAATCTAAAATTAGATGATAATCCGCATCATGTGCGGGAAAAAAAATTAATTAAAAATGTAAATAATGAGTGAGATATATATATATATATATATATATATATATATATTTATGTATATGTATATATATTGGTGAAATTTATCTAAAAAATAGTGATACCCGATTCTTAAATGATAAATATGTACATTTTTATTTTCTTTGATCAACCTATCACATGCATATTCGTACACAAGAGAAAAGTGAAGCACAAGCTAATAAAAGAAAACGTTCTATTATGAATGATGAACAGATTGCTATAATCGAGAAGTCGCTTATGGATGAACCTCATATACGGCTAAAATCAGCTACACTTCAAACATGGATAGACAACCTAAATCATATTGTAAGTGTTAAAAGTCAAATTTTACTTACTCTATATGAATTATTATTGTCTAACACAACTTTACAAAATATAGGGACCTCAGGTTACAACGACGCAACTTAGAAAATGGTAACAATTATGTTATTCTATCCTATTCAAAATAATTTTATCTAACAAAATAAATTCTGTAATTTATTTTTAACTTTTCAACAATGTTGCAGGATTTACAACCGAAGATCAAAGATAGCTAAAACTAGCAAGCAGTCAAGCACTTCAAATTTAAACACTGAAATCTTGCAAGATAATCCTCTAGAAAATAAGGAATCTCAAGATAATTCTCAGGTCAATACATCTGATCGAGAAAGTACTGATAATCAAGTTAAATGTGTTATAGAAAAAAGACGAAGATGTCTAAGAAGAACACAAACGGCAAATAATCATGGTACAAAATTATTAAAAATAAATTAATTTACTATATTTATTATATGAATCCGAAGCCGTACACGTATATAAGATTGACTCCTGCATTTTTTTCTTTCAGGAAATACTAAAGAAAAAGCCAATGAATTGGTCACATGTACTCACTGCAAAGCCTTGGTGTGGAAATCAGAAAGTTTGAAAATGAAAGGGAAAGAACTGAGATTTTCAATCTGCTGTCAACAGGGACGAGTTATCCTACAACAATCCCGAGAACCTCCAGCTTTTTTAGATGAGTTAATATCGCAGTCTCCATCGTTTCGAAAAAATATACGAGCATATAATTCAATGCTTGCTTTTACATCTATGGGAGGGAAAATTGATTATGGTATCAATTCAGGAAATGGTCCATTCACTTTTCGTATGCATGGTCAAAACTACCACAGAATGGGATCATTACTACCAGCCGAAGGAGATATACCCCGTTTTGCACAGCTATACATATATGATACCGCTCACGAACTTCAGAACCGTTTCAACGCACAATCAAAAGGGAAAAAAACCGACCTAGATGAAAGTATTCTGAGAGGGTTGATTAAGATGCTTGATGAAAATAACAAGTTAGCTAAAGTGTTTAGAATGGCTAGAGATCGATACGAAACAGGAGCAAGTGAAGAATATTCAATTAGGATACTCAAAAATAAAGAACGTGGAAGACAATTTGACCTTCCACAAGGAGACGAAATTGCAGGACTTATTGTGGGTGACATGTCTATCCCAAACTCTGATAGAGATATAATAGTGCATCCTAGAATGGATAAACCACAACGTATAAGTTATTTACATCCGTCCTATATGTCACTACAGTATCCTTTGTTGTTTCCATATGGTGAACAAGGCTACATTGAGAAAACTATTCCATATAGTTCAGAAGGATATGCTACAAAGAGGTCGTACGTTACAATGAGAGAGTATTATGCATATCAAATACATACCAGATTGACACTTCCACGAACAATAGTTCGTTCAGGACGCCTTTTCCACCAATACATAGTCGATGCTTATACTGCTATCGAACAAGAACGTATGACCTTTTACATGCTCAATCAGAAAAAACTAAGAGCAGATTTGTATAACAACGTCTGTGATGCAATTCAACAAGGGGATGCAAGTTCAAAAAAAATGGGTAAGAGAATTATTTTGCCTTCTTCGTTCACAGGCGGGCCGCGATACATGGTAGAGAACTATCGAGATGCAATGGCAATATGCAGATGGTATGGAAATCCGGATCTCTTCATTACCATAACTGCAAATCCAAAATGGGAAGAAGTGAATGATCATATAAGAAAAGCAGGAAACGAGAATGCAAATGATAGACCCGATATTGAATGTCGTGTATTTAAGATGAAGTTACAAAGAACTTCTTAATGACTTGCAAGATGGTGTCTTCTTCGGCCCTATTACAGCAGGTAATAATAAAATAGATCTTCATTTTAATATTTAGTCACCAAAAAATTTAATTAACGTGTTATGTTTTTTTTAATTAACAGTTGTTCACACGATCGAGTTTCAAAAACGTGGTCTTCCTCGTCACTACAAGAAAACAGCGGTATTCTGACGGACATTCCGACGGAAAATCCTCGGAATATCCCGAGGAATTTCCGAGAGAATTCCGAGGAAAAATGTGTTCCTCGAAAAAAACCGATGAATTCCGAGGAAATATTATAGCCGTTGGAGAGCCGTTGGGGGATTTTAGAAAATTCCGAGGAAATTCCGAGGAACACTTAATATTCTCGATCGATCGATGAGATAATCTAATCGATCGATCACATTGTTACGCTTTGGTCCATCTTAGTGATCGATCGATGCGTTTTTTGGACATTTATCCATCGATCGATCCGTTTATAAAAAACCGTTC
>NC_027756.1:12704986-12709999 GCF_000695525.1 Brassica oleracea var. oleracea | reverse complement strand
ACGACATCTTCCTCGGAATATTCCGAGGAATTTCCGACGAACTTGTGGTTCTCGGAATTTCCTCGGAAATTCTTTTCCTCAGAATTCCGTCGGAAATTTCCGAGGGAAATTCATTTTCTCGGAATTCCGTCGGAAATTTCCGAGGGATTTCCGAGGAAAGATGAATTTCCGAGGAGTTATTTCCGAGGATTTTTTTCGTCAGTATGTCATCGGAATAGCGTTATTCCGACGACATACCGACGATTTTTTCCCTCAGTATGCCGCTGTTTTCTTATAGTGCATGCACATATACTTTTGTGGCTACAAGAAACAAATCAAAATCCAACTGCGGAAGATATTGATAATTTCATTACCTCTGAGTTACCAGATAAAGAGGCTGATCCGGAAGGCTTTCTATTGGTTGAACAACTAATGATGCATGGACCATGTGGACAAAAGTGTATGGATGATAACAAATGCACCAAAAAGTTTCCACGACCCTACAATGACAACACAAGCATCAATGAAGCTGGCTACATTACTTACCGTAGGAGATATGAAGAAACAAAATTTGTCATGAAAGGAGACGCAAAGCTTGATAATAGCTATGTTGTGCCTCACAATCTCTTACTTCTTAAAAAATACAGAGCTCATATCAATGTTGAATGGTGCAATAGATCATCAGCCATAAAGTATCTGTTCAAGTATATCACAAAAGGAGTTGACATGGCTACAATGGCAATCGAAAAGAAACAACTGGGGGAACAGAAAACAGAAGAAAGTGAATCAGAAGAAGAGATCAATGAGATAGCGAACTACTTGGAATGCCGTTACCTCTCTGCATGTGAAGCTGCTTGGCGTACTTTTGCCTTTGATATACATGAACGAAAACCTGCAGTAACAAGATTACCAGTACACCTAGAAGATCAGCAGAGAATTGTTTACCCTGAAGACAGCAATCTCGAATCCATTATCTCACAATATGGAATTGAGAAAACAATGCTTACCGAATATTTTGAGATGTGCAAACGATGTCCTGAAGCAAGAGAACTTACATATGGCCAGTTCCCTACAAAATTCGTGTGGGATTCAGATGCAAAAACGTGGTCACCAAGGAAACAAGGATTCAGCATAGGAAGAATAGCAAACATTCATCCAACAGCAGGAGATTTATATTATTTGAGAATGTTACTAAATATACTCAAAGGTCCGACAAGCTTTGATGATATGAAAACAGTTGACAATGTCAAACACAAGTCATTCAAAGAAGCATGTTATGCAAGAGGATTGTTGAATGGTGATTCAGAATGGAAAGAGGCTATGGATGAAGCAGCACAATATGCATATCCTTTCCAGCTTCGCCATCTTTTTGTGACATTGTTACTCTACTGCGAATTAAGTAGTCCTCTTATTCTATGGGAGCATTGTTGGCGTCACTTAGCTGAAGACATAGCCCATAAACAGAGACAGACATTCAACTTCGAGGCCCAAGAATTCACAGATGAAGAGCTACAAAGCTATACACTTATAGAAATAGAGAGGATTCTAGCGCAAAATGATAAATCACTAACCGATTTTGAAGACATGCCAAAGCCAGACAGTGAATTGTTGAAGAAAATGAAAAACTCAATGCTCAGAGATGAAACGACTTACAATATGCTTGAACAAGAAGAAGAGCATAAAAAGTTAATACAAACATTAAATGAGGAGCAGAAGAAAGTATATGAAGCTAGTGTTATTGACTCGGTTGACTGTATGAAGGGAAATTATTTTTTCTCAATGGACCAGGAGGGACAGGAAAAACCTATGTCTATAAGACAATCATCTCAAGGTTAAGATCACAAGGAAAAATTGTACTACCAGTGGCATCATCTGGAATTGCAGCTATACTTTTACCTAATGGTAGAACAGCACATTCGCGTTTCAAGATTCCGATAGATCTTCACCAAGACAGTATGTGCAACATTAGTCTGGGATGAAGCACCTATGTGCCATCGATTTGTTTTTGAAGCTCTTGATAGGACTTTGCGAGATATACTCTCTGTGGCAGATCCAGATGCAGCAACAAAACCCTTTGGAGGGAAAACAGTACTCCTTGGTGGTGATTTTAGACAAATTCTGCCAGTCATTCCACAAGGCACGAGGCAACAAACTGTTATGGCAACAATCAACCGTTCATATTTATGGAATTACTGCTCTATATTCACTCTTAAAAAAATATGAGGTTGCACCAAGCTGAGAAAGATTTTGCTAAATGGCTATTAGGTATCGGTGACGGTACAACACCTACACCAGCAAAATACAGAACCTCGAATGAAGAAATCAGCATAGTTGAAATAGACAACAGTCTGCTCTTGAAAAACAATGGAGATCCTGTTGAATGCATTACAAAGTCTACATATCAAGATTTCCAAGTTCATTTTAAAGATAAGAATTATCTCATCGAGAGAGCAATACTTACTCCAAGGAACGAAACAGTGGACGAAGTGAATAACTACATGATATCTTGCTTAGACGGAGAGCAGAAGGAATATTTGAGTTCTGATATTATTGGTGACGACAAAGAAAAAGTGGCAAATCAGCATATTCTGTACCCCACTGATTTTTTAAATACGTTAAAATTTTCAGGGATTCCAAATCACAAACTTTATCTCAAAATAGGTGTTCCAGTCATGCTACTAAGAAATTTAAACCAACGGGAAGGACTTTGCAATGGTACAAGGTTGCTAATAACTCGCCTAGGCAACATGATTATTGAAGCAGAAATTCTTACCGGAACTTATGCAGGAAAACGGGTTCTTATTCCTAGAATAAGTCTCACACCAACAGATGCAAGATGGCCTTTCAAGCTGAAACGACGTCAGTTCCCAGTACGAGTTTGCTATGCAATGACTATCAATAAGAGCCAAGGTCAAAGCTTAAACAAAGTTGGTCTATATTTGCCAAGTCCAGTCTTCTCTCACGGACAACTATATGTCGCCCTATCAAGAGTCACTACAACTGCAGGGCTTCAAATTCTTAAAGTAGGGACAAAACATGCGGACAATAGAGTTCTACAAAATATTATATATCAAGAAGTTTTCAATAATATATGATATACTTAGAAAGAGGTCAAAGTCACACCATTTGAGGCTAAAGTAAATATTTTTTTCTGTTTGTCTACCAACATATTTGATAATTAATTGACTATCAATAATACATACTGACTCATGTCGTATAGCATTATCTATTTTGAATTGTGTTGTTTTAAGTTTGTCGTAGAAAATATAAACAATACATAGAGTTTACACCAATAACTTTTTCTATATGTTGTAACTAAGGAGAGTTACAATGTCAAGGTTGGTGGTCAGTATACAGAAAACTGCCTTCTACAGCAGTGGTCTCTCCTCCCATGAAATTAGCTCGATCTCAACATCAACTGGTCTGTCCCACCGTTCTTTACCTATCCGTACCTAGGTGTTCCTCAAAATTCCAAGAAGCTAACCATCCTAAACTGCGAGCCTCTTCTAAATCAAGTCAAGAACAAGGTTAATACCTGGAGTGAATCGCTTTCTTTTGCTGGAAGGTTGCTATTGGTGAACACTATCATTGCTGGAATCACAAACTTGCAGCTGACGGATGAAGAAGACACCTACGTCTAGACTGTCAACGGATCAAACTGGAACAAGTACAACACATGATCAATCTACAAGGAACTCAAGAATCATGCACCCTTAGTTCAGTGGTACAACACAATTTGGTGTGAAGGAGGCCTACCTAAACACAACTTCCTGGCTTGGCTTTTTGAACTATACTGCAGCCCTACAAGAGATCGACAAATCAACTGGGGCCTCAATGTTGATCCAGTCTGCCTTCTATGCAATGCGGCTCCAGAAACTCGAGATCATCTTCTTTTTGACTGCTGTTACAGCTGGGAAGCCTGGTCCTCAACGTAGCTTTGCTAATCAGGTTACCACTCCATCATCAACTACTTAAAAGTCTACGACTCCCAAAGCCTCACAAAAAAACTCCTCCTAATAGCTTGGAAATGCGCAATATACCTACTCTGGACCGAACGAAACTCAAGGCTCCACAGGAGATGCTTCAGATCGCCCACCTCTCTACTATCAACTCTCAACCTCACTTTCCGAAATAGATGGTCAAGTCTTCGATCACAGAACACAATCTCGGTTTCAGCTATGATCCAGATGTGGCTCCGATGATCTCTTTAGTTATCTTGCACCGATCGAATCCTTTTTCTTCATCGCCTGCGACTTTTTCCTCCCTTCACTGCATGCTCTATAATTGGCTGTCTCTGTTGGGGAAAAATTGGGCTGGGCTCTTATCTAAACTTATTCTCTAATTATCAGGTTAACTAAGTAACTAAGGCCGAAAACATTACTAAGGCCCAAAAGCCTGTATTTTTTCCTTTCCTGCATTTAAATAGAAAGCCTTTGGTCTAAGAAAAGTTGGCCGATTCCAGCACCAACTATCACCATCATGATTTTATATACATGAACTTTTTTTTTTGAAAAAAATTGTCTTTGTGTATATATACATGAACTTTAGAGCTATGTTAAAACCTTCGTGAACTATACTAAATTTTGAAAGCGATACATGACCTATTAAAATATGGTGAAAAACTACGTAACTGATCATCTTCGCTAATTAACGGTAATGGAGTGTTGTAGTAACAAAAATGTGTTGTTTTAATCTAGGGACGGGCGTTCGGGTACCCATTCGGGTTCGATTTGGATCTTTGTGGGTTCAGTTTGGATTCGGATAACCCATTTAAATAATTTATAAAATTTTAAAATTCATTATATACTTTAAATTTCTCAAAATCTATAAATAAAATAATATATTACATATAAATTAGAATAACATATGTCAAAACACCTAAAATTAACATATAAATTGGTGGGCTTTTTCCAGAATTGACCTATAACTTAAAGTCAAACACAAAACTAACCTCCTTTTTTTTTGAAAATTGGTTTTTCCCTATTCACCCCACAAGTTCATATAATTTACGAAAATGCCATCAATTTTTTTTTT
>NC_027756.1:12701394-12702747 GCF_000695525.1 Brassica oleracea var. oleracea | reverse complement strand
CATTAGAACATGTTGATTGATTGTTCAGAGCTGAATTATGAAAACCCTAAATCTTGGAATCGAAAACCCTAAAACCCTAATCCATTGTTATGGAAATCCAATGTTCTTGATAAACCCTAAAAATTGGTATAACCTAAAACTGATCATCTTATAATCACTAGATTGAAATCGATTCCATTAGAACATGTTGATTGATTGTTCAGAGCTGAATTATGAAAACCCTAAAGCTTGAAATCGATTTTAAATTGTTCATGCTTGATTGAATGATTGATGATCTGAGTTTTAAGATTAATAGTTTGTTTGAATCTCGAAACTAAAATCTTAAGGCCTTGAAACCCTTAACCTCATGTTGATAAAATCGTCCACTTAAATGTTGAAAACCCTAAATCTCGTTTTAAATTCCTAAAGGCCTTGAAACCTTGATCTCATATTGCTAAAATCAAATTCTAGTATTGCTTAAATCAAAACTCTAATATTCATAATAAGAAACAGATTGATTAGGGTTGTTTGCATAAACATATAAAACTGAATATGAATTGCATTCGTCTTGTTTTAAAATATCGACTAGCATGACATATAGATCGTATAAACATGAATAGTTTGCATCATAGAATTGTATGGCCGTGCGGCCTAATATAGAATCTATGATTGATCGCACCATGGTCGTTTTAGATTGTTTGAAAACATGATTGTATAAGACTTGCTTGTGGCCGAGATTATTGATTGTCTTGCGGCCACATGATCACATTGTGAAACCCTAAATTTCGAATGATAATGTGATTCAGATGTCGAAAATCTCAAACCTAGACTATGCTGCCCTTAATCTCTCCGGAGACAACTATTTGCAATGGGCACTTGACACAAAGATTAACTTGAGGTCAAAGGAACTCGGTGATGCTATCATCGAGGGCAACAATGAGACTGATAAGAATCGGTACAGGGCTATAAGTATTATACGCCACCATCTCAATGAGGTTCTAAAAGATCAGTACCTCACCATGGAGAATCCACTAGACCTTTGGACCGCTTTACAGCGACGATATGATCACCAGAAAACAGTGCTATTACCAAAGGCTAAACATGAGTGGAAGAATCTCAGATTCATGGACTATAAGTCTGTGGATGAATACAATTCAGTATTGTTTAAGATAGTCTCAATGATGAGACTTTGTGGTGAGGAAGTAACCGAGAAAGAGTTGCTTGATAAAACATTCTCCAGGTTCCATTCAACGAACGTGTTGCTGCAACAGCAATATAGAGAGAGAGGCTTCGCCTCATACACTGATCTGATCTCGTGCCTACTCCTGGCCGAGGCTAATAATGAACTCCTGATGAAAAACAGTGAGATGAGAC
>NC_027756.1:12700284-12701299 GCF_000695525.1 Brassica oleracea var. oleracea | reverse complement strand
CAAAGGCCGTAGTAGATACAAAGGACGTGGCCGTGACAACTACTCATATGGCCAGCAAGGAAACCACAATAACTGTGGTCGTAGTTCCAGCTATGGCCGTGGCCGAGGCAGTTATGGCCTTGGTCGAGGCGGCATATCCAAACCGTCTAACTCGACCAAATCAGCTTGTCACAGATGCGGGATGAGAAACCATTGGGCCAAGAATTGTAGAACCCCTAAACATCTATGTGAGCTCTATCAAGAGAGCCTTAAGAACAAGAACCCGGAAGCCCATATGGTTCATGATACCGGGTATGATGCTGATGATTCCTCCGGCCTTGAAAAGGACGACCTCTTGGATTTTGAGACTTCTGATTGTCTCAAAGACTAAAATCGGCATCTTTTCTTATTGTTTTATGAAATGCTTTGAGTTCATTGCTATTATATCTTGCCAGATCTTACTTGATAATGTGAATGATTTTATTGCCTAAAGGGCACTATGGTACGGGTATAGTGGCCCAGTGAGAAATCTATGGCTTAGGCATTGCCTAAAGGGCATTATATACACCCAAGAATGTATGACCCATTGAGTTATAATAAAATGGTTTCCAAATAGAAACAATGGGTAAAAGGAAACAAGTTCCTTTAGATTTAAAGAAGAAAATCGCCTACGACCTTATAAGAAAGTGGTCAAGACTATACATGCGTACTCTAGGAAAACGCCTAAGACCCTTTTAAGAAAATGGTCAAGACTATACCTATGTAATCTACTGATCAAAACTATGCTACATATCAGTATGATAAGAGGCAAGAGCCGTGGTGATCATACTGATATATCCCACGAAATTATATACTTTTATGGCACGACTGGATTAGCCATCCTAGTCTAAAACTTGATGCAAAGATTGTTATTGAAAGGCACACAGAGTTATCCCATAAAGATCTCACGTTCATGTACACAAAGGGAAACTCACTAGGCTTTATTGTCCTATGTTCATGAAGGAGAGAGAGGATAAACCCGTGATACATGATCAAT
>NC_027756.1:12699348-12700184 GCF_000695525.1 Brassica oleracea var. oleracea | reverse complement strand
CCAATTAACCTAATGTGCCAACAATACCACAATCGAATGGTATGTCAATGTAGCATTTTAGGATCGAATCCACAGAGATCTAGAGACTTATAACACCAAGAATACACAAACCTTCCTAATCTAAGCAAACAAGAAGATAGATGATTTGTAACAAACTAATATCCTAGAAATATAAACAAGGTGATCTCAAATCCAATCAAGAAATAAGTGCAAGAATTCAATCAAATACTAAGGATGGATCCATGGTAAGGATAACTGATATAAAATGATAAAGGTGGCAACATTCAACCAATCTATCAACCTTAGGCTTAGACACAATCCTAAACAAACTCTATCTCTAAATGGATGTTCATTCACAAAGATAACTCAAGCATCAAATCTCTTTGGTTGAATATTATCTAAGCAATCATTAAAATCAAGTCTATTAGCCACCTTAACACCTTTAACAACAAATCTCTTTGGTAAAGAATGTTAAAAGCTTAGGAGAGTTGGTTCAGACATTTCATCAAACACCTTTCGGGTATGAAATGTCTAGAGCTCAATTTTAGAGAGGCCAACTCTAAAATAGCATTAAGATCACTCAACAAGCAAGGAATAAGAAGGATCTACAATAAAACACCCTAAATCTACACTTAATCACCCTAATCTTCCTTAACCCATGAATCTAAAGGTAACTACTCACTACTCTTCATGATAAACCCAAGAATCAAAGATGATTTGGTGTTAATCATGATTAGTAATCAAGATAGTCAAGCAAATTCAATAGAACAAGAAAAAAAAAGAAACTAAAGATTCAAGCTTTCTCTCTCAAGAGTTCTTGTGTTCTTCATACAAAA
>NC_027756.1:12681090-12694671 GCF_000695525.1 Brassica oleracea var. oleracea | reverse complement strand
TACCTGTTTTTGCTTCCGGTTGTCGGTGAACTAACCCCATGAATTCGGTTATACCTCGTTGGTATTCTTCCGTAAGCAATCTCGTGTTCGGATCCAAATGAGGTCGATCGATCCAAGAACGAAAATAATTTGAAGAAGACATGTTTTTTATGAATCAAATTCGTGTGTAAAGAGAGTAAGAGGGAGGATGAAGATATGGAGTGAATGAAGAGGAAGAGGGGTGCTTGTATTTATAGTTGAAATCCTGTCGACAGACCGAGGAAATTCCGACGGAATTCTGACGCCAACGGCTAGTTCGTCGAAATTTCCTCGGAATTTTTAAAATACCCCAACGGCTCTCTAACGGCTATAATATATCTTCGGAATTCATCGGTTTTTTCAGAGGAATACATTTTTCCTCGGTATTCCATAAGAATATTCCGACGGATTAATATTTCCTCAGAATTCCGTCGGTATATTCCGAGGAAATCCCGAGGAAACCAAATTTTGTGTTTCCTCGGAATATCCTCGGAAATTCCTCGGGATATTCCGAGGATTTCATTTTCCGTCGGAATGTCCGTCAGAATACCGCTGTTTTCTTGTAGTGTTTGCTTTTTTTTTTTGTTTTCGGTTAGAATTGGTATAGTTTTCTTAAAAACTCGAATATTTTGGGTAAATTCGGTTGTTTTGGTTAAATTTGATTAGTATGGTTATTTTGGGTATTTATATTTTTCTTTAAAAAAATCAACAACCAAACCAAAAACCAAACCATTTTTCAAAAAATTATCCAACTAAACCAAAATCAATAACATAACCAAACTGAAAATCAAAATTTAGATTTGTTCGGACGAAAACCGCAGAATTGCTATATAATCATACTATATATGATCTACTTAATATTATATATTTTTATAACTTTTACCCCGTGCAAGACGCGGATCTAGCATACCTTAAAACTCTACTTCTATGACTTTCGATAATCGGTTTAGGTTTGGGTTTCTTTTTTTTTTGCTTTAAATTAGTTGGACTCTCTTAGTTTAATGGGCTTAAAATCTGTAGCTTAACAGAAACAACAGACTTGAAAACAGTTCACCGTCACTTGCTCCATCCGTGAATCACCCGTGAAGGTGGAATCGTTACTGTGACGTTCAATGTTCACCCCACCGCCTCTGGTCAATCAATGGAGTAACAGTTTAGGAATGCATTCAATCAACTTAATTATCCTTCTCATTAACGCCATTGATCCACGAGCTCTGCCCATTTAAGACCCTTCTTCCATGTTAGAGAATCTAGGCCTATAAATAAGAGAGTCAGCTTCGTTGATATACATCAGTCGCTCCCTCTCAAATAGTATAACCCTAAGAGAATCACTCACCAGCGATGGCAATCTCCTCCATTTTGATTACCGATTTGAAAGTCGGCCGCTGTCACGACACCTATTGAAAGAATACACATGCACAGTTTAAAACAAATATGTATATTAACGTCCCGTTTGACTTAGCATGTCAAACCAAAAACCACCCAAGAAGGTAAATCTTTAGTCAAAAGAATAAATGATAAGTTGTTAAACCAAAAGAGATTGATCAGCTCACAAATTATTTGTTCAGTGCTAGTCTCATGTCTTCATCTGTACTCTGGTATATATCGCTGAAAACTTGGTTATCTGATAAATATATCTCCCACCTCACCATCACAACAATGTCCAGTGAAAGAGGTGCAGCCTATAAAATGTGATCCACCTATCTATTGTTCTCCATAACATGCACATTGGCAAAGGAAGCACACCAAGTAAGGAAATAGTTGCTGCAAATGTAAGGTAAAATAAACTGTTCCTAAATGTTTCAGTTTGTGCAACATTCTTGGTAAATCACCGTAGCACACACACATTTACATGATATAATCTTTGTATTATGCTGATTCTGAGTGCTTATATTCAGATCTACAGAGAATTGGTCAGCGTCTTTCCGGAGCTCGAGTCAACCACCATCTCAGTATTTGGATATATAAATAATTATTTATTTAATATATTTAATCATTATGTATAAGTTACTATATTCAATAATTAGGCAATGTTGATCTTGGTAAAACAAGACACTAGGACGATTGCTATTATTACAAGCAAATGAAAATTTAATATACTTCATCTCCAAGCAAAAATATACAACATTTAAATTTCATAATACATATGTTTTGCACCTTCTTACATGAAAAGTACACACATCACACTCCTCAAATACATAAAAATCATCAGATTCATCACTATACTAATAGACATCCAAAAGCTAAAGAAAAGTTTGACAATTTTTCATTAGAAAAAACTAACAATATTTGACGGCTGTCACTTTGTAATACCTATTTTGTGGACGAATGACAACATCAAACGACTAATACTAAACAACAAACCACATCATCGCACAGTTGGAATACTATTATAAATGGAGCAATGTGAATATTAACAACAACGCAAACCAACCAACTAAAATCAAACATTATGCAACACCGTATATATACATCCCACGCGTAATGCGGACATACCACTGGTTTCAAATAAACTGTTAATATATTCGAGTGCATTTTCAACGTCATCGACATACCGCACCACGAAGCTTCAAGCGACAACCTGATATATCTTTATTTTAACTGGTGTATAATCTATGTTTTGAGTCTTTTATCAAGTTAAAGTATTTGTGTTTGGAGGCTTTTAGTCTTTTAACGATTTTTTACAGGTCTTAGATCTATTTGGAACAAAATGAGTAGAATTAAGTACAAAAAGACAATTGAAGATACAAAACTGGGCATATGCGTTACAACTTTGGCAATGGATTGAAAATTTGCTAAATATGTATTGACATCAAAGTTGGAGATAAGATAGAAAATTGAATTAGCTTTCCAATGCAGCTGGATTGATGTCGACCCAATGATGATCGAAAGTTATGCTTGTTTTACTGAAAAATAATAGGCATGTCTTAAATACAATTTTTTTTTTGTTTTTTCATATCTTTGGTTTGGTTTTGGCTGAGATCAAAACATATTTTTGACATATATATACTATTTTGAGCTATTAGTTAGGCTAAGCTTTATTTTCATAAGAGTTATAGGTCTTAAAACCCCAAGAGACAAGATAATTTCATTGAACCCATTTTCATCTCTTTGATCTAATTATACAGACTTTATCATTGATTTTGTGTTTTTTGGTCATGTCAAAATAGCTTTATAGTTAGGTCAAAATATCATTGATCTTGTGTTTTTTGGTTATGTCAATATTTTTTTAGGATTGACTGATTAAAGATTCTTCATTATGGTTCTTCAATTGATTATTCTTATTACTTGGATTTATCACCTAATTCACAATCTTAGTTAATTGAATGCAGTGAGAGTTTATTTGATTGCTAAAAAATAATCACTTTAAGAAAAAAAATTGGGAAAATTGCCAAAACGGAACAAAAAAATAACATAGTTGTCCCTATGGTATAAAACCATTAGTAAGTTGTCCCTATAGTATAATATGTTTCATAATCCCAAAACTAACATTTCCTTAATCAAATTAAACATAAATTAAAACCATTTTTAAAAAGTTTAATGGAAAAAGATAAAAAAAAATAAGGTAATCCCATAATGTTTTAGAAAGGAAAAAAAAATGTAAAAACAAATTAAAAAAAAAAAAGAGAACACACGACAGAGATCAAAAATATCTCGTAACCTAATTGCATTTGGTTTCTAAAATCCTTCAAAACTATTCTTTTAAAATCCTTTAAGGTAGAACTTGATTCCAATAACAGTAGCCTACCTCTTTTATCATCAGCCGAAAAAACTCATTCCATACTTGCACTAAATTCCCAAACACCACATATTGTATAGATATGCATCATAGAACAAAAGTTTGTGAAAATCACAAGACAAACTACGGAGAAATCATAGATTGATGAAAAAGAAAAGCCAAAATCATTTTAAAAAAAAATATTTTGACAAAGAAAATCGACCAGGACACGTTTTAGGAAATTAGAATATTTTTAGAATATTTTCTCAAATGAAACTTCCTTAATTTTCGGAAAAACTGGTTTTTTATCCGTACAAAGCATCTTCTACACTGTGTAGAACCATGAAAAAAATTCTGAATACAATTTCTACTTTTTGTAGACGTTCGTTTTAAGCTTAGATTTCGCATACCCTGAATTTTAGAATACTTCATAAAAAGTAGAAACTGCATTCAAAAGAAAATTAGCGATCTTCACAATTAGTAGAATTCGAATTCCCCATATTTAGAATTTTAATCATTTTTAGATTGTTTCTTCTAAAAAAAGTAGATGGACTTTTTATTCTGGAATTCGTTTTCTACTAACCCAGTTTCCGTAGAAGACGAATTCTACTTTTAGTGGAACGTAATTTTAAAATTTTATTTATCAAGTTTTATAACCAAAAAATGTGTTTTTGTATTATAGGTGTTTTATTAATTGTTTATATTTTTAATATTTTTTGGATTCATAAAGTTATTTATTTCATTAAATTTCAGAAATGAAAATGGTAAAAAGGAAAATAAATGGACAAATATGATTTTATACCATAAGGACAACTATTTTCTTTATGTGTTCTATTTTGGCAATTTTTCCAAAAATATTTAGCATGCGAGTGCTTCACGACTTTATCTGAAACGTGTTCAAGTTCAAATAGATCTTAGATATTGTTAAAAAAATCTACTCAGATCTAAATATTTTTAAGAAATTCTTAGGTTCACCCCATAGGTAAACTTAGAGGTTCACTCAACCAATAAGATTTAGTTATTTTAGATTTAATATTTTTAAAAAAAAACTAAATAGTAAAAATTTGTGAAATTATATTATGTTTTTAAAATAAAAAAATTAATAGTATTACCATAAAAAGATTTTTTAATATTGTTAAACTTTTTAGTAAAATATTAAACTCTAAACCTTAAACTCTAAACATTATACCCTAAATCCTTGGATAAACTCTGAACCCTTGGGCAAATCTTACACCCTTAATTCTAAACCTTAAACCAAACCCTAAACCCAAAACTCTTAATCCTAAACCCTAATACTAAACCCTAAATTCTAAACACTAAATCCTAAACCATAAACCCTGAACTCTTAGGAAAATCCTAAACCCTACACCTTTAATCCTAAACCATAAACCCTTAACTCTTAGGAAAATCCTAAACCCTAGACCCTTAATCCTAAACCCTAAACCCTTAATCTTAAATTCTAAGGGTTTAGGGTTTAAGATTAAGGGTTTAGAGTTTGGATTAGGGTTTAAGATTAATGGTTTGGGATTTGCCAAAAGATTTAGGATTTGCTCAAGGATTTAAGATTTATCCAATGATTTAGGGTTTAGTGTTTAGAATTTAGGGTTTAAAATTTAGTATTTGTTAACTAGTTTAATAATATTAAAAAAAATGATAATTACTATTATTTTTTATTTATTTTAAAAACATAATATAATTTCACAAATTTTTATCATTTGGTTTCCTTTTTTAAAAGATATTGAATTTAAAATAACTAAATTATGTTGGTTGGGTGAACCTCTAAATTCACGTAAGGGTGAACCTAAAAATTTCTCTATTTTAATTGAAGTTGACCCATATATATATATAATCCGAACAAAAAAACTTAAGAAGCTGAAACCCCTGTTATGGAACGCGGTAGGCGCTAGTCGGGCGGTCGGGTTGGGCCTAGCGCCTAAAGAAAAAATCGGGGATTAATCAGAAATTATGCGGGGCGGAATTTTTAAATGGTTTACTATGTTATAAAACATGTTAATCTTTAATTGTGTATAACATTAATACATTTTCATGTTTATGATTGTATAAAACACACAAATAGAATATATAAATTTAATATAGTGTAATTTTAATCAAAATTATGAATATAAATGATATTTAGAAAATTTTAGATCAAATAAACAAATAAAAATATTATTAAAACTAAAAAAAAAAAATTAAACTGAAACCAAAAATCTAGACTGATCCTGTTATTTTAGATGTGAAATGGAAAATGCGGAGACATATGAATCAATGATCAAATTATGAAGTACTTATTTATAACTAATTAGATATTTAAGGTATTTATTTAATTTTTAATACTTACTTTTATATATCATATTAACATAAACATTGAATTGAGTATTTTAAAATACTTATATATTTAAAATATTTATATCAACTATTTATTTCAGATTTTATTGGATTATACTTTTGAGTTTGGTTAATAACACTTTGAATTTAGATATGTTTTGTACCGCCTACAAAATCTGTTCAGATATTTTTATATTTCAGATCGAATAACTTATCGGTTCAGTTCAGATCTCAGGTTTCAGCATCTTTTTTTTTCCCAGCCCTGGCCCAGACGTATGATACAATTTTGTTTTGTGACGGATTAGACATTTTTCGT
This sequence comes from Brassica oleracea var. oleracea, assembly GCF_000695525.1. Classification (NCBI taxonomy): domain Eukaryota; kingdom Viridiplantae; phylum Streptophyta; class Magnoliopsida; order Brassicales; family Brassicaceae; genus Brassica; species Brassica oleracea. Next base: position 12,688,291 of record NC_027756.1, on the reverse strand, counting down.
TACTAAATGGTTTAGTTCATATTTGATTCTACTACAAAAACGCTGCGTTTAAACTACTTGTGAAGTTGTGAGGATTTTGCGTTGAAAAGTACAATTGTGGTTCAAGGCTTTGTGTGGGCCACATACTTATCACAGCGAACGCTGCGTTTAATATTCTCCGTCTCTTACGAGTCTCCTCAACACAATGGCACCTTCCCTATCACCAATCAGATCTCACCACGTGGCCGTCATCGGAGCCGGAGCCGCCGGTCTAGTCGCGGCGAGAGAGCTTCGCCGCGAAGGCCACTCCGTCGTCGTCTTCGAGAGGCAGAAACAGGTCGGAGGAACATGGATCTACACCGACCACGTCGAGCCGGATCCGCTAAGCGTTGACCCGACCCGACCCGTCGTCCACTCGAGCGTCTACGCCACTCTCCGGACCAACCTTCCTCGGGAGTGTATGGGATACAGAGACTTCCCGTTCGTGGCCCGATCCGGCGATCAGAGGAGGTTTCCGAGCCACGGAGAGGTTTTGGCGTATCTGCAAGAGTTTGCGAAGGAGTTTGCGATCGAGGAGGTGATACGGTTCGAGACGGCGGTTGAGAGGGTTGCTCCGGCGACGGAGGGTGAGAACGGGAAGTGGAGAGTTGAGTCTACGGAGAAGGAGAAGAGAGTTCGTCGTGACGAGGTTTATGATGCTGTTGTTGTTTGTAATGGGCATTACATTGAACCTCGTCTTGCAGAGATTCCTGGTAAGGAACGTTGGAACTGTTCGAGTGTGTTTTGTTGGGAAACATTTTAGGAAGAGTGTGAAACATAAAGCCTTTGGTGATAAGTGGAGATTGAACTATAACTTAGATTCTCTTCTTGAAATTTTAACCTTTTGAAGTTGTTTGAACTTAAAGCGTTACTCTTTGTGTCATTCAAGAATGTCGAAGATGTAGAATTTAATAGGAAGAGCGGAACATAAGTTTTAGTGATAAGTGTGGTTGTGATTCTGATCTTGCAATCATGCAATCAAGATTAGGCATGGGCAAAAAATCTGAAACTCAAACCCAAACCCGATCCGAAAAACCCAAATCTGCACCTGATCAGATTTGTAAAAATAGCTGAATGGATCTTGTATGACCATATATCGGGTATGGAGTATTATCCGAACGCGACATGTAGAATTCAAAAACCCAAAATTGTTCGAATAAATAACCAAAGATCCAAATTAGTATCCCAAATAAGTATACAAAACCTTGATAGTTGCCTCCACAAGTCAATTTCATGTTTTTTAATATATGATCTATAGAAATACCTGAACCTGAAGTTGTATTATCCGAATCTGAATTAAGGTCGCGTCCGAAAATGAGCTTCATATATGGTTTTAAATTATATCCAAATTCGAAATGTTATTAACCGAATCCAACCCGATCATGGTTCTAAATTAATCTGTGTCATTCAAAAATTTAGAAGACGTAGAACTTAATAGGAAAGAGTGGAGCATAAGCCTTAGTGATGAGCTTAGTTGTGTGTCTCGCCTTGCAATGTTTATGATTTCAACATCTTGATTTTGAATAGCTTGGCGTGCGTTACGTGTTTCAGGGATAAGTTCTTGGCCAGGGAAGGAGATGCATAGCCATAACTATCGTATCCCTGAACCTTTTAAAGACCAGGTACTCATTTCAGAATGATCGTAATAATGTCAGTGAAAGTTCATGTAAAGCCATAACTCATTTGGTTATATAGGTCGTTGTGCTTATTGGGAACTCTGCAAGTGCTATTGATATAAGTAGAGACATTGCTGGACATGCCAAAGAGGTTCATGTGGCTGGTAGGTCAAATCCAGCCGATACGTTTATCAAACAGCCCGGTTACAGTAACCTGTGGATGCATTCAATGGTTGGTTTAACTCATAAGTAGAGAGTACTACTTACCACGATGCTCTTGATCAAGAGAAATAACATTCAAAAAATTTTCTTGAATCTCACGCAGATTGAGAGTGTCCATGAGGATGGTTCTGTAGTTTTTCAAAACGGGCAAATGATTTTGGTTGATGTTATCATGCATTGCACTGGGTATAAGTATCACTTCCCTTTTCTCGAAACCAATGGAAGTGTTACCGTAGATGATAACCGTGTCGGTCCATTGTACAAACATGTCTTCCCTCCAGAATTAGCACCGTGGCTCTCCTTCATCGGGATACCATGGCAGGTAAACACAGTTCAAAAACAAACTTCACATTTTCCATGTTCTGTTCTCAATCATCAGTAACAAATTGAATTTTCAGGTTGTACCGTTTCCTTTGTTTGAGCTGCAAAGCAAGTGGATAGCAGGTGTTTTGTCGGGTCGGATTATGCTTCCATCAAAGGAAGATATGATGGAGGATATCAAATCCTTGTATGCAACGCTTGAAGCTCAAGGGATTCAAAAGCGATATACTCACCGTATGGGCATTGCCCAAGTAAGCATGTCACTTTCTCTTTTGACTTATAATCCTGCTCAGAAACTGAACAGAATATACATTAACGATTACTTTTGGTTCTTGTTTAACAGTTTGAGTACAATGATTGGTTGGCTACGCAATGTGGATGCCCAGGAACAGAGGAGTGGAGGAAAGAGATGTATCTGACGACTGGTGTGAGGAAGAGAGCAAAACCAGAGACGTACAGAGACGAGTGGGAAGATCATCACTTGATTTCTCAAGCTTCCCAAGATTTCTCTTTATATACACATTAAAACAAAAAGTCTTTACCTTTTCTTCTTTCTTAATAAACATTCACTTGCAAGTTGGAAACTTTTGTAAGAAGTGCAAAACTTTTACTGTCGTAATATAGAGAAAATATTATTTTTTATCAAAAAAAAGAAAAAACCAATTGTACAACTTTGGTAAATTTATTCATATTTCTTCTATTCTCTCCTAACATTATTTTTTGGGGAAAATCTCATTTTAAGCACTCAAATTGTCACTTTCTAGTACTTTAAATATTGAATTTTTTTTGCTAGCATTTTAAACCTTCAAACTGATATTTTTATCATAACAAACATCCAACTACGTTTTTATGTTTATAGGCGACCGGTACTCTTCATTTTACAGTTTAAAATGATGACGTGTTTGTTTTTTTTTTTTTAAATATAAAAATACAGAAAAAATCGAACAAAATTAGAAAAATTGTTAAAAAATTTAAAAAATTGTAAAAAAAATCTAAATTTTCCAAAAAATCAAAATAAATTTTCAAACTTAAAAATAAAATAAAATATTAAAAATTCTAAAAATTCAAAAATAAGATCTAAAATTACAATGTCAAATTGTGAAACTAAAAGAAAATTTTAAAATTGAAAAATAAGACCTAAAACTGAAAACTCAAACTTAAAAAAATTGTAAATATTTAACTAGAAATTCAAACTTGCTACCATCAAAAAAAATTTTTTATAACCCGGGTATTCGAACACCTTATGTAGCCCGACTAGCACCTAAATACACCCTCGCATAAAGCATCTCGGGAGCCGCCGATTTCACTTCATGTTAATTGATGGTGGCCACGTGAGGGGCTAATAATTCTCTCAGTTAGACTATTTTGAGTTTTTGTCCCAAGAAGATTTTCTACGAAGGAAAATGACCAAAATGTTTCATTAAAGATGCAAAAGATTCTTATACCCTAGATATATAAATACAACTAAATAATTAAATATATTTTTGAAATTATTTTAAAATTTTTAGAATTTTTAAATTTAATTTAGTTTTAAAGTTTTACATTTTAATTGAGATCTTATTTTTGAATTATTATAATTTTTAATATTTTTTAAAAGTTTGAAATTTTAATTTTAATTTTTAGATTTTTTAGATTTTTTGAATTTTGTTTTCAATTTTTTACCTTTTTTCCAATTTTATTCAGATTGTTATGTATTTTTATTATTATTATTATTATTTTCGTTAAAAGCCGACACGTCATCATTTTAACCTGTAAAATGAATAGTACCGGTCACCTATGAACATGAAAACGTAGTTCAAGGTTTGTTATGATAAAAATGTCACTTTGAAAGTTTAAAATGCTAGTAAAAAAACTTCAGTGTTTAAAGTGATAGAAATTGACACTTTCGGTGTTTTAAATGCGATTTTCTCTTATTTTTTGTGAAATATTATTGGCCGAAAACTTGAATCACAATTTTGTTCCCCTATATAAAACGCTGCGTTTAAACCATTATGAGGATTTTGTGTTGAAAAGAACAACTGTGTTTACAAGACAGTGTGGGCCACCCACATATTCATCACATAGGCCTAAATAATATTCCCCGTCTCTTGGGAATCAAGTAAAAACAATGACTCCTTCCTTATCACCAACCACGTCGCACCACGTGGCTGTTATCGGAGCTGGAGCCGCCGGTTTAGTAGCGGCGAGAGAACTTCGTCGGGAAGGACACTCAGTCGTCGTCTTCGAGAGGCAGAAACAGGTAGGAGGAACTTGGATCTACACCGATCACGTCGAAACGGATCCGTTAAGCGTTGACCCGACCCGAACAGTTGTTCACTCGAGCGTCTACGCCTCTCTCCGAACTAACCTCCCTCGAGAGTGTATGGGATACTTAGACTTCCCGTTAGTGGTCCGATCCGGCGATCCGAGGAGGTTTCCGAGCCACGGAGAAGTTCTTGCGTATCTGCAAGACTTCGCTAAGGAGTTTGCGATCGAGGAGATGATACGGTTTGAGACGGCGGTTGAGTCGGAGGGAGGAAACAGGAAGTGGAGGGTTGAATCTACGGAGACGGAGAAGAGAGTTCGTCGTGATGAGGTTTACGATGCTGTTGTTGTTTGTAGTGGGCACTACACTGAACCTCGTCTCGCTGACATTCCTGGTAATTTAAAGCTTTGTTATTTGTGTCATTTTAAGAATGTAGAAGAAGTAGAACTTCATAGGAAGAGTGGAACGTAAGCTTTAGTGATAAGTGTGGTTGTGATAGTGGTCTTGCAATGTTTGTGATTTCAACATTTGATTAGGCCTTGTAACAAAAAATCCGAAACCCAAATCAGAACCTGAAACTGATTGCGTACCCAATCAGATTTATTTTTTTTAAAAAAAATTACTCAAACGAATCTTACAGGTATTACCGTGTATTATCTGAACACTCAACTCGACTTGAGATTATTTCCAATGTCTTTTGGTATCTTTATTAAAAAAAATTGGTAGAAGTTTTCTATAATAAAGATGGAGTATGCTCTAATGTATTTTCCTATAATACCATTGATATTAATATATAGTAAAAATGGAGATTGCTATATCTTCTACTAAATATACATTAAAGTAAAAATAACAATTTCTATTTTAGAGGAAAAAATAACAATGAGTTTGAGTAGAATTGTCTATAAATGCTATATTACAAAGGTAAAAACATCAATGAGTTGAAGATGATATGAACTATAAAAATACCATAATCTGAAGTTTATTAGGGTTTATTAGTCGAATCCAAAGGAGCCAACTCCTCCCATGCCCCTATTTGTGGTGAGCCAATCTCCTATGGGCTTATCAAATCTCTTATACCCCTATTACTTTAATTAAACATGAATATCAGATTTTACCCTTTTGTATTTTAGAAATTATTATTTTAAATAAAAAAATTCAAAATTCAAATTTTTAAATTTTCAAAATTTTCAAAATTCCAAAATTCCAAAATTTCGAATACTGCATTATACCGTATAGTTATACTTAGTTGTACCGAGATATACATCGTTCTACTGGATAATACTGGTGTTAAGTTATACTCCTTCCGTTTTTGAATAAGTGTCACTTTGACACTTTTCATACAAACTAAGAAAGTAGTGAAAATATATGTAGGTTGTTATTAATTACATATTTCTGACCAATAGTATTTGAGATAAATAAAATTATTTATAAAATCAATGCAGTTTGCAATTAATTTTCAACTGAAAGTAAGTATAATTTGCATTGGAATTGTAAAGTAACATTTTTTGTGTAACAAGAAAAAAAAGCTAGAATGACACTTATTATGAAACATATGGAGTACTTTGTTTTACTAGGTTATACTGAGTATTCATAAGTATTACTAAGTTATACTGAGTGTAGTTATACTGAGTTATACTGCGTAATACGGAGTACTACCGAGTTATACTGAGTTCTAGTGGTTATACTACGTAACACTAAGTGCTACTGAGTTAGTTGTACCGAGCGAGTGAGTTAGTAACACCAAGTTATATTGAAATCATGTAATTAACATATGTTTTAAGAGATATAAATTAAGATATAACAAAATTTAATTGTGTTCAACATAGATGAGTGAAAGTAGTGAGTCATGATATTCTTTGGTTTAGGTTTTGCTAACATATGTTGTAGTATTGTATGTGTTCATAGGGTTAGATTTTGGAATGCATAAATGTTATTTTGAAAACTTTAAAATTTACCGAAGTGTGTTTATTTATGTGTATAGTAAACACTATTTTAGTATAACTACGACTTTATAACGTGGTTAGTTAATTAATTTAGTCAATTTAGTTTAGGAGTTAAATTTAGGGTCTGGGACGACTTACTAGTAAGTCGTCTGATGTACAGTATTCAACAGACGACTTACTAGTAAGTCGTCCAAACCGGACCGAACCATTAATTTTACAATGTACTTTTAAACCTAACCGGATTATTTACCGGCCATATATAAGGTGATTTTTTTATTCATTGTTTCGCGAAATTCAGAAAACCCTAACGCCGTTTCTCTCAAAGGCGATTTCGAAGGCGATTTCCGTCGATTCTCTCTAATCCATTGTTCTCACCGCCGGTTATCTCTCCGCCATTATCACCATCGTTCTCACCACCGTTCTCACAGCCGCTTCCTCTATTTAAGATCCGAGAGGAAACCCTAACGCGCATTCTCTCTGAGGCGTCTTGTTGAACTCCTTCGCCGGTAAGTTATATCTCTTACTGTCGAGTGATTGATTGATGAAAAGATGAACATAAAACGTTGTCTCTATCAATTTATACACTCGTTCTTCTTTTCACGTCTATTTTTGCAGATATATAACTGCTATGTCGAAGGCGACTATATCTTCTTCGAATTTTCAGGTCAGCTTTAAAATGTTCTACTGGAAGTCTTGGAAGACTTATAATTAAGTCGCCTGGAAAGTCTTTCAGACGACTTAATTATAAGTCTTTGATTGTTTTGGGATGGTTGACTTAATTATAAGTCTTTGATTGTTTTGAGATGGTTGTCTTTGATTGTTTTGCAGGAAAAAAA
>NC_027756.1:12680308-12680966 GCF_000695525.1 Brassica oleracea var. oleracea | reverse complement strand
ACGAATATGAAGAGCTGAAGGAGTCGAAGTTGGGAGTTTTCATCAAGTTCCAAGAGCTGGGATTTGATTGGGCTTCAAGGCTGGTTCACTACATGCTCGGTTTCTAGCTGGACAAAAAGAAGAAGTATGAGCTGTGGAGTCTCGTTGGTCCAGAACCTGTGAGGTTTTCACTATTAGAGTTTGAAAACCTCACTGGTCTAAACTGCGAGTACATCGAGGCCTTGAGAGACCTCACAGTGTTGTTACAAAGGAGTTGACTTCTTTCTGGGAGATGTTGGGAGTTCATGTCGAAGCTGGGCCATCTACTCAGGAGATAATAGCAGCATTTGAGAGATGCGAAGGGTGGTCTCGGGATGATCGCAAGCGGTTCGCGTACCTTGCCATCTATACTGGATACATTGAAGGGAGAAAGTATTCAACCCCTACATGGGTTAGTCTGGCAAGGATAGTGATGGAGCTAGAACGGTTTGAGAATTATCCATGGGGGAGAGTCGCGTTTAAGGTGCTGATGGACTCTGTGAAGGGCAGAGATATTTCGGGTTGTTACACTATTAATGGGTTTGCGCAAGCTCTCCAGGTCTGGGTGTACACAGCTCTTCCGGAATTGGGTGCTAATTATGGGTCGCAAAGGACGCATACAGTTTAAAGAGGCTATCCT
>NC_027756.1:12679265-12680172 GCF_000695525.1 Brassica oleracea var. oleracea | reverse complement strand
CTGGAAGACTTAGTAGAAGACTTATAATTAAGTCGTCTGAGAAGGCTATCCAGACTACTTAATTATAAGTCTTCTACTAAGTCATCCAGCTGGAAGACTTTCCAGACGACTTAATTATAAGTCTTCTACTAAGTCTTCCAGCTGGTAGATTTTCCAGACGACTTACTTATAAGTCGTCTACTAAGTCGTCCAGCTGGAAGACTTTCCAGACGACTTAATTATAAGTCTTCTACTAAGTCGTCCAGTTGGAAGACTTATCAGACGACTTAATTATAAGTTTTCTGCGAAGTCGTCCAGATTGAAGTAAATACCTGACTGAGGATAGCCTCTTTAAACTGTCTGCCCAAAATAGGAGTTTGATGTTGAGGACACTCCCGCGGAGAACATAATTAAACTGATGTTTGTGAAGAAACCGTGGAAGTGGACCATGGATTGCAGGGAAGTCCCCGGTACTTGGGTCAATACAAATCCGGTGGTTGTGAGTCCAGCGAAGAAAAAGATAGTGAAGGAAGACAGTCCAAGACCTCGGAAGAAAGCTCGTAAAGAGGCACCTGCTGATGCTAGTGAAGAGGCAGCTGCAGAGGCTAGTGAAGAGGTTCATACAGTGGCTCGTTCAGAGGTGACTACGACTGTTAGTGGGTTGACCAAAGAGGATATTAAAACCATGTTCAAGGACATAGTTGATGCCATGAGGGAAGGGTTTGGGACGTGCCTTAAGGAGATCAAGTATCTGTCGGAAAGGGTGTAAGCTGTGGAGAAGAAGGTTGGTATCACCACAAAACGGAAAGGGACATCATCTCAAAACACTACCTCTCCACCTAAACCGACGCTCGAACCTAGGGTTAGTAACAAATCATCTCCCAACAAGAGATTGACTAGACAAAGTCTTAAGAATAAGAACTGAAAA
>NC_027756.1:12654078-12679199 GCF_000695525.1 Brassica oleracea var. oleracea | reverse complement strand
GTTATTATTGTTTGAAATGGATCTTTGGTTATTATTGTATAAACCCATCTTGTATATTGCATAGTGAAAGTGTTAATGGGACGAACGCGGGAAGGAAGAGCTTGGCGGAGGATAAAAGTCCAGATGTGCCCGCAGATGCTAGTTCCTTGAAAGATAAAGCTCCAGAACCGAGCCTTGTTCTATTGGACAAAAATCAACCCACTGTTTCGGAGTTACAGAAGGAGGATACTAGATATCAGGAAAAGAGGGATGCTGCTTTGGCACTTTTCCGTGCAAAGAGTGATCGAACAAGGAAACTTTCTGCCTCACAGCAATCTCCTTATACGGCAAACAGCACGGCCAAAGTGATTATTCCAAACAAAAAGCTTTATACAGGCTATAATCCTTTTGCACCAATTGACAAGAAGAAGTTGAAGGAGCTCGTTGATTGGTTGAAAACGTCTCCGTAAGTATTTGCTTTTCCCATAATAGCTTGCTCTAGTCTATATAAACTGATTGCTTTTCAACATTTTGTGTTTGCAGTCATTATAGAATACCTCTCGATAAAAAACCACGTACAAGTAGAACTTGGTGGTATACCATCCTCCAGACTTTCTTAGAGTTGCTGGAGGACTGTGTAAGTCTTCTGTCTTAAATGACTTACTGATAAGTCTTCTTTGTAGACGACTTACCAGACGACTTAATTCGTTTACGAATTACTTGTAAGTCGTCTACGAATTACTTGTAAGTCGTCTGGTAAGTCTTCTACGTAGACGACTTACCAGACGACTTAATTCGTCTATGAATTACTTGTAAGTCGTCTGGTAAGTCTTCTACGTAGACGATTTACCAGTAAGTCGGATATCTTCTGACTTGACCCTATTTTATATGCAGCATATTGATGCTTGGATTAATGTGCTGAGGAAGAGGTACGATGCTAACCCACAACATTTCAGGAGCGAGAGAAAGTGCTTCCTTGATCATCTCTTTTCTCAGCAATGGAGATTCAACTACAAGGATTTTAAGGGATCGGAGCCCGATCAGAACGGTTTATAGAAGACTCCCTGGTGGGGCGTGGATTATTATGCATGCACTATACCACCATTTTGCCAATCGAACAAGGTTTTGGGGATGGATATTGATGATATCTATGCGCCAGTGAACTACACCGACACTAATTGGATTGCTATGTGGATATCGATCCCTAAAAGGCACATAGTCGTCTTTGATAGCATTTGTTTCAGTATCTCCCCAGAAGAACTCGATGTGGTAATGGAGCATTTTCTCTACATGGTCCCTTATCTGCTTGTTGAGTGCGCTTCCTCAGACGAACAACGTGCCCAATACAGCCTGGAGCCATTCACATATGAGAGACCGACCAATATACCTCCGGCCCGAGCTGGTGATTGTGGCGTGTACGCTCTAAAGTACATTGAATGTCATGTTCTTGGGATAGAGTTTAGTAAAAAATACTTTGCTAAAAGTACACTGAATGTCATGCTCTTGGGATAGAGTTTAGTAAAAAAAAAGACTTTGCTAAGCCCAAGAGGAAATTATGAGGGATAAGATGGCGGTGGATATATTTCAAGAGCTTCCTGACGCGCATGAGTTCGAAAACAAGGACAATGATGCCAACCTGGGTGCGTATGAGGGGTGATTAACAGGCTACGTTAGATTATTTTGTATGATAGATTAGGCTGATGTGTGTATTTGAACTTGAACCCTATTTTGTAACCTATCTTCTGCGCAGAAGACTTACAGTTAAGTCTTCTGGAATGTTGGACGACTTGACTATAAGTAATCTGGAAAGTCTTCTGTGCAGTGACCTTTTGTAACCTTTCGGATAATACTCGCATTTTGAGCATCTATAAACCATGTGTGGCTTCCGGGGTTTGCGACCTCTCATCCTGGATAGTTCCAACCACGCTTTACATCCGGAGGAAAGCATGTGCTTTCCTCAACTTGTTTTCCAACACAAGGATATATATTCTCTGAATATCCTGCAAACAGAAAATCCTTTGAGTACACTGGACATACAAGGGTGGAGATATGCAAACCAGCAGATGTTCCAACAGCTATGGCATGAGAGAAAGATATTTTCTCCACTGCATAGACACCACAATCACACTTTCCATGTTCCAAATCAACCACACAGTCCATTTTGCCACCTTTCACAAAGAATCGCCATCCATCAATTGGTTGTACCGTCATCGTATCTGTTATCTCCGATCGAACGGCAAGCAAGTATTCAACACCTCGACTATGTTGAGTTGGGAGACTCGAAGCATCTTCTCTCCTTTTCCAAAACTACTTTTCTAGCTTCTCCCTTATGAACTCCAACAGGAACTGAACCGGAAATGCTCTAGCTCGCTTCAGAGCAGAATTAATAGATTCAACGATGTTGCTTGTCTTTATGTTGTACATTTCCCCCTGAGAATAAACCCTTGACCATAGGCTGACGTCGGCATTCTCCAAATACGTTGCAAGGTCCGGGTTTGCACTCCGTATCTCAGCCATGTACCGGTCAAAATCTGAAACCGTATGAGCATAAGCAGCACCTTTCACCAAGTACAAGAGATGTTTCCCTTTATAATTTTTGACAATGTTATCTTGAAGGTGATAATAACATATTCCTCGGGTTGCCCAAGAAAACACCTTATCACACGCACTTTTAATGGCCGTGTGTCGTTCGGAGACTATCACTAGAGGCTGCTCATCAGATACACAACTAGCCAATTTTGTGAAAAACCATTCCGAAGAAGGTTCATCTTCAGCATCTACGACCCCAAAAGACAATGGAAATATCTGAAAATTCTCATCTTGGGCGGCTGCAACTAACATAACACTTCCATACTTCCCACTTAGGTGAGTCCCATCCACCACAATGACTCTTCTCTGATACTTAAAACCTTTGATAGAAGCTCCAAAAGAGAGAAATAGATACTTAAATGATTCAACCCATCAATGATTCCAACACGATCAATGAAAAGCCTACCAACATACTTCGGAGTACAGTGTCTCCGCTGAGCGAGTCGGTCTCCCACTGAGCATGTATGTTTTTCCACATACTTTGTTACCCAAAACGTGTTTGTCCCATGTTTCACACTCGCTCTGACCTTCCATTGACAACCACTAACCGGACATGTTGTCACAAGGAGAGTTTTCGTTGACTTGTATATTCTGAAGGAGAACCTAAACCTCACTGCTGTCAACCGCAACTCTGAAAGCAGTGCATCCCTGCTAACAAAACTCTGGCTGACATAGCTACTGTTACCATTCGATCTTCCTCCTTCATTCTTTTTCATATCTTCAAAACACATATCATCATCTTTCTCATCCTCATCTTCAACCTTTCCATAAACACTGTAATCCTCACCATTCTCGTGCGCTTCAGCAACAATAGAGATACCAGCATCCTCCTCCCCATCATCCTCCTCCCCATCGTCCTCCTCCCCATCATGATTTTTATCTTCAACCAAATCATCATCATCATCTTCAAAACATTCATCAGCTTCATCATCTTCTTCCCTGAACTCTGAAAACGTTTCCACCTTGCTACGGCTTGATACACAAAACCGTACTCCATGCGTTTTGGTTATCTCGAGCAAGTTTCGAACTTGTCTATCACTTGTAACATGAATAGGAGGGGTGTGTGGAGTCAGCACCATTTCTGCTGGTAATGAGTAGGTTATCTCCACAGATTCTGTGCTCATGTCCATGTTATAATCTTCTTGAGCCATTGCAAGAAGTTCAGCATGTGTCGAACCTTCCCCCAAAAAAATGATTCTCGCTCCTTTGACATTATCAACCACAAAATCCCAACGACAATCATTCAACAACCATTCTCCATACACTGCATGTAACTGACGCATCATCTACAAAAATTCAAAATAAAACACATTAGTAAACATAGAAAAAATGAAAGTTTACTAAACATTGACGTAGACGACATACCAGTAAGTCGTCCAAACAAGTCATTTTTGCAATTGAATTTTAAATAGGACGACTTACATCTAAGATAAACGGGTTAGTTTTGCATTTGACCGAATTGTGTCAGATATTTGACTGGACCACGACTCTGTTAGTCGTCCAATGGAAAATTAAAAAAATCAATATTTAATTATAATAAGACTACTTACATGTATGTCGTTTCAGGTTGGTTTTCCAGTTACAAAATAAACTTAAATATTTTATTTTATCTAGACGACTTACACGAAAGTCGCCAGGTAGACGACGTACGCGGAAGTCGTCCGAGATAAGCAAGGTTTGACCATAATCTAGGAAATAAATCTGGACGACTTTGCTTATCCTGGACAACTTTAAAGTATTACTGGACGACTTCCGCGTAAGTCGTCTGGGAAAAGTTAAATATTTAAGTTTTATTTTCCAATTGCAAAAGTAACTTGAGACGACTTACAGATAAGTCGTCTAGCTTTAATAAAAGATTGAAATTTTTGTTTTCCCAGAGACGACTTACTGGTAAGTCGTCCAGGAAAAGTCAAATATCTGACACAATTCGGTCAAATGCAAAACTAACTCATTTATCCTAGACGACTTACCAGTAAGTCGTCTAGGTTTTTTTTTAACAAACAAAGCTGGACGACTTACAAGTAAGTCGTCCTATTTAAAATTCAATTGCAAAAATGAAGAAGACTTACCCGTAAGTCTTCTACAGCCATACTACTTGCGGGTAAGTCCTCTACGCGAACAGATCTGGAAAAAATTTCAATTTCATACCTTAAACTAGTGAGATGACTTCCTTAGCACACAGAGTCTTCTCCAACCACCCAGAATCTCAAACGAAAGTAACCCACCAAGAATAGTATGCTTGAATGGCTCTATTAACCATAAAAAAATTTGAATCAAAAGCTTGAGTTTTTTTGGATGAATATGGAGGCAAAGTGAAAGAGATGTTATTTTTAGTTCATAACAAGTGAGAAAGAGAGAGCGTAAATCGATTTTAGGTGCATTAATAACTTCAAATTGGTTGTTCATGGTGGTTGGAGTATTGATGGCAATGACAATCTTGTAAATACTTGAAGATGATGAGGTTGAGAGAGTAAAAAAACCATTTTCGAAAATAAAATAAAATTTAATGGTATTTTTGTAAATAATGTGAACATGTGGGGTGAATAGAGCAAAACAAAAATAAAAAAAAGGAGAAGTTAATTTTGTGTTTGATTTAAGTGTTGAGTCAAATCTGCAAAAAGCCATTTTTTTATGTGGATATCATTTCAGTGAATTCTACTAAGATGATGCCACATGTATACAAGTTGTTTAAGAAAATCAAAACAAAGATAATTGTTTTATAAATATATAAATTTGAAACAATTTTGATTGGATGTCTAAGTCATGCGAATAGCTATTCGTCAGAGTATTAAACAGGGATGGACGTTCGGGTATCCGTTCGGGTTCGGATCGGGTATTTCAAATTTTTCGAGTATTTCCGTATAGAGGTGTAGAACCCGTTCGGGTATTTCTGTACTTCGGGTCGGGTTCAGATATTTTTAGTTTGGATTCGGTTATTTCGGTTCGGGTTCAGATATTTTGATTTTGAAAAAAAAAAATTAAAATTTTATTTTTTAAGTTTCTTGTATTTAAAAATATAAATTTCATTTAACTGATTTTTTATTTTTTTTAATAGATAGAATGATTGATAGATTTGGACATACCATTTTAAAACTAAAAATACACTAATTTGGTTATTGTTTTTAAATTTCAGATGAAACTTTTGTTAATTCTTGAAACAAAAAAACTTACATGCATTTTAAGTAAGTAGCAAATCATTTCTTCCGTAATTATATGTATATTATATGAACTTAAAGTATGTGTAGTATCAATTTAAATATTTTAAATAAAATGAGAGATATAAACTAGAAATATAAGGCTAGTAATACATATGTTCGGTTATCTTCGGATATCCATTCGGGTTTGGATATTACCCCTTCGGGTTCGAATATCCAATTTCTCCTAATTCAATACCCGTTTGGATATTTTGCTACTTCAGTTCAGATTTCGGTTCGAGTTTTTCGGATACGGATTCGGGAATCAGGTAAAATATCCACCATAGTATTAAATAAGCAAATAGCTTAGAGCAACCTTATTGGAAACAAACTTCCAAAGTTTCTAATATATAAGAAATTTTTTATTTTATTTTTTAAACTAACACCAACCGACAGCTATCAAGCCCACTATCTACAAAGTTTGGTTCAGAGAACTTTTCATTTTTCTCTCACATGCTTTTTACTATTTTATCTTTTTAATATGAGAAACTCCTTTTAAATCCCCCAAATAGACTTGCTTTTAAAAATATACCTATCGAGTAGGCTCTAGGACGATCGGCCCGTGAAAATTTCCTTTTTTCATCAGCGATCTTTTATGACACCCCTGGAAAACACGAATAAGCCACATAAGCCACATGCAAGCAAACTTGCACGTATACGGCTGGAAAGAGTACCCCCTAAGTTTTTCTAGGGCGGCCAATCTCCTTTGTTTATGACATCCACATGATGTCTCTTGCTTTCCTTTTGTTCATGGTCTGCTCCTGATTGGATATGAGGGCTGTTGAGCTTTATGAGATCGTCAAGGGTGTAGGGGCTGCTTTTTCCATTGTGAGCCATGATCAAAACCTCAAAATTACTTAGCAAACAAATCAAATAAACCCTGCCACTTTTTGTGGTTCTCTCAAGTGTTTGGAGAGATTTTTCTGACACTGCCAAGTGTTCAAAAGGAACAAAACAATCAAATCGGTGGCCGTTCCTCCAAATCAAAACAGAAAAGAAGAGAAGTAAGATAGAAAGTTGATTTTTTTTTATGGCTGAATCGATTGACTAAATCGTGACCCGATTTCTCCTAGATTTTTTTTCTTTTCTTTTCTTATCGTTTTCTCCTTTTTAAAAAGTCAGCTAGGTTAGCAAACATATAAATAGATAAGATAAGGAGAAAATAAAGATATTAAGAAATGATAAGAAGTGACACCAATATAGCAAAGTGTGCTATGATAGCATGTAGTAACATCCAGCCCAAAGAATGCACTTTGCTGACAGCGAGTTGGATATGCCTTTGGTCGGTGGGTTAATAACACCAACGAGGGGAATGGTGTAATTAGTGGTCGAACAGAGGTTGCGAAAGGCCTCTGATTTACTGGATCTTTAGGATATGACACACCTAATGATCAGTAGGTTAATTGAAGGATATGACTCACCAACAATCAAAATGTTCAAGAAGAACAAAAGAGAATAAATCTCGGTTTATAAGAGAAAAGTGTTGTTATTTTGTTTCTTGCACTTGGGCTGATTTATATAGAGTTACAAGTAGAAAACAAGGGAAATTGATGTGAATAAGAAACCTAGGGAGTAGAAATGAAGAGAAAGACTAAAATAAAGACTTCAACCGAAAATAAATGGAAAGTTGGACCCCCCCTTTGACTGGTCATGACTTGGACTCTTGTTGGCTTATTCATGTTCTTCTTTTGATAAGAAACGAGCCGATAAACATCATGCTTAGACCACGATTAATCCGGGTACTTAGGTGGAATTCTTAGTTTCGGATAAGAACCGTTTCTTAGCTTTTAAATAAGAAAACCTAATAACCGTCTCTTAAATAAGAGATATAAGAGCCGACTCTTTTAGCCGAAAAATGTAAAAAAAAAAAAAAAAGGGTCAAATCATAAGTTAAAAATCTTAAATTAAGAACCCGGTTAAGAACCCCCAAAATTAAGAACCCCAAAGGCCTGGTCGAATCTTAGCTTCATCAAAAACAAAGTGAGTTTTTTGGATCCTTTTCTTGGTCCAAACAAAATTGTTATGTGGAAGCCTTGAAAATAATAATGCCCAAGCTTTTCCAAACGTGTTTAGGCTGATAAATCACCTTTGGCAAGACTCTTTTTCTGATTGGTCCATTAAAAATCAGTGTGGCCAATGGTCGGAAATCGGGTGGTCGAACAAGATTATGGCCGAGAAAATGGCTTCCAGGACCAACACTCAAAACATCTCGACCCAAAATGAATTTGGCTTGACTCAAGTGTTCTCCATAGCTGGTTAGTTGAGTGAAATGTCCTCCTCAAGCTGAAAACTAAGAAAATGTTGTGACAAGACTTGAATTATGCTCGAGAACGAAGAATATCGCCAAACAGCTCCACTTGTTAACTCCTCAGGAGATACCATTGTGTTACCGTCCCATAGGAAAAACAGACGCCGACCCTGCTTCTCCAGTTTTGACAACACTGAAGCACTACTCAGCCACTCATACTTTCCCCAATGCAACGTTCCAACTCCTCCACTTGTATCAAAACTGAAGCTCCTTGTACAGCATGTGAATGCTTTTATGTCCCAGTACCTTTTTTTTATTTGGCCTCTGCTAGTACTTGAACATATAGGTCTTAGGAAAACATTTCTTCATCTGCCTTTGTTGCACTCTATTTGTTTGCAACTTTCCATTCATACACCTCAACAAGTAGACTCTCTTCTTCAGCCGTATTTGTAAACAACCAACCACCAACCTTGTTCATTATAACGATCGCGTCAAAAGCTCTGGAACTGGCTGCGTTTTATCTGCCATGATCTTCCAACGGGATCATCCCTAATTGCCTGCCTTGTGCATCCTTCTGAACAGGTCTACATATTTCTATTTCGGGACACTCTCTTAAACTATATGAGCCACTTCAAATGCCTTCAAGAACAGTTAGTGCAAATTATTCCAATCAATCACAAACGTAACCATAGTAGAGATCAATTAATGTCGGCACAAATTATTAAAAAAAAATAGAAAAATAATTCACAGAAAGCAAACGGATAGAGAGATAAAAGACTTTCCCTTTAGGATGATAAACCCAAACGACATCATCCACTTGGAACCTTGCATGATCAAAGTTCTGGCTATAATCAAACCTAACACAGACAAAAAGAGATCCAAACAAGAGAAGATGAGTTCATAACACGACTAATAATTAAAAAATTCTTTTAGAAACAAACAAGAGAAGATGAGAAAATATAGACCTTTTTGCATGAAGATAAAGCGGGTTTTGGTAGCTTGGTCCTCCCATACCACATCATCAATCCATTCTTGCTCTGTGTATCTTATGATGAGTTCATCTTCACCATGCTTGCCACTTTGGGAGCCAAGAGGAAGCGTTTTCAGATTTGGACATTCAGATACATGGATTTTCTGTAGATACGGAAGTGGTAAATTAAAGGGTTCCATTAGATATTCTTCAGCTTCCATAGTCTATCCAACGTAAGAGAACCAAGCTTTGGAAAAGGAACAATCCCTTCGCTAGATTTCTCTTTGTGTATTATATCTTCTAGTTGACGTGAATCAGAAACATGAAGACTTTTAAGATTTGGAGCAAACATCAGCAACGTCAGTTCACTCAAGCAATCACAAAATGTTATATCCAAGTGGAAGAGGTTCATGAAGCGTGGGCTTCTTGGATTGTGTAGTGAAGAAATCTTTATCTCATAGACACGGCATTCCCTTATGCTGAAATCTCTAAGCTTATCCATAGCTACTGGAAGCGATATTTCAAACGCTTGCCTACTATTTGTCAAACCCCTCGATTCCCTGAACTCTATGGATCGCGTACAGCTCATCAGCTTACGAGACGACAAAAAATGCTCGAAACCTTGAGTTATCCTGAACCCCATGGTTAGAATCTCTAAATGCTCCAGGGTCTCCAAATCCTCCACTGTGTAGCGGTCCCATGAAAAATAAGAGTTGGATAATTTCAGTATTTTCAAATTATGCAGACGCGATATCCCAGCAATGCTCCAAAGCTCGTGCGTTTCCCTCAGATCCAAGTGGTTTAGATTTTTCAACGCTTCCAGCAGATACATGGGTAAAGCGCGTATACGAGTCCACGACAAGTTGAGATATCGCAAGGAAGCTAGTTTTGGATCTTTCCCACAACGGAGACCTCTCGGAGTTGCCGAATCACAAGGAAGCTAGTTGATTCGGCAACTCCGAGAGGTCTCCGTTGTGGGAAAGATCCAAAACAACTAGCTTTTGCATGTATTCGAAGAATTCACTAGAGATACTTCGTACTCCCGCCGATTTCACGAGGAAAGTTGTGACTTGGGGACATTTTGGGCTTCCAAGGAGCAGGTAGATGCCGTTCTCACACAGTGACATCCTTTTCACTGCTTCCCAATTCTTAACATTTGGCATTTCGCTTAACCCGATGCCCGCTCGCACACGACGAATTGAATGCCTCTTTTTGTTTTCCCAAATCAGATGCAATCCACAAAGCCATTTCACGAACAACGTCATGCATACAGACAGTCTTAGTTCTGTGACGATCCATCAACAAGAATGCACGAACAAGACTACCGATAATTTCATAACCCTTGTTCTCGGCCTTTTCTGTACCTAGTCACTTGCATCTATAATACCTTCGCATATCCAGTAGTCAATCAATGTTTCTTTAAGAATTTGGTAATCTTCTGGTAGTAAAGCGCAATACAACAAACACGATTTGACCTTCTCTTCTTTAAGACTATCGTAGCTAAACTTCAGAAGAAACGATTCTTGCAAGATCAGGGATCTCTGGATCGCTTCCAAGCGTTACTTGTCCAACCTTCTTTTGAAACAAATGAAATGCGTCATTGTCCGAGAGGCATTGGACTTCCATTGGCGCTTCGACTCCCATGTGTGCACATACATCTTGGGAACGAGTGGTGAATGCCACTTTGCATTTGTTTTCTGATTTTGGAATTGGGATTCCAATCTTAGTTAAATCCACCTTCTCCCATATGTCATCTAGAAGCAAGACAAATCCACCTTCTACCATAACGATAGCTCGATTTTAAGCTGTTAGAACAAAACCCACAAAGACACAGCTTTTGAAGTTCTACATCTCTAGCACTAAGGAGAACGTTGACTTCTTTTTCTATAGTCTCAACTCTAGTGAGCCATACCTGGACTTCGGCAAGCCTTTGAAAACCTCTATCCTCCTTGACCAATCATCCCGCTTAGCCTGTAGCTCTTCCATGGTTGTCACTAGAGACGTGACATTCTTCTTGAGGTCGTGTACACAAGCTATTCTCTCGTCCAGCCAGTGAGATATTTTGTTTATACAAGGATCACAAGGTATCGAGAAAGAAATTCCCATTTTTCAGCAAGGAAGAGATCTGAAATTTTGAAATTCAACTGGTCCTGAGCAAAGCAGTGAGGATGAAGATGATAAATCCGGGTCAAGAAGCACACAAAGACTCATCGTTGGGCCTCGTTTAAGTACTTATCGGTCTGCTTGTTACTCAGTAAAGCCTTATTTTAATTCTCTATTTAGCTATGTTCTTGTTGTGCACACAACGATCATCATCAAAAAATATCCTCTCCTCTTTTTCTTCCTTCCTCTGATTCTTCTCTTCTTCTCATCCTCTTTTTGTCCCAAACAAAATAGGCTCAACTGTAACACCCGTCCCCAAGGATCTTACTTTCAAAATACACTTCATTTCAGTTCAATATTTCCTTTACTTCAAATGAAAAGTTTTACAAACATCCTTGAATTCAAATGAAAACTGAATAGAATAAAACCATAGTCTTACATAACTTAACTAAAAGTTTTTGAAAATAAAAACCAAATGTGTAGCACCATCCATGACTCCTATCCTACGGTGTTCCTCGTAAGTATCTGCAAAAGAAAGGGTCGATAATATAGGATCTACCGGCACTATCCACTCTCACGGTCCCCATGTGACTACCCACATGTGGTCCTTTGGCTCATCTGGCACTATCCATCTGCGCGGTCACCATAATCACGTAGTTCAGCCTCGGCATTACTTGAACAAAAACACAAGCAACCAGCAAAAAATTACTTACTACACAAGATATGTATGATATGTTTAAATACTTTTGCGAAATTGGTTAGGAACATTGATATAGTAGGCTAAGACTATAATAAGATAAGCAAATTGTTGCGATTCTCCTAATATCTTAGAACCAATCACACTTACTCTTATGAGTAAAGCTTATCTTACCAGGAACTTCAGCGCGACATGGCTTTGTGTAATGTCCGTTACCGACAACAACATCATCGTAAATTTCATCATGACATACTTTGTTCTCTTTCATTTAAAAGGCTCCTCCTTCACAGTGGGTTTCCGCCGCCGGAGCAACCCGCACAATCTCTGTCTCGAACCGGATCATCTCCTCGGGTCTCTGGATTCTCCCGGTCGGATCACAAACGGGAAGTCTCTGTATCCCATAAACTCTCCAGGAAGGTTAGTACGGAGAGAGTCATACACGCTCGAGTGGACAACGGGTTTAATAACTGCCACGTGGCGTGATATGATTGATGAGGCAGGTGCCATTTGAGTATTACGACGAGATTGCGAGATTGTTAAGCGTGTGCTACTTGGAGAAGACTTTGAAATTAGTATGTCCCACCAAAGTCAACGACATGATCTTATTTTTGTGGACGAAAAAAGAAAATCTATAATCTTTAATTATTGTTTTGCCTTCTCTCTAGTTTTGTCAGATCTCTCACTCTCTCTAAAATGGGGAACTGCGTATCTATATCGATACCCTGTGATTCATGTATGAATGAAGTTTCTCGATGGCATGACGAGAAAGGAGGTTATATTCACAATCTTGAGAAGAATCTCACATTTTTGGAGACTACCATGGAAGAGCTCAGAGCTAGGCGTGATGATTTGTCAAGAAGGGTCACAAGAGAGGAGGATAGAGGTCTGCAAAGGCTTGGCGAAATCCAGGTACGGCTAAATAGAGTTGACACTATTGAAAACAGATCCAATGATCTTCTTAGTGCTAAAAATGTTGAACTGGAGTCCCCTTTCCAACAGTAGAAAACAGATGCAAAGTGGCATTCACTACTCGTTCTCAAGATGTATGTGCACATATGGGAGTCGAAGAGCCAATGGAGGTCCAGTGCCTCTCGGACAATGACGCATTTGATTTGTTCCAAAAGAAGGTTGGACAAGTAACGCTTGGAAGCGATCCTGATCTTGCAAGAACAGTTGCTAGAAAATGTCGAGGACGGTACAAGAATGGCGTCATGCCATAGATGTTTTGATTTCATACGCCATCGAGTTTTCCGGCATGGAAGGTCAGATTCTCCCGCTTTTGAAGTATAGCTATGATAATCTTAAAGAGGAGCGTCTCAAATTGTGTTTTCTATATTGCGCTTTATTTCCAGAAGATTATAAAATTCAAAAATCAGAACTGATAGACTATTGGATATGCGAAGGGCTTATTGATGGAAATGAAGATATCGAAAGGGCGGAGAACAAGGGTTATGAGATAATTGGTAGTCTTGTTCGTGCATCATTGTTGATGGGGGATGTAACAAATAAAGTGTGTATGCATGATATTATCCGTGAAATGGCCTTGTGGATTGCGTCTGACTTGGGACAAGGAAAAGAGGCTTTCATTGTGCATGCAGGTGTGCGGTCCTTAAAAATGCCAAAGGTTAAGAACTGGAACATTGTGAGAAGGGTGTCACTGATGCATAACAAGATTCTCTATCTCCGTGGAAGTCATGAATGTCTCCAACTCACAACCTTGCTCTTGCAAAAGGCAAAGTTGGGAGAGATCTCAAGTGAATTCTTCAAGTACATGCCAAAACTAGTATGTTTTGGACCTATCGCAAAATAGAGATCTCAATGAATTGCCCGAAAGCATATCAGAACTACGTTCCTTGCAATATCTAAACTTGTCAGGAACTGATATACATCACTTGCCTATGGGTTTGCTTGGGTTGAAAAATCTAATTCACTTGGATTTGTGGGACACTGGTATTTTGAGTATTGCTGGGATATCAAAGCTGCAAAATTTGAAAGTTCTGAAATTATCTGGTTATGAGTTTTTATGTGATTTCCAAACAGTGAAAGAGTTGGAAACCTTGGAACATTTAGAAAGTTTGTTCATAAGAATACATCTTTTCAATATGTAGAGATATTGAGATCCCACAGGCTGATGAGTTGTACACAACATCTAGAGATCGTTAATATCACTCTGGAAATAGTACCTCTAGCTATAATGGACAAGCTTCGTAGTTTCTGCATCAAGAGCTGGAACATCTCTGAGATAAAAATGGGAAATATATGCAGCAAAAGAAATATTGTTTCTGCTCAGCACAGTCCAAGTACCTCATGTTTCTCCAGCCTCTCGGTAGTGAAAATACAAGATTGCAATTGCCTCAGGGAACTGACATTGCTGATGTTTGCTTCAAACTTGAAAGAACTTGATGTTTTGGGTGCAAAAGAACTAAAAGATATAATAAACAAAGAGAAAGCTTCCAGAGGTGAAGAATCAGGGATTGCTCCCTTTCCAAAGCTGATTATTCTTCGACTCAGTAGTTTACCGGAGCTGAAGAATATTCATTGGAAACCTCTACCCTTACCATGTCTTAAGGAAATCTGTGTAATGAGATGTCCAAATCTGAAAAAGCTCCCTCTCGATTCCAAAAGTGGTAGACATGGTGAAAATGGACTCTTCATTAGCTACAGTAGAAAAGAATGGATTGAAGGTTTGGTGGAATGGAAGGATGAAGCTACCAAAACCCGCTTTTTATCTTCTTGCAAAAAGGTTTAATTTCTCTGTCTTCTCTTGTTTGTTTTCAAAGGATTTATTTTTCAAGTAATGAAACTGCTTCAGTCTTTAATATGCATCTGTTTTTTTTTTCTTTGTGTTAGATTTGATTATAAGCAAACAAAGGTCAAGTGGGCTGTGGCTTCTCAGGCAGCATGTTCCAAGTGGATGATATGTTTTCTCTGTGTGTTTTCTTGTTGTTAAAGTCTCTCTTCCTGTCTCTTGCTTTATGTGAATTACTTTTTGAATTTGCTCGAAGTTGATTTGTACTTTGGTTTACTTTTGGAATTGGTTGCAATAGTTTCAACAACATTTGATTAGCATCTTCCTTTCACCAGAAGTATAGAATCAAATAAGTTGCTTCGCATGTTTCTGCAATATAGACTATATTTGATCATACCTTGTGATTCATGGATGAATATAGTATCTTAATGGCTAGAGGAGAAAGGAGACTGTATTCACAATCTTGACAAGAATCTCACATGTTTGGGAACAACCATAGAAGAGCTCAAAACTAGGCGTGATGTTTTGCAAGAGACGTCACAAGAGAGAAAGA
The DNA here is from genome assembly GCF_000695525.1 of Brassica oleracea var. oleracea. Classification (NCBI taxonomy): domain Eukaryota; kingdom Viridiplantae; phylum Streptophyta; class Magnoliopsida; order Brassicales; family Brassicaceae; genus Brassica; species Brassica oleracea. The sequence continues at coordinate 12,664,117 of NC_027756.1, read as the reverse complement.
TAGAGGTCTATAAAGGTCATCTACTGGTATACATCAGCTGCCTAATTCATTTGGATTTGGGGAACATATGAACTTTCAAGTATTGAAACTTATAAACCCTCATATCTTTCTGCTACTAGTAACCGTCGTCTGCCAAGGAGCTACATGATACAATAATCAAAGAGAAAGATAGGTCAGTTGTTCTACATTTGCAGTTATAGTGCTATTTGTATATTTCATATCCTGCTTTCACGTTCATCAGTTCAGACATATTTTTGTGTTCAAATATCAAATGTCCTTTGTGACTACTATATTTCAATCTATGATCTTAGGATCTTAATTTCAACCCACATCTATTTGCTTCACTTCTAAGTTTATTTGTTATCCATTTCTTCTTCTGGCAATGTGTTTTCTTTGTTTAGAAGTGGAATGAGTAGTGAATTTGCATTCATGTCATATCTAACATCCAAAAGCTCATTTGTGTCTTTGTCTGATCCACCAAACTATGGAGCTTCTTATTATTAAGACAGTTCACAACCAACTATATTTGACAACATATGAATGTTTTTCACGGTTTTTCCCTTCTTTCTTTCTTTTTCTGACAGTATATTTTATTCCCTTGAACTTACTCTTCTTCAAGTTGTTCACCAAACCCCTCCTAATATATTACGAGTAGTACCTCAGCTACCTTTTTGTTTTTGTCTCATTTACTTTATATTAATCCATTTCCTGTGGAATTTAAGGAAATATAATTTACTTGATAAAATGCTTTTCAAAATCTTTATAATCTTTTGGATAAGAACGAGGGCTAAAAGCTAGTTTAAGTGATGATTAGTTGGCCCTAATAATGGCAAACAGAAATTTGAGTCGAGAGAGAATTCCCCTCTCATTATTAAACTATAAAATCATAAATAAAGTTAATAAAATATACAGAAACATATGTTAAACTAAAAATACGCCAAGTTTGGAATTATGCTAGCTGTGAATTGGTCGATTCAGACATAGAGAATTACTTAAGAATCAGAGACTAATGGGTGATCCAGATTGAGAGCATTTCGAAAAAAACTCTTTATTTTGAAGTTTTCGAACCTCTGTTTGAAGTTTCAAACCGTTCTTCTCCGAAAACAAAACTTCAAATTTAATTTCAAAATTATTTATATTTTACAATATACTTATATTTATCATAATTAATTTATATCCATAATTTTTTTATAAATAACTAGCACATATATAAAAATAATACAACAATATTAATTAATAAAATCTTACACTAATATATAAAATTATAAACCGAAATGCATAATTAAATATTAAAATATAAGCAAAATACCACATTTTTTCCATAAAATATTTTTTTCATAATGCTCTATCTTTGGTTACACAAAATTTGTTTGGAAAATATTTTGGAGATTTTAAAGGCTCCAGAAAAAACTTACCAGACTAATAGTGTTGTTAAATTATTTAAATTGGTGTAATAATTATGTTTTCATGTATCTTTAAAAAAAGGTTTTTAGTAAGTTATTTTGTAATATTTTTGTTGTCTAATTCTAGCTTAAAAATATTATTTAAATTTTTTTATTAATTTTATGTGTAAAATTTGAATTTATAAAACAAATTTGAAATATTTATGAGATAAAAAAGCTTTAAAGATTAAAACGATAAACAAGAAAATACTTAAAAATCATAAATGTGATGTTAATTGTAAAGACCAAAATACAAACAAAAAATAAAACTTTAAATTTGAAGTTTAGAATAGTAAAACTCTCGAGAACTCTAAATTTGAAGTTTTGAATTTTTTTTTTCATAGCAAAGAAGCTATAGAGATGTTTGGAGATACTCTAATATTGATCTTGAAACAGCAAAACGAATAACAATTTGCGATCCGTGACTGATCGTAGGCCGCTGCAACATGTAAACCAATAGAACCAGAATTTTTAAGTTCGTTAGCCGCTTCTGTTTTTATTTCAACGATTTTACTATTTTTTCAGGATTTTATTCTCTTAAACTATCAAAGCTATGTAGATCTGTCATATAGTTACAAAAGGGGATTTAAACAGAACCGTGTGTTTATAAAAAAAAAGTCGATTAATGCTCTAACGGTGGGAAGAGTTACCGGACGTTTTATATCATCAGGCCAGACGGCTGTGTCACCTGCATTTTCAAACATGGAAAATAAGATGTGAAAATCGTATTTGACTTCAAATTAGTAGTGATATACAGTTGGAGCTGTTATTAATTGTATATATTAATAAAAAAATATTATGAATTTTTAGTTCGTATAAGTAGAAATGTTAGAATTAAATTTTCATAAGATAATTTATTGTAAAAGAAATATTCTATGATATTTTAAAAAGTATTTTTCACAAATATAGCATACAATACAATGATTAAAACGATCAAAAAACAAGTTTTATTAAAAATGTTTTATTAAAGAGGTAAACTAACTTATATTTTTTAGGTTAATTATCTAAACTTAGTGTTTAGATTTGAAAAGTGGAAGTGAAGTTTAGTATTTAAATTTAAGATTTAAAATTATAATTTTAAAAATATTTTTAAAGAATAATTTTTTTATTTCAAAATTGAGTCATTTTTCGATTTTTTCAAATATTGAATAAAAATTTCTCCAAAAAATTTATTTAAATTGGTATATCTATACAATAAAGATGTAATTATTATTTATCTATTTAATGAAACATATTTTGGTCATTTTTATATGTATTTTTACTTTTTAGTCAAAAAAATACTTTTGAGTCCTTATTAAAGATTTACCCTAAGTGTAATGCAAATAAAATTTTGTATAATGTAAATAGAACTGGCGTAAATTTTTGTAACTCACAAATAAAACATTCTCAGTTGTACACTATCATATGTAATATAATAAAATTAATATTAAAATATAGAAAGTAAATATATAAAAGTAAAAGAAGAAAATGAAAATAAGAATTGTGTTTTCATAAAAAATTTAACGATTTAAAATATATATAAAAAAAATGCAAATTGGTTCATGAGTGGTTAGTTTTGAATAAGCATTGGAATCTCCTCAAAATTGAGCTGCCACTGCTCTCAACCTCCTCTCTGTCTCCTCCTCTCTTCGCTTCGGAACTTCCGAAGATTCGAGTTTTTACTAATAAACTATTTCGAATTCTTCCTCTCCTCTCAATCTCTGTAATCACAAAATAGAAAGCAAAGCTTCTTCCTTTCTTCGATTCTTTTGTTCAAACAATGGCGAATGCATCTGGTTTCTTCGCTCATCCTTCGATTTCCTCAATGCGAAGCAGAACCCACCTCCCGATTGCAGTTTCTGGATCTGGGTTTTGCGTTTCGAAACGATTCTCCAAAAGGGTCCTCTGCTCTAGCCTCAGCTCCCTCGATAACAATGCTTCTCCTTCTCCTTCTCAATACCGACCACCCAGGTGATAAAAACTCAACTTTTTGGTTCCTTCTTTAACTATTCATTGATTTTAATTCGAAAGTTGATTACTTTATTATGTCTTAGCTTTAGCTTTAAGGAAGATCTTTTAAGACAAAACACATGTTTTGCTATTGTCTCTGATTAAGTCTTAGCTTAGCTCTAAAGGGAAGATCTTTAAGACAAGTTAATCTCTCTATGTAACAATTTAAATGGTCTCTTATTCAACATTCCTTTTGTTCTGTCTGCTTAAAGGCTAGTACCGAGCGGCTGCAAACTGATTGGATCTGGTTCAGCTGTCCCAAGTCTTCTGATTTCTAATGATGATCTCGCAAAGATTGTCGATACTAATGATGAGTGGATAGCTACTCGCACTGGTATCCGCAACCGCAGAGTTGTATCAGGCAAAGATAGCTTGGTTGGCTTAGCAGTGGAAGCAGCAACCAAAGCCCTTGAAATGGCAGAAGTTGCTCCTGAGGATATTGACTTAGTCTTGATGTGTACCTCCACTCCTGATGATCTCTTCGGTGCTGCTCCACAGGTATTTATTTCTCTTTTGATGGAGGGAAAAGTCACATGCTGATTGTTTCTGTATTGATGGCAGATTCAGAAGGCGCTTGGTTGCACAAAGAACCCTTTGGCATATGATATCACAGCTGCTTGTAGTGGATTTGTTTTGGGTCTAGTCTCAGCTGCTTGTCATATAAGAGGTATAAAGTCAAATAAGATGATTAGTTAGCTCATAAGATAAACTTTCCTTTCTTTTCTTTTTTTCCAGGAGGCGGTTTTAAGAATGTTTTAGTGATTGGAGCTGATTCTTTATCTCGCTTTGTTGATTGGACTGATAGAGGAACTTGCATTCTCTTTGGAGATGCTGCTGGTGCTGTGGTTGTTCAGGTAACGAACATTCTCTACTGGTCTTCATTGAATCTTTGTTCTTTAGTTTAAACTTGGCACTTTGATTTGGTGGCAGGCTTGTGACATTGAGGATGATGGGTTATATAGTTTTGATGTGCACAGCGATGGAGACGGTCGTAGGTAATTTAGATTCACATTTCCTTATGGCTTCTTAAGATTCATCTTCTGGTTATTTTCCCTTGAGATTCTTTTGTTTTTTGCAGACATTTGAATGCTTCTGTTAAAGAATCCCAAACCGATGGTGCCTTGAGCTCCAATGGGTCAGCGTTGGGTGACTTTCCACCAAAGCAATCTTCATATTCGTGCATTCAGATGAATGGACAAGAAGTGTTTCGCTTTGCTGTCAAATGCGTTCCCCAATCTCTGGAGTCTGCTTTACAAAAAGCTGGTCTTCCTGCTTCTTCCATTGATTGGCTCCTCCTTCATCAGGTAAACCTAATGAATTCAAGTTAAAATGGTGGAATGTTTAGAGCTTTTGAAACAAGAAAAAGGTTAAAATTGTTGCAGGCAAACCAGAGAATATTAGACTCTGTGGCTACAAGGCTTCAGTTTCCACCGGAACGAGTGATATCAAACTTGGCTAATTACGGTAACACAAGCGCTGCTTCTATCCCTCTAGCTCTTGATGAGGCGGTGAGAAGCGGGAAAGTTAAACCGGGACATACCATAGCCACTTCCGGTTTTGGAGCCGGTTTAACTTGGGGTTCAGCAATTGTCAGGTGGAGATGAATGGTTAAAAGTCCAACATGTAAGTTTACTTCAGAGCCAAAGTTTACTTTTCTCTTCCACAGAGTAGAGGAACTACTTGAAATTGGTTTAACCGGTCTAGTTTAGTCCGGTTGAAACTGGAAGTAAAGCGCATTTTGTTTGATTTCGTTTCGTTTTCACTTTTGAGGTTTCATTGTTTACTTGTTAGTTGTTGTTTCCTTTTTTTTTTTTTTGGTCAAATTTAGTTGTTGTTTCCTTGAATCTTTTTCTGTTCTTGAATTTTTTTTTTTTTAGTTGGTGATAGATGAATAGTTGTTCAAACCATATTTGTTCAGAATCTCTGGAACTTTTAAGCACCATTATGCACTTAAAACTAAACTTGGTTCTTGATCGCTAAAGAACACCATTTTGCACTAAAAATTCTTTAAACATAGATGGTAAGAATAAATATACGGTTAGTAAGAACATGCGAATTATATCGACCAAAAAAGAAGTTTAACAATGAATGTGAGAAAATAAATTAACTGTTAACATGAGTGACAATTTCTAGAAAAATGAAGAAGAAAGGGGACAAATGAATTCTCCAGAAAAAAACTGCACATTAATTTGTTTGAACAGTAGACAAGATGGTCGTGTTTTTTTTTTTTTTTTTAAACGGATTTCATATTAAAATGCATAAGTAATACAAGTATGAGTTTTCACTCATAAGTCTGATTGCAACAAGAAAAGAGTTAAAGCAAAACCCGATAGGAGGATCCACTAATGAATCCTAATAGGAAAGAAAGAGAAAGACAAGAACTAGTGGAAATGGTTCCTTCGGCTGCGTCGACCTTTTTTATCCCTTCCACTAACATTTGTCCATTCCATATCTTGAAACTTTTGAGTTGGTTTTATTGGTCTTCCTCCTCTAGTTAGGTTATAACTAGAAGTTTCTCCAACCACATCTACACCAGTCTCTTTCCCATAAGCGAGAGGACTCTCCGGCTCCATGTGGAAATGATGATGGTTGTGAGTGATTGGCGAGTGACGACCAATGGGTTACTCATTTTCAGAAACGTGAGAGACTTCCAAAATGTTAACTTGTGATGGAATTTCTTCCATAATTTGTGACTGAGAGAGCGCAACGGTTGTGGCTGCTAACATAGGCAAAGTAGTACCCAACTTTGAGCAAGAGGTGGATTGTACCTCATGCGAATGTGTGAACGGATCAGAAGTTGCATCCTCGGGATGAGCAGTAACATAAGAGTTTTTTGGAGTCTCATGTACTCTATGGGTTGAAGGTGATTGTGAGTTTGGCTCCAAGTGGTTGACATGTGTACTAAGGGTGTTTTGCAACAACAGAACTATATCCACAGTTGGGATCTCTTCATTGGTATCATGAATTTCTTTTATAACAGCAGCAGATCCAAGTGGCATAGGAGGAAGTAAACACCTCTTCTCTTTATGGCCAAGTGCTCCGCATCTTTCACAAGCGCTAGGAATCCAAGAATACTCCACATCTACTAAGTAGATATTGCCTTGTTTGTCATCAAGCGCAATTAGCTTCGGGAACGGTTTATCTAATTAAACCTCAACTAAAATTTTAGCTTCCCCCATATTTGTTGGATCTAGACGAGGCTTATGCGTAAGCATTGGCTCTCCCAAACCTGATGCTATGTGGCTGATACCTAATCTAGAGAAACATGAATCCGGAATATTCTTAAGGGTTACCCACACCGGTAATGTAGAAATCTCAGGGGTTTTAAAAGAGTTTACAGGACTCCAAGGGGCCACAAATAGGAGACAATCATCCACATGCCACACGCCACGTTGAATAACCCATTTGCGAGTATTTTCATGAGGAATATGGAACAAAAACGACGACTCTCCTAATTTCCGGCAAGATATCTTACATTCCCGTCCCCATAATCTATTTAAGACAGCATGAATAAGACCTCCAGGTGGTTTAGAACACCTATGGAATTGTCCTACAACGTATTCTTCCTTATTCTCAGGCCCTAGTCTAAGAACTTTAGAAGGAATTGTCACCTGAGGAGTTCCATCAAGTCGATACGTCGGCTCAGTAGGACGAAAAAGGTTTCTCGAGGATTGGTTCATCCGAGCAGCCCATGGAAATCGAAGACTACCATCAGCTTTGAGAGCAGGAGGAGGCATTTTTTCTGTTGCAGGATACGTCAACTGCTCCTTCTTATGCTTGTGACCATTGATAGCTTCACTTATTGAAGGCCAGAAGGAAACTATTTGGTTTTTTACTGCCTCTGAGACACCGAGCTTAGGAGTAGCAGGTTCAGGAGGAGTAGGCGGAGGGGGAAGAGGAGTGGTTTTGACCACGCTCCCATAGAACGAACGAAGACTGTTTCTTTTGCGGTTTCCTCGTCGAGGTCACCTTTTTGAGAAACTTCATCGAGACCAGTAGGTACCAGTGGTAGTACTACCTCATTAACATCAATGAGTCCATCAGTGAGAGGCGCAGAGGCAGGCGGGAGGTCGATGGTTACGGAAGCATGAGGAATGTCCATGATTTCATAAGCAGGAGGAGGGTCTTTTATTACAAATGCAGGAGGTGGGTCTGTTGTTGCAGGAGGATGAGCGAATGTTGCAGAGGGAGCATCTGCTTCTGATTCTTTCACCGACGAAAGCGGTAACGTTGGAGAGGCAGGTTTTTGATTGGCTGACCATCTTCCAAGATATGGCCAGCGAGGATCCGGAGGGGAAGCATGTTGCAGGTCGGATTCGACACCAGCGACTACGTCAGAGGACTTCGGCCCAGTATCAGAACTCTGCAATTCATCTCTGTCAACGTCCATGGAAGAGGAAGGGGTTGAGCAGGTAGCCATAGAAGGAGAGAGGTCCGTATTGTAAGAAACCAGACGGGGCCGGCGACGACTCCGGTAAAGTTAGGTCGTCGAGAATCTGAAGCTTGAAATTTGAGTTTCGCCTTTTTTTTTCACCGATTTGGGGGCGCGTACGTGACACACGATTTTGAATCATATTGAGATGGTCGTGTTACAAAAGATGGTCGTGTTCCAAAAAAAAAAAAGACAAGATGGTCGTTAAGCATGTGCTTCCTAGATTTGTCAGAGCATTTAAGGGAGCTGCTACAACTACCGATCCAGCTAGATCGACCAACCACATCTTAATATCTCACCATCGGCACCGGTGCCGGCCCTGAGGAGAAGCAATAGAATAGAAGCCCGGCCTTATTTCGTTTAACAATTTAACCGACCACCAGCCGTAAAAATTTCTAGTAGTCTAGTATAATGAAAGCTAAGTAAAAGTTCAGTTTCAGCCTTCTCCATTTATTTACATTTAAAATGGTTTTAAAAAAAAATTAAGACTAATGACCCTTAGTAAATGTGTCTTAACTTTTTTTTCCCTTCTACTATTTTTTTTTTAATTTCGGGACCAGCACTAATCACCACACCTGAAAAAACGGATGAGGACTCACAGAGACACAAAAAAAACTCTCTTAGCTATCGGCACGGCACACGGCACCGGAGATGGGAGCCAGACACCGGTTATGCCTGAAAACTCTCATAGATCAAATGCTCAGATGAATTCAAAGCTACAAAAAAATTTCTTATACGGTATTCTTCTGAACCAAACTTTTATTTTGAAAATGTCTTAAATGAAAAAGTGATCAAATAAGCTATTGCTCTTGATGAATTTTAAGTATTACTAAATCCAACCAAATTTTAGTTTGGATCATCCATCCAAACCAACTATAATTTATCATTCTATCAAATTGAGATTAACCCATGCCCCTTTTCACTTTTTCATTTTACATTTTCCCTTCTGATCTTCTCATTTTCATCACAGATAAATTCAGTTTTCTCATGTTAGAAACATGTCCACAGTCTTTTCCTCTAAAATTCATATATTATAGTATGCTATTAAAATAAGAAAACAGGTTTGATATGTGCATATATTTTTGAATTATCCAAAAAACAAAAAATGCAAGTAAAACCAGATGGCCATATATGTTAATATTCTTGCAGAAAATATTTAAAATATTACAATTATAATAACATTACTAGATACGGTATATAATTATACATTAAAAGATTATATGTTGATAAAATTAAAATTGTATAATAATTTCAAATTTAATATGTTTTTAATAATTATTTATTTTTATTCACATATTCTATCTAAATATATGTTTATTCTATTTTATTCATTATGATGTTTGGTCTTGTTTATTTCACTTTAATTTGTTTGATGCATTTGATTTCACTGTCTGATTCATTCACCATTTAAACATATTTTATGGAACGTTTGCAAATATGCCAATTTCAGATTTTCAATTAAAATCTTAAAATATATAAAATTAAAGAAAATTGGTAATATTGTTATTTGATGTCCAAATGACAGATAATTTGAAGACAACAGAGGCTGAATGTAAACGCGTTCGTCTGAGTCAGATCCCTGTCAAATCTTTGGTCATGTTCTACCAATTTTTTAATTTAATAGTATATGTTTCTTATAACTAATAGTAATACTATATATAGGTTCTTGAAAATCAACAAATAATAATTTACAATTTAGTCGTTATAAAAGTAATGAAAAAGTCTATCTTTATTCATAACATAGAGGTTCCTTATATAGGAGATTACACCGTCGTAGATAAATGAAAAAATTACAAATTATAATCTCTTGGTTATGAGCCATCCACAATCTGGTTCATAACACCCCCCTTGGATGCCATAACTATTTAGAGCTTGTAATGTGCTTTAATTTAGAGCTTGTAATGTGCTTTAATGTTGTCTCATTAAAACCTTACCAAGAAAACCCAATTGGGACAAAACCATGGTGAAGGAAAAAGAGTACAACACACATTACTCCCCCTGATTTGGACATTACTGAAGGTCCCTTGGATCTCTCCAATTTTCTGCAATCCGTGGGTGATGAAGATCTTGGGCAGAATATGCTTCGTCCTCGAACATGATAGTTGGTTCTTCTTAACCATCGGCCATGCCACAATCTGATCGAACATATTGAGTCATCGACCTCAAATACACACAC
>NC_027756.1:12653117-12653646 GCF_000695525.1 Brassica oleracea var. oleracea | reverse complement strand
GTTTTAACATCATATGGCATCTTAATCATATGGCCAAATACGCTTTTTTCCTATTTAATCTCACGTTTCCATTAAATCCAATCTGTTCTACGAGTGTGCACTCTTGACGTGGGTTCATGATCCTCGCTTATATTCATAAATTCAAGTGCTACCTTGTATGCAAATAAATCATCTTATGTCGACATTCCTTATTGGTTCCATTATGTTCCAGACATGATATAATCGATTGAGATTCATTATTATCAGGAACTTTAATACTTTGCAGCTTGGCGTCCCAAGCTACATTGTTTGGTACATGTACCTTAGAGCCGGCCGGCCTTATCTCCATGTCTGGGATGGTTTCCTTAGTAACCTCGGATTTGGATTTTGATTATCATTCTCTGCACCTTTCTTTTATTTCCGAGGATTCTTATCTTTTGTAATCTATTTGTCTTCCACGTTTCATACGTTGTCTAGACTCTGTAGCAACTTGACTGTGTCTCTTCTTGAACATCAAATTCGTTGGTGCTTTACAAGCTAGTTTATATAT
>NC_027756.1:12648186-12653083 GCF_000695525.1 Brassica oleracea var. oleracea | reverse complement strand
TCAGCAAATGTGTCTGGCATTTGATTAGGTAGGTTTGTAAATGTATAATCTTTGGACATTTATTTCACATTCTTTAGTCTGAGGATCTTGCCAAGACATTGATGGTTGATTCCATTCTATTTCTTTTACCATTCTTTTACCAGCTTTATTATTTTTCTCCTCCTGGTCTTAAAATAATCTGTGTACCTGGCCTCAAATATAATCACCCATAGTTGGCTCAAAGTACTTTATTATTGTGGGAGAATCATATCCAACATATATCCCCATCCTCCTTTTGAGGTCCCATCTTAGTTCTCTGTGGTGGAGCAATTAGTACATAGACAGCACATCCAAATGTCTTATGATGGGGTATGTCTGGCTCTTGACCCGTTAATAATTGTGATAGGGGATATCTATGCTAACTAAATGGCCTGATGAGTATTAACTTAGGTGCAATGTAAATTTCGTGTGGCCCAAGCTGTGAATGGGAGTTTTGACCTCATAAGTTATGGTCTATCAATCAGCTATTTGCGTTTTAAAAGATTTCGGCCAAGCCGTTCTTGGTATGAACGTGTATCACAAAATTGTCCACACTTACCCCCATGGACATACCATAATCATTTAAACGCTTAAGACATGAAAGGGGCTCATAGCCGTTTTACTGGTGATGGCCTAATGAGTTTCCCTTGTGTACATGCTACACACGTGAGATTCTTTGGGATAACTCTTCTTATCTTTTAATGTGTGCCTTTTGAATATCAATTTTCGAATCATGTTTGGACAAGTATGGCCAATCCGGTCGTGCCATAAAGTGTATATTTTCGCAGGCTTTTAGCCTCTATCATACTGATCTATGCATAGGGCCACGTCCTTTCCACTCTCCACGGTCATGGCCGTGTGGTCTATCATTCTGGACGTAGTTACCCTTTTTTTTTCTGCGGCCTTGTTGGTATCAGGTAATGGGGTTAATCCAGGAGGTCTCAATTCACTGTTTCTCATCAGTAATCCATTATTTTGCCCAGCTAGCAATAGACTCATCCACTGACGTATAGTCCTGGATTCTGAGATTCCTCCAATCAAATAGAGCCTTTGGTAATAACACTGTTCTTTGGTGATCATATCTCGATTTTTTTAACTCTGTCCAAAGGTCTAGATGATTTTCTATAGTCAGATACTGATCTTTGAGACTCTTAATAAAATGATGACTAATAATTAATATTTCTCTGTATCAATCTTTCTCATTTGGCATTATCACCTTTTGTGATTCATTCACCAAGTCCTTTGACTTTAGGATAAAATCAGTATCCAGTGTCCATTTCAAATAATTATCTCCTGAGAGATTTAGGGCAGCAAAATCCAAGTTGATTTTTGACATCTCAAATCATATATCAATCAATTTTTTATCTCATAAAATATTTAGCATACGGCCATAAACAAGACATGCTATCAAGTCAATACATTTCTAATAAGCAAACAAGCCACACGGCCAAATGTGATATAATGCAATAAGGCCACACGGCCAAAGTGATATATGATGAATAATAAGTCACACAGATTTATCAAGCAAGGGTATCGACCAAACAAGCAATTTCTATATGTTTTCATGAAATAATCAAAAGGATTCAAGCATTACACAATTTAGGGTTTCGATCCAAAAATAAGGTTTCAATCATGAAAAACCAAAATAATCAGTTTCAAGGCTGATTCTATCAATTTTATTAATCAGTTTCAAGGCTGATATTTATCAATTTTATTAATAAGTTTCAAGGCTGATATTAGCAAGATGGAATCAAGCAATCTGATTTTAGGAATACGCAAATTAGGGTTTAGGGTTTCAATTCGAAATTAGGGTTTTATCAATCAATCAGCTTCTACCAAATAATCTTAAACCTCAGAACAGTTGATTATATCATGAACTATCAACCTAGTATAATATGAAACCTCAAAACATTAATTTCGGATTATGCAATACACGGATTCTATTTCAGGGTTTATCAATTCGAATTAGGGTTTATATTATAACAGATTCTAACTCGAACTTTTAGAGCTTCGATTTACTCAATTAGGATTTTTGATCTATTACCCTACGGTTTTGATTCATAAAGATTAGGGTTTTAGGTTTTCATTCTTTATCAAGAAATCCAAGTTCGATTATGGGTTCTTAGGTTTTGAATTACCTTTTAACCTTAGATGATTGTTGAATCGGACCACCAAAGGAGTTGAGCCGCGAGCTGGACATGAACGGGACGCGAGCTGGAATGGATCTAGTCGCTTCTATCGGGCCGTAGGCGTCCGGTCGCGTGCTGGAGTTGCTCTCGGGTCGCGAACGTCTGAGCTAGGATCAGGAACGCCTTGGGCTGAAGCTGATCGGGGACGCGAGCTGGAACAGATGCGGGAACAAGAGACGCGATCGGGGTTTAGGGTTCGTCGGCTCGCCGACTAGGGTTAAGATTTTAGGGTTTTTCGATTTGGGTATTAGCTTAGGGATTTAGAGTTTCGTGCTGATAACGTGTTATAAAAGTAATGGAAAAGTCTATATTTATTCATAACAAAAGTTCCTTATATAGGAGATTACACCGTCATAGATAAATGAAAAGATTACAAATCATAATCTCTTGGTTATGAGCCATCCGGTTCATATAACATGCATCAAATTATCAACTAATTCCAATTTTTAACACGTCACTATGAGATTATACAAATTAAATTTCATTAGATAAACCCAATCAGTAATGACCAAAAATATCTTCCAATATCTGTTTTAATTTGAGATTTAATAAATATCAATATGTTGATATCCAGTAGATTTGTTTTTGCCAACTATCCACTAGAATTAATAAAGAAACCATTTATATTAGAAAAATATCAGATTAATTAATATTTTTATATTAAAGGATACAATTAGTATTTTCTACCTTTTTTTGTTTTATATTAAGTGTTATTCTGACATTTTTTCTTGTTTCACAAAAAAATGTCACTTTATAATTGTAATACATATTTATTTATTCACAGCTTAAATTAATAGTGCATTGATTTTATAAATAATTTTTTTATCTCAAATACTATTGGTCAAACATGTATAATTAATATAACCTTAATTACATTTCATTTATTTTTTTAATCTGTGTAAAAATATCAAAATGGTACTTATTTAGAAACAAAAAGAGTATTAAATAAAAAACCAGTTATATTAGAAACTAAATCAGGTTAATTAGATTGATTAATATTTTTATCCTCCGGCTCATTTTTTTGTAGAATCTTACAGAGTTATTTTGGATTGCACTTGCGTATTACTAGGACTGTCTTTTTCGTATATCACGACGAGGAATAGCACATAAATATCAAAACGAGTAATACTAGAATTAAAAATATATTGTTTAAAGTATACCCGATAAAACGTGAGACATGAAAGTTGGATAAGGGTAGTTTTGGAAAAAGTATGGTAGTTAAAATCATTAAAAGTCAATGCTTTTTTGAAAAGAAATATGGTAGCTAAAATCATTTAAAGTCAACTTTGGAATGAGTATTTCAGATACTTCGTACTATGGAAAAATTACGGCAATTTACGATACTTTTTTTGGGTGGATTCGTAAAAAATATTCAAAACTTGATTTTGAATATAAAAGTTACTTCAAATTCAATCAAATGCAAAAATAAATCAAAAGTCTAGTGAAATTACAACAATCCCCTCATGAACAAACAAAAAATTTATATTCAATTTTACCATTATAACCCTCCGTTAGAGAAGACTTCTTTGTAAGTCTTCTCTATGATGACTTCTTTGTAAATCTTCTCGTTCAGTAGATTTTAAAAATAATTTTATAATTTTATATAAAATATTTTGATGGGTAAAAACTTGAAATCATGTAATAATAAACATTTCTCAATGATGTAAATTTAGTTCATCTGAAATTGAATTATTTTCAACATAGATGAGTGAATGTATATATTTGCTCATGAGTCATTGGTTTAGGATTTGGTAACATATGTTTTAGTATTGTACGTATCTTTAGGGTTAGATTCTGAAATTTTACCTTCATTTTTTTTTTCGTTTTCAAATTGACCAATATATGTTTAGTAACTATCTAATAACTTGATTTAAACACTTTCTAAGTTTTTTTTTTAAGTTTAAGAAAGTGTTTTTTGCATAGTTAATTGATTTTAGGGTCTGGAAGACTCACAGAAGACTTAAAAAGAAATCCTGAGACACATCCCGCCTAAATTTTAGTAGAATTTATGGTTCCCGCCTAAATTTTAATAGAATTTATGGTTCCTGCCTAAATTTTGGAATAATTTAGGTTTTCCGCCTAAATCAAAGTCTTCCATAAGTCTTCCAGAAGTCTTCCAGAGAAAGTCTTCTCATGTATTAGATCTTAAAAATAATTATGGGTTAAAATTTGAAATCATGTAATAATAAACATTTTTCAATGGATGTAAATTTAGTTTATCTGAAATTGAATTATTTTCAACATAGATGAGTGAATGTAGATTGGTTCATGAGTCACTGGTTTAGGATTTGGTAACATATGTTATAGTATTGTTGGTATCTTTAGAGTTAGATTTGAAATCTTATCTTCATTTTTTTCCTTTTTCAAATTGACCTATATATATATATTTTTTTTGAAACATCAAATTAACCTATATATGTTTAGTAACTATCTGATAATTTGATTTAAATACTTTTTAAGTTTTTTAAAGTTTAAAAAGGTTTTTTTGCATAGTTATTTGATTTTAGGGTCTAGAAGACTGACATAAAACTTAAAAAGAAGTCTTCTGACACATCCCGCCTAAATTGAAGTAAAATTTAGGGTTCCCGCCTAAATTTTGGAATAATTTTGGTTTCCCGCATAAATCAAAGTCTTCCATGAGTCTTACATAAGTTTTCCATGAGTCTTCCATAAGTCTTCCAGAAGTCTTC
>NC_027756.1:12642914-12648114 GCF_000695525.1 Brassica oleracea var. oleracea | reverse complement strand
ATGATTGCAACAAAAATGTAATGTTTCTCACTCTAAAACTCTCCAACCTCTCTCTAATCTTTTTGGACATCAAAACACCAAACTTTATATCTATTTCTCACTTTTTCTTATGTTTTCTCACTAATTAATCTTCTTTTTGCATGTTTTTCATTACATGATTCTCATATTTCACTATTTCAAGGGTAGATCTCTAAATTTTGGATATGAATTTCTGTGTGTGTTTATATGTTAGATTCTAAAAAGCTATAGATTCAACATAGTGTGACTGTTTTGTTTATTTTGTAAGCATAAAATTTTTATTTTTGAAGTTTTTCTCTGTTTTGAAGTCATTTGAATGTTTTTGAATTTGCAGGTTTTTCCAGATCTGAGAGGCTTTAAAAGACTTCTCAGAAGACTCTCAGAAGACTCTCGGAAGACTTCTTAGAAGACTCTCGGAAGACTTCTCAGAAGACTTCTCAGAAGCCTTCTTAGAAAGTTTTTTAGGGGGGTGTATTCAATCTAAAATTTGAGGTGATTTGATTTTTAATGAGGTTTTAGATGATTTTAAGAAATTGCAGAGAATAAAATGATTTTTGTTAAACCACTCTAGAATATCACCTAAAACCATGGAATTTAATTTTTAATTTTTTTTAACTAAGAAACTCCACCCCAACACTCTAAAATCACTTGAAAACTTGAAAACTCCACAACTTAAAATATTTCCAATAACAGTGGATTTCAGAGTACTTTACAAAATGTCAAGATCAATAACACTGGATTTTAAATGAATTTTTAAAATTCATTTTTTCAATAACAGTGGATTTGTCATTTTGAGACAAATCACCTAAAACTCTCAATTTAATGCATTTTATGCTAGAAGACTTCCCACAAAGTCTTCCGGAAGTCTTCTGAAGTCTTCTGCCTAAAGTGGTATAAATTTTGGATATGTATTTTGTGTGTTTTATATATTAGATTCTTAAAAATTATAGATCCAACCTAATGTGACTGTTTCGTTTATTATCTAAAAAATTATTTTTGAAGTCTTCTCTATTATGAAGTCATTTGAATACTTTTGAATATGTAGATTTTTCAGATCTGAGACAGATTTTGGAAGACTTCTGGGATAATTCTTGGAAGACTCTCGGAACACTCTCGAAAGACTCTCGCAAGACTTCTTGGAAAATCTTCTAATGTATTTTATGCTAGAAGACTTATCACGAAGTCTTCAGAAAGTCTTCCAAAGTCTTCTGCCCAGAGTGGTCCAAAGAGATGATGTGAAGTAGAGTCCAAGCTTATCTATGTTGAGGAATAATATCTAGTTGTGTAATAATTTTGTTTATGGTCTTTTTATGATTTGTATGTGTAATATTTTAGTTGTGAATTATTTTGTAAACTTTAAGAGATGTTAATCAAAAGAACGGTAAATATGTTCATGTTTTGTCAAAAGTACTTGATTTCATTAAAGTTACTGATCATACCAAAAAATATTTTAATCATTCTACCCACACATAACAAAGCAGAAAAGCACAAAAACTTAGTAAAATTTGCTAAAACTAAGAGAGAAGACTTCTTAAGAAACCTTAGTCAAATTCACAAAAGATCAAAATTGAATTTTAAGCGAAAGCTGAAATTTTAATTCTCATGGAAGTTAAAAATTGTATCTTATGAGGAAGACAACACAAACAGAGAACATCAACTTAATAAAACAAAATCATCGGAGAAGACTTCTTATGAAGTCTTTTGCAAGTCTTCTATATTTTTGTAAGACTTACAGAAGACTTCTCCATTTAGCTAGAAACATTATTAAACATCAATGTTTGTAACTTCATAATTATCACCAATTAAGTTATAAATTCGACTCAGTAGTCCCAATATTGACTTATAAACATGAATTAGCAAGAAGATATTAAAAATTCATTTTAATTTTGGATAAATTTGAAGTTTAATAAAGATTTACGTAGAAGACTTCTTTTCAAGTCATCCACGGAAGACTTCAAAAGAGGTCTACTTTGTGTAGACTTCAAAAGAAGTCTTCTATTTAGGTCATTTTTGCAATTGCAAATTTACGAAGGAAAACTTTTTAAGAAGTCTACTCTACAGAAGACATCTTCGGAAGTCTTCCTTTGTAAATATTGGCTTACTTTTGAAATTGATTTTTTTTCGAAATTCCCAAAGAGTCTTCTCGGATAAACATGTTACTTTTGAATTTGCCGAAGTTAGTCATAATTTTGACTTTTTGACCAACTTCGGTCAAATTTTAAAGTAACCTATTTATCCAAGAAAACTTCTAAAGAAGTCTTCTCTGGGAATTTCGAATTTTTTTGTTTACAAAGGAAAGTTAGAAGACTTCTAGGGAAGTCTTCTATTAAAAACACACAAAAAGTCAATTGCAAAACTAACATATGCATTGGCCAGAAGTCTTCTTCATCGAACAGATCTGAAAAATAAAATGTAGTTCGCGATTTCATACCTTGAACTCGTGAGATGACTTGCGTGGTTTCTCCAATCAACCAGAACTTCACCACAACAGCTACCTACTCGTTATCATGAGCTTATGAACATTACATAATTTGTAATCAAAATCTTCAGTTTTTTTGATGAATTTTGAGAGAAAGTGTAAGATATCTGGTTTGTGTGGATGAGAAATGAGAAAGGATGAGAAAAAATCGAAACTTTAGGGCATTAACACTCTCAATTTGGTAGTTCATGGTGGTTGAGGTATTGATATCAATGGCAAAGTTGTAAATATTTGGTGAAGAGGTAAAAACCTTATTTTCGAAAAAAAGAAAAAAAAAAGTAATGGCATTTTTGTGAATAACTAGAACTTCTAGGGTGAACAGGACAAAACAAAATTTCAAAAAAAATATAGGTTATTTTTGTGTTTGACTTGAAATTTTGAGTCATTTTTGAAAGAACCCCTACTTTTTTTTACTGAAGGCATGGCAATCTCTGATTTTTCAATAGTAATTTTAACTTTTATTATATTTCAATATTTTTAAAGTTTAAATATCTAGTCCCGTCTTTCAAATTGTTCTCATAATAATAGACATATAATTGTGAACAATTCTCTCAAGTAGACTTTTTTAAGTTTTTGTAATAAAAATAACATTCAAAAAATAAAATGACCAAAATAACACATTTTTGTTTTAAAATTTTTAATTTTAATTTTTTAAAATTTGAAACTATATCCCCAAAACCCCACCTCTTAACTCTAAACCCTAAGTCTGATTAATTAACATTTGGGTATAAATGCATATTTACTCTTTAATAAAACTTATTTTGGCTATTTTCTTCATTGAGATCTATTTTTTTTGTGAAAATAAACTAAAAAGGCTATCTAAGGAAATTTCTCTATAATTATGGGCAATTCTCTCAAATAGACATTTTTATTTTTTTGTGGCAAAAATAGCACTAAAAAAATAAAATGACCAAAATAACACATTTCTGTTTTGAAAATTTTAATTTTAAATTTTTTTAAAATTTGAAACCATATCTCCAAAACCCCACCCCTTAACTCTAAACTTTAAACCTAGATTAGTTAATCCTTAGGTATAAATGCATATTTACCCTTTAATAAAACTTATATTTTTGTGAAAATAAACTAAAAAAGACTATCTAAATGAATTTCTCTATAATTATTTGAACAGAATTGAATAGAAGACGGAAAATGGGAGATGAAAGAGAGAATCGGTGAGATAACCAAAAAAAAAAAATTATGAAACTAACTACGAGTTAGGAAAATATAAGAAGCGAAAGAAAAAAAGAAAGAAGGGGAAAGATGGGTAGTTTTTTAATTTTAGTACTAGATCTCGATCCGCACAACCGCGCGGGTTTTTGTTTTCATTTATTTTTATATAAACATTTTTTTTTCAATTCTAAATTGGTATATATTATAATATATATGTGTCTATTAATTTTTAAAACATAATAAGTTTACGGTATATTTTTTTATGGAATAGATTGTTTTAAACTTTCACATGTATTTGTATCTTATTCTATATATATATTTTCGGATTATTATTTCATTATTAAAATCGTAACTATATATATAAAGATTAGTAAAATATTGTTTTATTGTCATATATTGTAACATTTCACAAATTTAGAAAATAATTAAAAAATTAAACTTTTCGCTTCATAGATTTATATTATCGAGTAAATAATTAAACATTTAGTTTTTGTTTAATT
Source organism: Brassica oleracea var. oleracea (assembly GCF_000695525.1). Lineage (NCBI taxonomy): Eukaryota > Viridiplantae > Streptophyta > Magnoliopsida > Brassicales > Brassicaceae > Brassica > Brassica oleracea. The sequence continues at coordinate 12,643,947 of NC_027756.1, read as the reverse complement.
TTTAAAATAAACTATATAGTTTAAAAATTTTTTTCATTGGTTTAAGGTAGTAAAGATTAATCATTGTTAGATAATATGATTTTTAGTATTTTCAAAAAAAATCTTTATAATTTTAAAAGTTAACATGGACAAATATTTAAATATTTAACATATAGAGATATAGTATTACAATATTAAATTATATCTATTTAATTTATACTATCTATAAATCCAATGAATCATCTATTCTTTAAATTCAATTATTGATAGCCCAATAAAAATTTCTAATAGGCCCAAAATTTAAATGATAAGATCCCCTATATATTAAAGGAGAAGCACTTAAAAAAATTTCCTTAAAAGTCTAATCTGACGTGGCTTCATGAGAGGCTTCTATTTACAAAATAGCACACGTGTCATTTGGAGAACCAATGTTAAAAAAAAACGGAAGCTTTAAATGCAAACAAAACTTTCCATAATTTTTGCGGCCCTTCTGAAACATAAATTCACGTAAATTGGGTGTTATTTTCTTAAGTGCTTATGTTGGTTCTCCAATTCTCCAACCGTACGTGATGTGTTCGTGTTCGATGACTACGTAAGAGGCATAGGGAATTAACTTGTGAGCAATAGCTTGTTGCGTGCCGTTCTATGTAAGGTATATATGCTTGCTACGGTAATAACCCGCGTTACACTCTGCGTCAAGAAACGGTCACGTGAAGGTCGTCAAGGCTCTATTAGCATCAGAGCCAGCTATCGCAATAAGGATGGACAAGAAAGGCCAAACGGCGCTTCACATGGCAGCCAAAGGAACAAACGTGGAGGTCGTAGAGGAGCTTATCAATGCGGATAGATCATCTATCAATATAGCAGACACAAAGGGAAACACTGCGCTGCACATCGCAGATAGAAAAGGCAGATCACATATCGTCAAATTGCTGCTAGACAACAACATAACAGACACAAAAGCTGTTAACAGAACAGGCGAAACAGCGCTCGACACAGCGGAGAAGGTTGGGAATCCAGAGGTGGCTCTCATCTTGCAGAAGCACGGCGTCCC
>NC_027756.1:12641266-12642756 GCF_000695525.1 Brassica oleracea var. oleracea | reverse complement strand
GCAAAACAGCTCAACAAAATGCACACGGAAGGTCTCAACAACGCGATCAACTCAACCACTGTCGTCGCCGTGCTGATAGCCACCCTGGCGTTCACAGCTATCTTCACTGTCCCGGGGCAGTACGTAGAAGACACAAGCAACCTTCCAGATGGACATTCATTAGAAGAAGCCAACATTGCAACAACGGCACCGTTCATAATATTCTTCATCATTGACTCCATCGCACTTTTCATCTCCTTGGCAGTTGTGGTGGTTCAGACGTCGGTGGTGGTGATAGAGAGCAAGGCCAAGAAACAGATGATGGCTGTGATAAACAAACTCATGCGGCTCGCATGCGTTCTCAATCTCCATTTTGAGGAGGATCTCAATTTGTCTACAATGGTTTTGATGTTAACATATATTTTTGGTTGGTAAAGATCAATGCGGTTTCGGAAATTATTTTTCGAGCGCATATGCATAAGTGGTGTGATTGAGATCCTCCTCAAAACACGGCTCTTTAAAAGTTTGGATGCAGATCCATGCAAACATGTTAGAAAATATTAACCGTCCAAGTTTAATATAAAATGTCTTTAGATTACAACCCAAAGGATATGATTATTAGGTACATGCAAAGTACCTAGATAGTACCTACGATTTCAATATTCTTGGTTAGATACACTTACGAGCTTGACAATCAAAGTATCCTAAGGTACATGCAATGGACTTCACATGCAGATATGTCACATACAAAAATGAAAAGCAACATATCAAACTCTATTGCGTAAGACTATATAGATATGGCGTAAGACTATATAGATTGTGTTCGTTTTGTCACATCAATTAATAACGTAACGAATTTTTGTATTGTTTTGATTTATGTTAAATGTCAATTTTGATTATTAGTTAAATCTAACAGACCAAAGTTTTATAGAAAGTTGGTTATATTGCTTGGTTCGGAAGTGTATTTTGAGTCGTAATAAATTTAGGATATTTTCACATTTACAATAACTAGGTTCTTGCCTTATTTATTAAGGGTACGTATATTCTAACCTAATCTTAATACGATAGTAAATATATTCACCCTCGCCTCTATTAGTCTCCATCCCAAAAAAATAACCTAGAGTACGTTAGACGTTAAGATGGACTTGAGTCCTGCGAAAACTACGTGGAAAATTAAGGTCAAGATAATTCATCTATGGAGACAATACTCCGCAGGCGATATTGACAGTATTGAGATGGTGTTAATTGATTCAAATGTAAGTTGTTTTGGTATTATGATCCAGTTTTATATGTCCATTGTTATTATGCAAACTTTATTGAAATATATTGGTATTTATATGGTTTTAATGATACGCATGACAGGGGGATACGATTCAAGCAACTGTTAATGAGGATGTGGTTCCGATCTTTGAATCTTTCCTCGAAGAAGGTGATTCGAAGATATTCATCAATTTTTCGCTTTCTCAAGCATGTGGCTCCTATCGATTAACCAAGCATCCTTACAAAATTTG
>NC_027756.1:12635532-12641204 GCF_000695525.1 Brassica oleracea var. oleracea | reverse complement strand
CACCCCTGTTAATTTTCGTGAAATCTTAGACGAAACTCTCAGCCCTGAATACTTGATCGGTGAGTCTAAATGAAATTGACGTTTTGACCATTAACCGTGATCACATATATTATACTTACGTTTTTTTCTTATTTTGTAGATATTATGGGTCAGATAGTAGAGGTAACTCATGTTGAAATCGTATCTCTCAATGGGAAGGACACGGAAAAGATTTCATTGCTCTTAAAAAATGAAGAGTGAGTAAAACGATTTAATATAGTTTCGTTTTTATTTTTTAACGATCTACTATCAAATTTTTTCTACTTAACATGCTCACCACCATAACCTTCATATTTTGATCCTCAGAGATGTTAGGCTTCCATTGGTTGTATGGGGAAAGGTTGCACTAGATCTAAGCGAAGAAATTCAACTTTTATCTGATCGAACTCTCATTTGTGTTATGAAGTTTGTGAAGATCAAAGTATGGAAAGGTAAAGTTCTTTTTTTTTCATGAGGTTTCTTATTTTTAATGATCCTGATAAATATGATATTTTTATACGTGGAAAACATGTTCTTAAAAGATGAGCAAAGCATATGCAATGCATACAATGTGTCTGCCGTGTCCTTAATCCGTTTATTGAAGAGGTTGAAGCTTTTGCCAAATTGTAAGTTTGGAAACATTGTTTGAAAATAGTGGAGTTGTATTTGTTTTGAAAATTTTTTATCAGTACTGATTTTCATAATATGATTAGGTTACCAAAGGAAAATATATCTTTGGCAATTGTGCAGTCTAAACCACTTTTCATGGTGTCAATGATGTCAGAGGAAGAAGAATACTTCGTGAAAACGCCACAGAAAACAATATCTGATATTTTGGAGACGAGAAAGGTTTCAGTATTTTCAATAATTTGAGCACCTAATCATACGTGAAGTTATCTTATTGTTTATACATATATACAAATCGTGTTTATTTTTTATAGGTTGAGAGGTGCTATGTGAGGTGCACTATAGCTGCAATTGATAATGATATGGGTTGGTACTATATTAGTTGCAAATTGTGTGGTACAAAGCTAGATATGTTGCATAATAACGTTAACCCCGGAGGAACCTATGAACTGGATGTTTGTTGTATGCTCTACTGTACTAAGTGCAAAATGCTTAATCCTAAGCTCAAGCTAAGGTACTAATATACACCCGAGTTCCTTTTTCCTGCTTATCAACAATTGTATTAATTCTATTTAGATGTAAGTATTCTTAAATTTCGTCGAACCTCTTATAAATGACATTTATAAACAAATTGTGAATAAAGTTATTGTTCTTTTTAAACAGGGAGTAACAATACAAGGAAGCTTATACTATGCTTTATCTCTACCTAGAGAGATTGAGTTGAAAGAAGATGATTGGGTTGAGATTCTCAATTTCGACATAAGATATGTTTTTGAGTTGCATAGAACGACAAAGCACAAATACACAATCAAGTTCAATGAATCGAGCTTGTTTAGGAAGATACAACCAGTGAACGGTTCTAACTTTCTATGCTGTGCAAACTTTCGTGGTATAAAGAGGGGTCTTTATCATCCTATGTACTGCGTCGGTATGTTAACTATCTTGTACTCTTTCTTAGATTGTTAACTAATGCTACTAAACTCTGGAAAAAAAAATACTGTTATGTAGATCTTTGTGGAGCATTGGTGCTTGCAGGAGATCTTATAGCTACTAAGCTAGCTCAACCTGCCAACATTTATATCTCAATTCTGTATTCGTTGGAGTTCTCCTTAATAAATCTCAGGTTTGTACTTTTCATTTGATACATCTGTAAATTTTAAATACGACCATGGCTGTAGAAGTAATATTGACTGATAACTTTCCCAATATTATCAGGTGCACTCATATACAGTGTGTTGCTTATGGAGCTCTAGCCCATCGTTTAAATGCATTCTGGCGTGCTAATACTGCAGATGTTGTAGTAACTGTTTTAAGGTTATGGCGAATTGAGTGGGGAGAAGGTATAGTATATTTATTTGCAATCTTTAATTTTATATTCAGAATTTTTTGGTTTGTGCTCTTATTGTCGATATTACTTTATAGGTGGTTTCAATTATGTTACAAACATGGAAGGTGGTTCTGATATTTTGTTTGATTCTAACATCCTAGAGATTCAGTTCTTCAAATCTCAGTAAGCATAGCATTCTAAGTTTGTTATTTTATATGAGTAATATATATAAAATATATCCATTGGTTATTCCTAATATATTGAAATTTTTTAATTGCAGGATTCCAAGCATCGATTTCTGAAGTCTTGAAGTTATTCAATCTTACTTTTCCTTTGAATTTATTTTTACAATACCTATTTATATTTAGACCATTCTCTGTATTTGAAAGAATGAGATATGCATACTTATTATAATGGAATTGAGGTTTTTGATTTAAAATAGTTTTCTGATTCTTACTGACTTCTTTGTAGTTTTTATATAATTACTACATAAAATGACCAATCTATATCCTCCTCATTAACACCCGAAACTATCAATTCAAAACAAATTAATATCCAAATTAATCAGATTTAATGTTTTTTAATCTCGCAAAGTCCAAATTTAATCATCTCATCCCGCGCAAGGCGCGGATTACTACCTAGTTAGAGATTAAATGTAACATGACTTTCTAGAAATATGTCTCTTAGGTCCATTTTAAGAAAAATCACACATGAATCAAGGTTGTGATTTATGTTTTTTTATATAAGATTTTTAGTTTTTTAATTTTAGTATATTTATGGTTATGGAGCCAAATTTCTCATGGTACAGACCGGTTTTACAAAACAAACATATTATTGTTTAGATCGAGCACGTCTTTGCCATCAGAGACCGAACGGGTCTTCTCCATGTGGATCTTATTTTCCCACGTCCAATAATTTATAGATCTTGTCGTTTTATTACATGAGATCTTGTCTTTATCTTTTAATTCAATAATAAAGAAAACCAAAGAAAAAATTATTGTAACGAAAACTGTATACAAAGAAATGCTGTAACAAAAAAAATTACATGTAGTAGATATGAGCTAGTTATTGATTCGAGAGTTAGGCATTTTCATCAAACTTGATACTAGATCGCTTTTTTTAGAATTATATTGGTAACCAAAATAATTGCCGTTTAAACACCACTCTAAAGAAGTAAGATGTCTGCCCTGAAGTAGTTGCTGACGTAGTTGCTGAAGCAGACGTTGTAGTGAGTGGTGAAGACCATGTGGAGTCAAGATGCTGAGCTGGAGTCGTGTAGACTTGGAGAGCAAGAGAGTATCTTGGAGATATGGAAAGAGGAATAAACTTGAATAGCAAGTTTATGACTTAAAGAAAGAGGAATAAGTGCATTCCAAAAAAAGGAAAGTTGCACTTATTGTAATGGAAGATGTCCATACATGTTGCCTTGTAGACTAGAGTTTCGGGAACATGGAGAATAATATAAGATAGATATGGGGTCGTCTGTATAGAGGCAGAGACACATAGGCTGATCTTATAGAAAGAGAGAGAAGCTCTTGGAAGTGTTCTGGGTCGTGCTGAAGCAGTGGCTGAAGTACTCGACGGAAGAGAGACACAAGCGGGTAGCTTAGGAATCTTTCAGTTGCAGTTGTTAGGGTGTAACAGACTGCGTAAAGCTGATTAAGCAGAATTTGTAATAGAGTGTATAAGACGATTTCTAATAAAGCTTAAGGGTTGCTTGTAGTTGGTTGTCTCTTGCTTTACTTTCTGCATTACCTTATTGTGTTTGCATCTTGCACTTACAAGTGGTATCATAACGGGGCACCTAAGTTATCGGTGTTATCCTGAAGGTGAAGATGGACACGATTATCTCTGTGCAGAAGGCGATCGTGTTGAATACGGACCAGTATGGTCATTGGAAGGCTCGCATGAAGCAGATGATTCGAGGAATCAATGACGATGCGTGGACAGCTGTGGAGATTGGTTGGGAGGAGCCTACCATAGTCACAGGAGGTGAGAAGAAGCCTAAGCCAAAAGAGGATTGGTCAGAGGCAGAACGCAATGCATCAAAATTTAATGCAAAGGCGTTGTCGGGGATTTTTGGAGCTGTTGAAGCAGAGCAGTTTCAGCTGATTCAGGGGAGTACTTCGGCTAAAGAGGCGTGGGAGATCCTGCTGAATTCGTTTGAAGGAGATGAGAGTGTCAAGAGGACACGTCTAGATCATCTTGGGTCGCAGTTTGAGAATCTCAGGTGGTCTGATAATGATTCTGTGGCGAGCTTCAGTGCCAAACTCAGTGCTATGGCGCATGAAGCATTTGTACTTGGGAAGAAGTACAAGGAGAAGAAGCTGGTAAAGAAGTTACTACGCTGTCTTCCAACAAAGTTTGGAGCTCACAAGGCGGTCTTACAGATGACTACAAACACGGATGAGCTCAAGTTTGACAAGCTTGTGGGTATGCTGAAGGCACAAGAGATGGAGACAGACAGTAGTTCAGTCTCTACATCAAGCAGTGCGCCAAGGAGTGTGGCGCTTGTAGCTGACAAAGATACTGATAGGTTTCAAAAGATTGAAAATGACATTGGTATGCTGGTCAGAAATTTTAGTAAGATGAATTCTTCTAGTGGGAAGAATCAGTATGGTCGCCAGGGAGGTGATCGTGACAATGGCAAAAGGAGAGAAAATCTCAAGTGCTATGAGTGTGGAGGCGTTGGTCATATAAGGGCTGACTGTCCTGTAGCACAGCAAAGAGAACTTAAGTGTTCTGAGTGCAGAGGTGTTGGACACACACGTCGTGAATGTCCAAACTCAAAGAAGGGAAAAGGAGTTCCATTGCAGTCGTCTGATGATTCAGAGTCTAAACAAGATGGAAAGGTGATAAAGAATATGGTTGCATTTGGTGCACGCAAGGAGAAATCTAGTGAATCCTCGGATTCAGATGTCAGTACAGACTCTGAGGATTATCACATGATGCTCAACAAGTGGTTGAATCTCAAGAATGAGAATCTGAGGTTGCAACACGAATTGGTGCAGGGCCGTGAGCAGTATGAAGATCTTGCTAAAGAACTTGCTGCTGTAAATGAGAATTATGAGTCTCTGGAGAAGGAGGTTAGCAAACTGAGGGAGGTTGCTATTGATGAACGTGAGAAAGCAATGAGGCTGGAACGTGATTTGGCTGAGAATCACAAACAGATCAGGATGCTCAACAGTGGATCCAAGGACTTGGATAAGATACTCTCGATGGGACAACCAGCCAAGATGAACTGGGGACTGGGATATCGAGGAGCTGAGAGAACTAAGGAAGTACAACAGAAGGGGATATCACATTTCGTGCATGGGAGCACATCAAAAAGTGGAGCCAAAGGAGCTTGTCAAGAAGTACGTCGGGACGTACGACAAGGAGTAAGGCAGGAAGTTCTACAGCGCGTAGCTGTGAGTAACAAGCCGAAAGTAGTACATCAGTGCAACAACATGAAGGTCAGACAAGAGGTTCTGAAGCATGGTTGTGCAGCTGGTACAAGGAAGGAGACTGATCGGTGCATCATCAACTGTGTCTGGCCAAGCAAGAAGCAACATAGGATGTGTTGTTGGTTATGTCGGAAGGTTGGACACAAGAAGGTGGAGTGTTTTGCTCGTGAGAAGAGCAGAAACATGGCCAAGAAGGTGAACAAGACGTTCACTAAACCCAAGAAGGTTGAAGAGGTGTCCTTAGCCAAGAGTGG
>NC_027756.1:12621678-12630646 GCF_000695525.1 Brassica oleracea var. oleracea | reverse complement strand
AGGTTGTTTGTGGCACAAAGGGGAAGGAGATCGAAGTGCGTCAGGAAGTTGTGCGAGATGATCTTCAGGGGCGTGAAATCACTCCAAGACAATAGCAACGAGTGCAGAGGGCACTCAGTGCGGATTGGGAATGGCTCATGGTCAAGAAGAAGACACATGACGGAAGCCTGGTCCTCAACAGAAGCTGGTCGAAGGGTAGTTCGACAGGTGCGTCAGATCGTGATGCAGTACTTGTTATTCCGCTGCAGCAGGGGCTGTGTCATGATTATACATGAAGAAACAGATGGTGGTTCTGTAAAGCTTGACATCTAAGCATCTGTTTTTGCTTAGTATGCAATCAAGCAGGGGGAGAATGATGATGTTCTGGTATAGAGAATGCATATCTCATGGGGGAGAAAAGCATGGTGTGGTGCACATCTCGTGGAGGAGAAAAGCACATTTGGTATGAAAGTTTACAGGTGAGGAACGTGGTTGCTGAACCAGAATAGTGTTGTGCTTGATCGGCACACAAAGCTAAAAGGGGGAGATTGAAGATGTAAGATGTCTGCCCTGAAGTAGTCGCTGACGTAGTTGCTGAAGTAGGCGTCGTAGTGAGTGGTGAAGACCATGTGAAGTCAAGATGCTGAGTTGGAGTCGTGTAGACTTGGAGAGCAAGGGAGTATCTTGGAGATATGGAAAGAGGAATAAACTTGAGGAGCAAGTTTATGACTTAAAGAAAGAGGAATAAGTGCATTCCAAGAAAAGACAAGTTGCACTTATTGTTATGGAAGATGTTCATACATGTTGCCTTAGAGACTAGGGTTTCGGGAACATGGAGAATAATATAAGATAGATATGGGGGTCGTCTGTATAGAGACATATAGAAAGAGAGAGAAGCTCTTGGAAGTGTTCTGGGTCGTGCTGAAGCAGTGGCTGAAGTACTCGACGGAAGAGAGACACAAGCGGGTAGCTTAGGAATCTCTCAGTAGCAGTTGTTAGGGTGTAACAGACTGTGTAAATCTGATTAAGCAGAACTTGTAATAGAGTGTACAAGACGATTTCTAATAAAGCTTAAGGGTTGCTTGTAGTTGGTTGTCTCTTGCTTTACTTTCTGAATTACTTTATTGTGTTTGCATCTTGCACTTACACACTTTTTTCAGTCTATTTTCAAAAACGTCATATTTTATAGACGTCAAAATTTCAATTTTATAAAGAACTATAAAACATATTTTATAATGTTTAATTTAAGGTTTTATAAAGTGTAACATGTTTTGTAATCCCTTATAAATATGATGAATTCTTATAAATTTCTGTGTTTAGATTAACTGATTATAGATGATATTTTACTACAATAAATTTAAGCCACTATCATCCATTATCATATTTCGATATTGAATATATCATATGTTGACAAAAAAAAAAAAAGTATATCATATTATCTTGGTTTAGCGAAAGTTATTACAAGACACAGTCAGCAACTGTTGTAGTATTAATCTCCCCGTTTATTTAGCTTTTCATTAAAAATCGTTTTCTTTAAATTATATATTTTTCCAAATGCCGACCCACTCCAGTTCTTTCTGCCTTAACCAATCCAGTCTCTCTCTAGCCTATCTACCTGTCTGAATCAATATTTTTATACATATTCTCAGATTTGTTTTCCTATATAAATTGGAGTGACATATTCTCTTAAACCAATCAAACTAAAGAAAGAAAAACAGAACAAAAATGGCAAGCTCTGAATCTCTCTTGCCGGTCAGCTCTCAACAAGATCCATTATCTGGTTCAAGATGCGACTCTATCCCGGAGAGCCGGAGAAGAAGACCTATCAAAGTTCATCTCGCCATCTATTCTGGTTTTCTGTTGATCGCTTTATACGTTACTCTCGTCATTACACACGGCGGATCCGCACCCAAAAATGATGTCAATGATGACACCACGGTGGAGTCACGTGCTCGTTTGGCCGGCGTGTCGGAAAAGAGCAACGACCATATTTGGAATCTTTCCAATGATCTGAAAGGAGAAGCGTTTGCCTGGAACAATACTGTGTTGTCGTGGCAACGAACTGCGTTTCATTTCCAACCTGAGAAAAATTGGATGAACGGTATTAACACTATTTATTAATCATATAAGAAGATAATGTTTTTCTTTTATATCTTTGTAGCTAAAATAGTTATAAAAAGTGCGTCCACTTTTTTCCAAACAACATAAAAGAATGTTCATTTTCCACGTTTTCTATAGATTTTGAATTTCATAACGATTTGTATATTTAGACCCCGGTTCTAAAAATCGGCCGTCTACGTAGTACGCGTCACTTTTCTGTCCCGATTTATGCCAAACCGGTTTAAAAAATCGAATATCCGATTTTTTCCGCCTAGACCGCCTAAATGACCGCCTAGCCGCCTAGGCGGCCGCCTAATCTATTTTTTATTTATTTTTTTTATATATATTTTTTTTTATTTTTTTAATAATATTTTTATTTGTTTATTTGATCTAAAATTTTATAAATATCATTTATATTCATAATTTTGATGAAAATTACACTCTATTAAGTTTATATATTCTATTTGTGTGTTTTATACAATCTTAAACATGAAAATGTATTAATGTTATACACAATTAAAGATTAACATGTTTTGTAACATAGTAAACCATTTAAAAATTCCGCCCCGCATAATTTCCGATTAATCCCCGATTTTCTTTTTAGGCGCTAGGCCCAATCCGACTGCCCGACTAGCGCCTAGCGCGTTTCCGAACAGGGATTTAGACCATAGGTTAACAGAAAATATTTAAGTGATCAAGCTGGTATCCAATATGTTCAGTTTCAAATCTGGAGAATTTTCAATCTGGAATCATACAATTTCATTAAGTTTTAAAATATACAAGATTTTATTATTTTCATTTCTAATTTATTGTTTTTGTCTCTCTCAATTCGATGGCGTATGTTGGCTTCTCCGTCTGCAGATCCTAATGGTAAGCTCTAGATCCTACATTGAAGTCCTTCTGTGCTTTTTAGAAGTGAACATTTTTTTTCCCTTTGACCTTGTTTTTATTTATTTATATAAATGGAAAAGAAATTAAATGATTGCTTCTGTTCCAAAAAAAAAGGGTTGGGTTCACAACTGGCAGATACGTCTAAAACCCAAAAACATTATTGGTAGAGATATATGACAACATGGCACGTTTGCGGCCCACAATAGATGTCACTAGAACAAAAAAACATAAATTGTAAAACATAAAAAGAAATATATTTTTTTTGGTAACTGAAAAAAAGAAATATTGTGAGAGACAATTATTAATTTACACCTAAAAAGGTATATAAGTACAAAGACAAAATCTCAACAGAAAGTCATGGAAGCCAATAATGTCCCTTTTGTTTAGTTTACTTTAGTTTAGTTTGTTTTGTATACACCACGTGAGTCATGTGCAAATTGAACAAATCATTGCTTGCCCATTAGTGTGTGTTGAGAGCCTTTTTGTGATCTAATTTAACTCGCTCTACCAACCCAACTGTATCTGAAGCGTCGTGTACTTTCTTAGTGGTAGTAAAAACGTGATTTTCTATTGTATATCTTAATGAATGAAAAGTTTTGATCTTGTCTTACGTGGACTATAACTAGCTAAGGATTTTTTTTGCCCATACATTATGATAAACCTGTCCTGCTCTGGTTTTCATCATTAACTATTACAAAACTCTTGTTTTGACTCTAACATATGTTACGTTTAAACCTTGTCCAGGTCCATTGTTTTATAAGGGATGGTACCATTTCTTCTATCAATACAACCCAAATGCAGCCGTGTGGGGTGACATTGTTTGGGGTCACGCTGTATCAAAGGATCTTATCCACTGGCTTTACCTCCCATTTGCCATGGTTCCTGACCAATGGTACGATGCTAACGGCGTTTGGACCGGTTCAGCTACTTTCCTTGATGATGGTTCTATTGTCATGCTCTACACTGGTTCCACCGACAAATTTGTACAAGTAATGATTTTGAAAATCCATTTATTGCTTAACTAACCACTCTATTAATGCTTGTGACAGTATAGAATGTGAATAAATGTTTCATAAATGTAATACTGATTCCAATTCTTGTGTGTGGTAGCATAAAATATATTTCAATATAAATGTTTAAAGCAATTAGCGATAATTTGTTGTTTACTATGTTTTTAGGTTCAAAACCTTGCCTATCCTGAAGACCCTAAAGATCCACTTTTGTTGAAATGGACCAAGTTCTCCGGCAACCCGGTTCTTGTACCACCTCCAGGTATCGGTGCTAAGGACTTCCGTGACCCAACAACTGCATGGAAGACATCAGACGGGAAATGGCGGATCATTATTGGCTCCAAAATCAACAGAACCGGAATATCTCTTATTTACGATACAACAGATTTCAAGACCTACGAGAAGCATGAGACCTTGTTGCACCAAGTCCCAAACACTGGAATGTGGGAGTGCGTTGACTTTTATCCAGTGTCCAAGACTAAAGACAAGGGTCTTGACACTTCGGTCAATGGACCGGATGTTAAGCATATCATTAAGGCTAGCATGGACGATACTAGAATTGACCATTATGCCATTGGGACATACTATGACTCTAATGCAACATGGGTCCCCGATAATCCTTCAATCGATGTCGGGATTAGTACCGGTTTGAGATATGATTACGGTAAATTTTATGCATCCAAGACGTTTTATGATCAACATAAGGGACGAAGAATCTTGTGGGGTTGGATCGGTGAATCTGATAGCGAAGCAGCTGATGTACAGAAGGATTGGTCTTCTGTTCAGGTATGGTCTCTTAACCTAACGTGGTCTGAAAGTTAGTTTTTTGCAATACTAGTTATTTGCTGTACCTAAGTTAGGTTTTACTTTTAGGTTTTGATGTTTAGTTACTTGTTGTCTAGGATAGGTTTGAATTTTGTTTTACTCATGATCAGGGGATCCCGAGAACTGTTGCATTGGACACAAAGACAGGGAAGAACTTAGTCCAATGGCCAGTTAAGGAAATTGAGTCTCTGAGATTAAGAAGCAAGAAGTTCCACATGAAAGTTGAACCAGGGACAGTGGTTCCGGTTGATGTAGGCCCCACCGCTCAGCTAGACATAGAGGCTGAGTTCAAGATCAAGAAGGAAGATCTCGAAGTAGTCTTTGCAGATGACTCCGTGGAGGACGACAAGGAGTTCAGCTGTGAAACAAGCGGTGGAGCCACCGTACGTGGGGCTTTAGGACCTTTCGGATTCTCGGTTCTTGCTGACCAAAGCTTGTCAGAACAAACTCAGGTTTACTTCTATGTGACTAAGGGAAAAGATTCGAAACTCAAAACGTTCTTCTGCACTGACACGTCAAGGTAAGTAGTTCTTTAACAAATTAATCAATACATAATTGCATTTTTAAATCTTTATCAATTAAAATCTATTTAATTAATAGGTCGACCATGGCAAATGATGTTGTGAAACCGGTATATGGAAGCTTCGTACCGGTTCTAAAAGGAGAGAAATTGACCATGAGAATCTTGGTAATAGATTATATCTATAAATCAATAAATAATTCATTAGTATTTATACAATAATTAATGTAATTAAATGTTATTTTGCTTAGGTGGATCATTCGATAATAGAGGGGTTTGGACAAGGTGGAAGAACATGTATTACCTCAAGGGTTTATCCAACAAAGGCCATCTACGGAGCTACAAGGCTTTTCTTGTTCAACAATGCTAATGATGCGGCTATTACGGCGTCGTTTAAGGTGTGGCAAATGAACAGCGCTTTTATTCATCCTTTCTCTGCGGACGATTTGGGTGTTCCTTCTAGCACCTGATGATTGTTAATTATCAACAAATAAGAAGGGGCTATTATCCTGTTTGAGTCATTTGAATTGGTGTTATATAATTGGTTTGTTTTTGATCTGTCATCTGTGTGATCAGTATTGATTCATTATGTGAGTGAAGAGAAGAAAAATGAAATTAATTTCTAAAATTTTTGTAAAGGAAGTTGGAGTTCGTTTAGTTACGATTGCTCAAATTCTGGAATGTGAAACCCATTTTTCCAAGATAGATGAAGAAATTCATTGAAGGAAAAAACCTATAAAATGCACTAATTTGAAAGCCTATGAGAGTGTCCACCTTAGCAAAAATAATCTAACCTATACGAGTACATATTACTCTCGTATCATCTAGTTTGTTTATCTAAGAGATTATCCAATTTAAAAATGCACATGAAAAATTAATGTTATTCTATTTTTAAAAAATAGATAAATTCGAAACCAAACAAATGAGTAGCTAAAAATGCTTCTAAACATCTTATATTACTAAAAGTATTTAGCATGCTATTAAAAATAAATATATTTGTCAAATAATATATCATTCTCAATTCTATAGTTGCTTCCAAATGCTATTGTAAAATACACTTTTTTCCATTCTATCTATATTTCTTACTTTAAAATAGAATTTCTTATTTATATATATATATATATATATATATTTAAAGGTATACGAGCATCTTTGTCCCCATTTCTATATTTTTCTTCTAAATTGTTTCTTTCTTTATTTTAGGATTTTTATATTTTAGAAGAAAAATATAAAATTGAAACATATTTAGAAAACAACATTCATCTGTTTTAGAAACATATAATAAATAAATTATCTCTATTTTTAAATTTCTTTATGACAAGTTAAAAGTTAAAAATACATCTAAAATTGACTAACTATATAAATGACCTTGAACACAACTCCTGTCTCCAAATTAGTAGAGGGCATGTCCTTCGCTCGCGTTCTTTTTTTTTTTTTTTTTAATATTGAAGTAAGTATTCTATATTTCTATAGGAGTAGGCCTGAGACGGATCGGATATCCGGGTAATTTTAATGTATCCGGATCCGGATCTTTATCTGGCGGATCCATAATTTTATTATCCTTATCCGGATCCGGGGTTCTCGGATATCCGGGTGTCGGATATCCTTCTAAAAATTGTAATATCCGGCGGATATCCGGATCCGGATTTGGATCCTAAAAATAAATAAAATAATAATAATAATATATATTAAATATTAAATATAATTTAAAAATAATAAATATATAATGTTTTTAATTATTTCTATGTATAATATTACAAAATTTACATAAAATTTACATATACTATTATATAAATGAAAATATATTAAATAAAGTTAGTTTTTATATATAGATATTACTATTTTTGAAATAATTATTAATAAAACTTACGGATCCGGATATCCGGACTAAAAAATTAAGATATCCGGATCCGGATCCGGCTTTGACGGATCCAACATTTTATTATCCGGATCCGGATTCGGCTCTTCCGGATATCCGGATTTTCGGATCGGATCCGGATCGAATCTCGGATCGAATCCGGATCTCGGATAAAAGTTCCAGGCCTATATAAGAGAACGAATTTTTTTTTTGAGCTTAGGAAAAAGACACCTTGAAGTATGAGAAACATTTTTCAAAGAAAAATAATAATGAGTGTGATTGGATACAACTAGAGTAAAAATTAGTAAATTAAAAAAAATCGAAATAGTGAAAAATAAAAGTGGTGGAAAACAAGAAAGAAAAGAAAAAAAAATGAGTGGAAACACTATTACTCTAGCATAATATAGAGTAAAAAAACTAAGGTGATGATTGTTTTGTTAGTTTTTAGTTTTTGGTTTCTAGTTTTTAGTTTTTAGTTTTTGGTTTTTAGATTTTGGATTTTGGATTTTGGTTTTTACTTTTTGGTTTTTGATTTTACAGTAAATTTTAGCTTTTTGAAAATCATGAATGGTTGATTTAGATTTTGGTTTTTAGTTTTTGGTTTTTGCTTTTAAAATTAATAAAATATTTTTATACAAATAAAATATTTATTCTGAAAAATAAAATATAAAATACAAACATCAAAACACACATAAACTTATTTGATAAACTTATTTTAAATAAAATTCGAGGTGTGAAAAATATTTAAATAAAAACTGCAAAAACAATATAAATTATCAACAATATAACATTTTGTAATGACTAACTTCAAATAATTAATTTTATTTCTTTTGATAAGTTAAATTTTTTTATAGGAGTTATTTTGCTTACATCAGTTTATTATTAGATAAAATATCATTCAAATATTATAATAATATTAGTGCAATAAGCTTTGATGATTAGTATAGATGAAATTTACTATAAATTAAAAAAGTGTCCAACAGTTTATTATTCGATAAAATATTATTCAAATATTGTTATAGTTTGGGTAAAACCTGTGTTATAATAAAAACAGATGTAAAATACCTTATATAGATATGCTCAGAGATTATTATTAGCAATTAAGAATGCCTTAGTAAAGGGTCTTACGTATTATAATCATATGTATTACCCAAAATCATGACTTATGGCCGAAATCGTCAGAAATTCGTCGGAATAGACCGATTCCGACGAATTTTTGACGAACCTGTCCGTCGGTATCGTTTTGTCGGAAAAAAAAAATTAGTCGGAATTTCGTCAGAACTTCCGACGACTTTCTGACGAATACCGAGAAACGACATTCTGACGAACTTCCAACGATATTACGATGCGGACACACGAGACCAGAATTCATCGGAAAAACTATGTACCGACGGAGAACGTTCCTCGGACAATTCCGACGTAGTGGATTCCTCGGACAATTCCGACGGACGATGGTTCGTCGGAATATACCGATGGACATTGGTCGTCGGAATATACCGACGGATATTTGTTCGTCGGTATATTCCGCCGGATATTGGTTCTTCGGTAAATTCCGACGGATGTAGGTTCGTCGGTATATTCCGAGGAACCTTTGTCATCCGAGGAACCTTTGTCCGTCGGTATATTCCGACGCCCAAAGTTCGTCGGAATATACCAATTTTAAAAACGAATTAATTTTGCATTTTTATATATTTTTTTATATTAAAAATTAATTAATAAATTAAAAAAATCAGAAATTTAAAACTAATAATATTATATAATTTAAATTCATACAAACCGAAATAG
>NC_027756.1:12619537-12621010 GCF_000695525.1 Brassica oleracea var. oleracea | reverse complement strand
CAAGTTCATCCTCCTTAGTAGACATAGAGCAAGCGCCGAGGTTGTGCACATACATACCTTTCCCGCCACGATCGCTCTTCCGGTTCTTGGAGTTCCTAGAAGACGTCTCTGCAGTTTCTTCCTTCTCCCAATGAGCTATCAACTGCTCCCACACCGTCCCGTTGATGAACCATGGCCTCTTGTTCTTTTGCCAAACTGTCTTCCACGCGTTTATCTGCTTCGTATAAGAGTCCATGGTCTTTTCGTTGAATTTCTTACGGACTGTTTCCGTAAGATCGGAGTGCCAGTTGAACTCTTGCTACAAAACAAACATAATTTAATAAGTAAATATATTTAAAAAAATGTAAAACCTTAAAAAAAATGAAGAGTTACTATACCACAAACTGACGAAACCACAACTCTCGTTCGTCGGACGGGATCAAACTCCACTTTGGATATCCAAAACGTAAAAGAAGTTTCAAGCAACAAAACTATGAAAAACTGGTTTTTGGTTTTTGTTTAGAAATTGACAGTTATTTAAAAAACCTATTTATCAAAAAGCTTGATTGAGTGAAAAATGGTTTTCGGAGAAACAAAGACCTAAAACTATTCCAAAAACCAGAAACAATCAACCCCTAAATGTGTGCTTCCCACTTTCTAAGACCATCTCTAACCTATCTCTATAATAGATATCTCTAAAATATAGGCAAAAATAGAGATGATATTTTTGCTCCAATGTGTTCCTCTATAATAGAAGAATGCTATATTTGCCTCTATAAATAGAGGAATGCTGTTTTTTCTCTATATTTAGGGGGAAAAATAGCATTCCTTTATTTATAGAGGTAAATATAACATTCCTTTATTATAGAGGAACACATTGGAGCAAAAACATCATCTCTATTTTTTCTTCTATTTTAGAGATCTCTATTATAGAGATGGGTTGGAGATGCTCTAAATAGTAAATGGAATCAAAAAAAAAAGTTTCACCTGATTGATATACTTTTAGTGGTAGCTGGAGTAAATAAAAAAGTAGACTAAAAAGTTACTCTACAAATGCAATACAATCAAGGAAAAATTGGCAAATTGGGCAAATTGCAAGTTTGATATTAGGGAGTTGGGCGACCTCGAGTTTAAATTAGAAGATTGGACGAATCGCCTTTTCCAGACTTGTGAAATGTCGACAGAGGGCGCGCGTGGTTCTTGATATTACGACCGTGCCACCTCTTGATTTTTTATTTAAAAATCAAAAAAAGACCTAATAAAAGAATAAAAAAGAAGGAAATTAGAAAAACCAAAACATCCCTTATATCAAAAAATACCAGAACCACCTCTAAACAACTGCAATTGAGAACCAAACATAAGGAAAATCCCACATAAGAACCACTCTCGACTGTACCCAGATCGGCATGGTATCCCCCTCCAGCGTAACGCCCTCGTGGAGGGTGAGTCGTAGTCAATGCGCCAGTGATAGAGAAGCAAATCCCAAGAAAATTC
>NC_027756.1:12609138-12619437 GCF_000695525.1 Brassica oleracea var. oleracea | reverse complement strand
TCAATAATGGCCCGCTTCAAGTCTTCAACAGAAGTTATCAACTTCGCTTAGACAGCCCTCCCCATACGGTCGCTATCAAGTTTAAAATCCCAGTCACCAGTGTCGTACATAATCCACCGTCCAGAGATTACAACGATGTATGAATCGTGAACACCTACGAAAAATAAAACATAAATTTATTTAAAAATTCAATGTGCTAATCAGAAGCAATAAATATAGTTTCGCACAAAAAAACACCTGAATTCCGAACACCCTCAAATCTGTAATAAATGATTTCAGCAATAACTATAATGTCATAAATGCAATGGTGTACGGCTTATATATGATTTACCTTCGATGCTAGATACAGAACACCCACCATCCGCCATACCCTTTCCTCCCTCACCATATCGGATGCAGCTCATGCCTCTGTGTGTAAAATTCGCTGCCTCAAGTTCCCTTGTTCGGTAGCCTTTTTTACTCCTCAACAAGGAGACAGGCAAAGAGATAGGGTTCGTACGTTTTTGTATTAAATAATTAATAGTTGCCCTGTTTTTAATTAATAAATTAAAGTAAAACACATGTTTTCCAAAGTCACCAGTCATTAATGGCCATTCGTCCACCTTGGAGCCGTTGTTTCCCGCGAGAAATCATCACATATAAGGCCTTCAAGTTTTGGGGTCAAATAGCCCAAAAACGAAGCCCAATACCATGTTTCCTTCTGAAATTAAAATAATATAATATTCAATTCGTCTCTTACACGCACATCCGGCGCGCGTGTGTCGGTATTCCTGAGGCAAGTTTTTCTGGGCAAATGACAGCCTGGTCCCACGAATTTCAGCTCAAGATTGTGGGGCAAAAAGGTTAAAACTGTCCACTTTTTCTTCTCTCTCCTACTAGGTTGTCCAACAACCTAATTAAAACATGGACTTGCCCAAATTTCTAATTCAAACTTAAAAGTTGCCCAATCTTCTAATTTTCCCTACAATCAATGGGAATAAGAGAAACATGGCTTTAGTCGCCGGTATTATGTTTCAAAAAAAAAAAGTCGCCGGTTTTGCATCTTCTTTTCCTTAGGCATCAACGATTCAACCGTTTATCAGCATATTTCATAAACCATTATGAAACTTAAAAAATTTAGGGCCTAATAAATTAGGTGTGCAATGTGCCTTCCGACAGCTTGGCATGCTATGTTGCACCGAGACGGATACGGAAATGGAAACTTGGATTTGGGACGGGATAAGAAACGGTAAAATCAAATTTTATAGATATGAATATAGCATAGAATAATAGATACATCTATAATAGATACATTTATATTTTAGATTGATATAAAAAATAAGGTCAATCGTTGATACAGTTTCTAAAGCCACTTCCAATCAACTTCTCAATCTAATTGATGGATCAAACTAAAACTGGTGGCATTAAAAAGCTGATTCAGTTTTCTATCTTGGGATCAAAGATGAACTCAATCACACCATAAAAATTTCTCCATTCTTTGCTAAACATGCATCGATACAGTTATGCATCATTAAGTGTTTCTTTGCACCCAACTTGACACATTCTGCTCCAAATCAACTATATTTAAAAAAACTTGATAAATGACTAAAAGACTCTAAACACACATATTATGACTCAGTGAATGACCTAAACAATCAAGCATATAAATCAGTAAGTACACTGTTTATCAACTAGCTTTTTTTTTTTTTTCCCAAATTGTTTTTATTGAAAGATGGGCCAAGCCCAGGGCCGAAGCCCAAACATACAAGAGCCCATAAAACCCGGGCCAAAAAACACAACCTTCAGGGCCTAAAGCCCACCAACTAGCAACCCTAACCCACGAGGCTTCGCCGCCGCGCGGACACACCCTGCGGCAACGCCGCCGCCCTCGCTTCGAATCAACACCGGGAGCCAACCGTCGGTTTTCACCCGGATCCCCCGGAGCACACTGACTCCACACCATCACCACCGCCAAACGTCTTCGACAGAAGTGAGACCAATATCGGAGAGCATCACTCGACGGATCGAGATCTCATCCGTCACCATTCGTCGCAATCACCGAGAGGAAGACTTTGCGGGAACCGTCACCGTTAACCTTGGTCCAGCTTCGATCGTCCTCCGACGTCGTCACTACCAAACCAAACTCACCAACCTCGACAACACTAAAAGGTAAGAAACCGACGAAACCCTAAAAATTAAACAAGGGAACTAACCGACGGCGAGGCAATGCATGGAGCACCTTCACCTCCCGTAATCTAGACCGACGACGACGGAGCCAAGCGTAGCCTCCACCTCGTGGGGACCTGAACCGGCGTCGACGGAGCTGACTGAGCCTCCGCCTCCCAGAAACGAAACCAAAAGGCCGCAGAAAGCGCTTCACCGCGCCTGCCTCACCACGACCGCGCCTTTGCACCAGAACCAAAACCGCCATGGACGATCTTCTTCCAGAGGTCAGGCAAAGCGGAGGATGGAGGGGACAACGACAAAGCGAAGATCGAGGATTTTAATGGTGGCTTTAGGGCTCCGGTGACGGCACGCACGCTCACGCGCCGGCCGATCACCGGACCCGAAGATGGATCTACTTTTCTTCTCTTTTAACGCTCACGCGCGCCGACCGATTGATTGAGCTGCTTCTAGATCCGTAACTGTTTATCAACTAGGTATTAAATATTATTTCTCTTAAAAAGTAATCAACAGTATACACCAACTACACTAATTACACCTACTACCAGCAATAGTTGTATTTTTTTTTTTTTCTTGGATTCTTTGCTTATATTTGTTATGATTTCGTTTGAAGCCTTAACACATCATTTTGTCTGATCTCTTCCAAACAAATATGGACCTGAAGGAGCTTCCATCGAACGTAGGAGATGACAACATAAGCGAAGAAGCAAATAGTTTGATCTCTTCTCTTCCTTTATGCACAGATTTCCAAGGGAAGAAACTTTGTAATTATCAAGGATGTTGGTATAAATACAACACTCTCCAAGGCGTTCTTAATTTCCAGAGAGGTTTTGAACCGCAAGACACCGATATAATTCTTGCTTCTTTCCCCAAATCAGGCACTACTTGGCTCAAGGCCCTCACCAGTGCCCTTATGGAGAGATCAAAGAACCATTCCTTTGATCATCATCCTCTACTATCTGATAGTCCTCATGGCATTATACCATTCCTGGAGCTCAGTGTGTATCAAGAAAGCTCAAGTCCTAACCTAGCAAAGTTCTCATCACTTCCGAGGCTGTTCTCAACTCACATGCCACTGCACGCGATGCATGAGACCCTTAAGGGCTCTCCTTGCAAGATTGTGTACCTGTGCAGGAACGTGAAGGACACATTGATCTCGTGGTGGTTTTTTAGGAGTGCTGTTAATAAAATAGAACCAAACAGAAGCCTTGTCGAGAGTACGTTCGAAGCGTTCTGCAACGGAACTATCTACTATGGACCCATTTGGGAACATGTCCTGAGTTATTGGAGAAGAAGCTTGGAGAATCCAAAGCAAGTCCTTTTCATGAGGTATGAGGAGATGAAAGCTGAGCCTCGCGATCAAGTCAAGAGACTTGCGGAATTCTTGGGTTGTCCTTTTACCACGGAAGAAGAAGATAATGGATTGGTGGATGAGATCTTGGACTTTTGCTCTCTGCGTAATCTGAGCAGTTTGGAGGTTAACAAAACCAAAATATTTAACAAAGTGGATCGAAGCATTTTTTTCCGTAAAGGGGAAGTTGGTGACTGGAAGAATTATCTTAATCCAGAAATGGAGAACAAGCTGGACATGATCATCCAAGAAAAATTGCAAGGTTCTGGTTTGAAATTCTAAATATGTATCATATGGTTTGTGTTTCTTTGTTGTTATTTTCCTTTATAATATCTTTAAATTGTCATCAGCAGACCTAAAGCTCTTCAAAAGTTTCTGCACCAATAATATTTTTAGGTAATTTCAATAATATTATGTCCTATGGTATTTTTTTGTATTTTCAAGAATAGTTGGATGTGCAGGTACTAGTTAAAGGAAACGAAGGTTTATGTATATGTTTTGTGTTTTCTTTAATGCAGCGTAATAAAACACCTTCCGTTGCTATGTCCTTTTACTAGTGGTGTCTTCCAATTGTTACTTTGTTGCTTTAAGAAAGTGTGAAATTGTTAAACGGATAGTATCTAACATCTGGCATCTAGAACATTTGATCAAACGATTTTAAATGGTTTAGGTGATTAGGATTCTAGTATTTACTATTAAATACCAGTAATTGTATATAGCACGATTTGCACAAAACAGAATTACGATATGTTGTTTAATAAATTAAATGAAATAAATACTTTTTAAAAGTTATAGTTTTGTAAAATAACATAGATTTGCTTGTAATATTGATGTAGTTTAACTCAAAAATTATTAGTATAAGAAATAATATCCAAAATTTAAAAATTTATAGTTAACAAAAATTAAGTTGGGCAGTTCTTATTTATTTTTATGAAATAAAATTGTTTTGGAATAATTTGTAGCTACTATGTATCCGCTCATCCTAGTGTGTGACATGTAGACCTTGGTTTTGTAGAGGATCGTACAGAAGAAAAAAATTCTTGCATGCTTACAAAAAAAACAAGAAATTCTTGCATCAGTCTATCAAGCAAGTCTTGGAATCGAACAAGCGCGGGGAGGACTACTAACACCTCGCAAACAGATAAAGTTAACTCTTTGTAATTGGAATGTACTTTCGACTGTGTGTAATGGAAAAGTCTGCTACAGACAGGAACT
Source organism: Brassica oleracea var. oleracea (assembly GCF_000695525.1). Taxonomy (NCBI): domain Eukaryota; kingdom Viridiplantae; phylum Streptophyta; class Magnoliopsida; order Brassicales; family Brassicaceae; genus Brassica; species Brassica oleracea. Next base: position 12,614,708 of record NC_027756.1, on the reverse strand, counting down.
GAAATATATAAATTTCAAATTTACAATAATTCTTTAAAATATATAAAGCTAAATAAAAACTGTGATTGCTATTTGCCATATCTGGTGTGTCGCAAATGACAGATAGCTTGAAGACAAGAAAGGGCTGATGCAAACGTGTTCGTCTGAGTCAGATTTCTGCCAAATCAAATATCAATAATATCTACCGAGATACATTGGCCCTAATTAAATAAGATATCTAAGACCCCTTTCTTAAATACCCAATAATTATATGGCGTCACTTAATAACTTTTGTGTTTAGTTTAGTTGCAAATATGAGTCTATTTGTAACATGAATTCATATTTTTATTTTAGTAATTTTTATGGACGAAAAATTTGATATACAAACCAATTAAACTATACATACATGTAACGATAATTTTATAATACAATTTAATATAATATTAATTGTTTTGTAAAATATGAAAAAATCTAATTAAATACCGTATAAATTCTATTTAAGAATTTAAAAAGTATTAAAAATAAAATATTTTTATTAAAAAATAATCTACCAAAAATTCACATTCAGTTTTAGAATATTAAAATATATTATTGCAGGTAAAAAAATAAAATATTATATTATATTAAAATTTGAAAATGATTTGTACTCACAAATTTGCGGAGGATCACCTAGTTTGAATTTAATATGATACTGATATCTATTAAATCTCATTTTAGAAGAGATAGTGGAATATTTTCTTTTGGTCAAGATCAGATCTTGAGTTTATTTAATTAAGTTTAGCTGTATAATCTTATAGGGAAACGTGAAATAGATCAAAATGTCATGATAGAATACAAGTCCAAATCGTCATCTAACTTTATCTTTGATATTACTTTTCAAAGTTATTATTAAATAATAATAAGTGTTTTTTCGCAAAATATAGACATAACTTTTATACAAATATTTATTAATTTATGTTTTATTAATTGAAAAATAAAAATGATAAATTATTAATTATGTCTTTTAAAACGTTCAAATCAAATATTAAATGATTTGTATATGACAAAATTTTCTTTTTAATACATATATATATAAATATATATATATATATATATATATATTATTGTGCTGAAATTTAACATTCACATATATTAGAAATATTTTATAAAATATCTTTATACATTTTTTTCTAGATTAATATTTGATTATAAATTTTTTATATTTTAATTTTAACTTTTATAGTAGAAAAATAATATTTTCAGATAACAACACAATATATATAAAAATAATCTAATTTTTAAAATATGTTTTTATCAATTATCTAATACGACATATAAATCTAATATTATTAATAAAAAATTATTTATATTAGAAATATTTTATAAAATATTTTATAAAATATTTAATAAAATAATTTTATATAATTTTTTTGCTTGGTTAATTTGTGATTATAATTTTTTTATATTTTAATTTTAACTTTTATAATAGAAAATATTATTTTCACATAACAACACAATATAGATAAATTATCTTATTTTTAATATATGTTTTTATCAATTGTCTAATACAACATATAAGTCTAATATTATTAATATAAAATTTGTTTTAAATGATATTAAAAATTAATTAAGGACATCATTGACTTAACCACATAAGCACATTAAATGTTTTATATTTTAATTTTAACCTTTATAATAGTAAAATATCATTTTAAGATGAATCTTATTTTTAAAAATATAATATTATTAAATATAATATTTGTTTTTAACTATATAATAAATTATATATAAACTTCATTAAAGGTAACATAGACTTTAACGAGTCTAACTTTTAACATGAGAGCTACGTTGTGAAAAGTTACTTCAAAAAATAATAGTATAGAAGACTACTTTAATAAATATTTTAAATTTATGATGAAAATATAAAATTACCAATCGTTTATAAATATTTAAGAATTATTTATTAAAAATTTATAAACTCAATTCCACCCTCTAAATACTAAAATTTAAACAATAATCATTAAATCTTAGACTAAAATATCATAATAATTTTGATTAAGTATTTTTGAAAAGTGGTATTTAACTTAGTCTATCTCAATTAATTTATTCTGAGATATTTAGTTTCTAAAACTCTTATCTAATACATTTTACTATTTTTTCTCTAAATTTTTTTGTATAGATATGTATCTTAGTCAAATATATTATTTTATTTTTCTCTCTAAAAACTAATACTCTTAATAGTATTTATTTTATTATGTTATTAATACCTTTTATTTATGAAAATTCAAAATCTGATAAAATTATTATATTATCTAAATTAAATATTTATTTAAGTGACTATTATGTAAATAAAAATGGCGATTCTATTTTTATAAACATTATATTTCTTCTAAAATGATATTTATCATAATTAAAAGTTAAAGTATTATTTTGAAAGTAAAAAAAATATGAAATTATTTAAAAGAAAAAAATAGAGATGGATTAGAATGAATTTTCTTTTATTATAGTATTAGAGATTAAAACACCTAGGAGTTGAAGATGCTGAATTAGAGAGTCGATATGCTTAGTTTGTGATCCAAAATAATCTTCATATACACAAGGTTTAACTAGGGGTCCAAATCAGATTAATTAGAGCGTTAACATGGTGAAATGTAATAATGGTGAAATGTAATATACGATTGATTTATCCTTTGGCATTAGTCAGAGTTCAAACTCAGATAAGAAAGTACAGTAGCTAGTCTACTCTTTAGCAATACATGTGTTCTCTACGAAGCTGATCGGATCTGCCAACAAAGTATATTAAAAGAAAAAAACAGATTTTTTTAAAAAAAATTCTAATTGTTATTTAGTGGGTACCAAATGATATTGATAGATAACTTGAAGACGAGAAAGGGTGAATATAAACATGTTCGTCTGAAGTCATATTATACCAAGATTCTTTGTCATTTAATATCCAATAATTATATGGCTTCACCTGATTTTTTTTTGAACATAATATATTCGCATTTTGGGCAAAATGAACATTATGTATATAAATTATTTTTGTGTACTATTTTTTATTTTACGTTTTACATATTATAAAATAATAAATATATGTATTAAATAATTGAGAAACTATTAGCTGCTGCATATAATTAAATTGGCGCAAACACATAAATAAAAACAATCATTCTTATTTATTTTCAATTATTTTGTGGTAAATAATTCCAAACAATAAATTTTATTTATTTTATATAGTATATAATTAAATTCAACTGATATTAATATAGATATACAATATAGTATATTTTAATATGATTGTCTATTAAATGAAGTTTCCTACTCATATCATCTTATGATCATTTATATCCTTTTTAACAAAAAAATTAAACCATTGATAAACGAATTTTCAATGTGAAAATTTTAATATTTTTAATAATATATATTTTAATCTGAATATTTATTAAATGAGACTCCTAGTTGATATATTTTTATGATCATTTGTATCTTGTGATAAATTTTTTTGAATATTATTGTTCACAAAATTTTCAATGTGAGACTTTAAAAAGTTTTAGTAATTTGTATCAAATCTTTATTATTTAAAATCATTAATTTATATATATATATATATATATATCTATATTAATCATATTAGGTAATTCCGTAACTTTTGCTTAAAGAAAGAAGAAATTTTTTTTTTGCATATTAATAATTAATTTGTGGTTAATTTAATAAAAGATATAGTATATGTTCAAATGGACTAACTTATTTCTCTAATGATTCTAATAATCATTTTAGTGAAGATCCATGTCAGAAATCAAATGTTGTAATACTATATATATAAAAGATATATGAGTCATAATTAGGGTCTGAAGAAAATTTAATTACATGGTGGAATCTGCAAAGTAATTAACATTTTGGTATTTACAAGAAATATATAATGTTAAGAATACAAGAGATATTTGTAAAAATAGTATGATATTATTTTTGAAATACTATTGAGATTTTGTTCACCAAAAACTGAAATTTTTATAAATTGATTGATTTTCTCATTTTTATAAATTAATTTATCAGTGTATATTTTCTTCACTTTTGATGACTTTTATTAATGGGAAAATTGCCAAATATGACTCACAACTTAATTTCAAACACAAAGATAAACCCAAACTTGAATCAAATGAAAAAATAACCTAAAAGGCTATTGAAATTACAACCAGTCCCTTGTGAACAAACAAAAAAACCGAATTTTTTTACGTTTCTAACCCCCGTAAGTCGTCTGTCCAGACGACTTTGAAAATAATTCGTCTGGACGACTTACTGTAAAGTCGTCTGATCTAGTTCTACTTAGAAATAATTTAAAAATTTTGTAAAAAATATTTTGATAACTGAAAAATTGAAATCATGTAATTAACATATGTTTTAAGATATATAAATTAAAATATAACAAAATTTAATTGTTTTCAACATAGATGAGTGAAAGTAGTGAGTCATGATATTCTTTGGTTTAGGTTTTGCCAACATATGTTGTAGTATTGTGTGTGTTCTTAGGGTTAGATTTTGGAATGCATAAATATTTTTTTGAAAATTTTAAAAATTTACCTAAGTGTGTTTATTTCTGTGTATAGTAAATGGTATCTTGCATATTTACATTGTTTTATCCATTTATTCATGTGCATTTTAATCATATAGATTAGGATTTAGCCATGTCTAGGTTGCATTTTGCATACATATATCTCTATTAGGTATTGGAGTACCACATGGAGTTCCTGGAGACATTTGAGTGCATTTGGAGCTCAAAGGAGGTGATTAGAGTGATCTTTGGACGAGCACTGCCTGAAGAGCGACTACATGAAGTCGCTGTGCACCACATCCCGGAGCGACTTTCCCAGAGCGACCGCACGAAGTCGCTTGCGTTTTCACGTCCGGAGACACACAGATTTGACTCTGGAGCGACCTCCCAGAGCGACGTGCCGAAGTCGCTCCCGATGTTCAGAGCGACCTGTTGGAGCGACACACCAAGGTCGCTCGCAGCCAGAGCGACAAGCCTAGAGCGACTATCTCAAGTCGCTCCAGCCAGAGCGACCTACCGGAGCGACGCCATGAACTGGCTCGCAATTTACGCTTCGGAGCGACCTCCTAGAGCGACAAGGCGAAGTCGCTCCAGCTCCTAGAGCGACCTCACCACAGCGACGTCTTCAGAGCGACATAGCCAGGTTGCTCGCGAGGAGACGACCCGGGAGCGACGTCTTCGGAGCGACACAGCCAGGTCACTCGCAAAGAAACGAGCCGAGAGCGACCTCTCGCAGCGACGTGCCGAGGTCGCTCCGCATCTATTTATTTGGCCGAATTCATGTTTTCTCAAGGGCCTTTTGGTCATTTCATTATGCACGTTTTTACTTTTCAAAACCTATGTTTTAAGTACCTTTTGTATCCACCAGAGGAAAAAGATCTTAGCTTGCTTAGAATTGTGTCTAGGCTTAAGGTCGATAGTTTGATTGATAATTTGTCATCCTTAGTTCGATACTTGATCACCAAAGGTCTAATCCCTATGCCCATGAGTTCTCTTTTCCCTTAGTCAAGAAAGTATCATTCTGTAATTGCTTTCTAGTATTAGTAGTAGTTTAAAACCCATC
>NC_027756.1:12608578-12609064 GCF_000695525.1 Brassica oleracea var. oleracea | reverse complement strand
CCTTCAGAACTGGTTCGACAATCATTTATACTACAACATTTGTCTTAAGTGCCTTGAATCAAATTGGCGCCGTTGCCAAATTCTGAGTAGATTTAAACATTGAGATTTAGTCACTTGCTTGAGACTAAGTCATTTTAATTTTGTTTTGTTACTGATTCTTCTTCTTCACCTACCTTTCACTTTCAGGTGTATGAACTTGCGGAGCAGGGGTCCATCAAACCTAGTTCCAAGAGCAGCAGACATTAAAGCTTTAGAGAGAGAGTGTGCTAGAGCTAGAAGAGAAGAAGAACAACAAGCCCACTTGCAGAGATTGGATATTGATATGGCAGATCCACCGCAAGGGGCAGAACACCAACCGCGGGCAGCTCGACCCATTGGTACTTATGACCGGCCCGACATTCATGGTCATAGACTGGAAATCCGAGCACCGGATGTGGCAGCCAACAACTTTGAGGTCAAATCAGGACTCCTCAACGTGATCGAGAA
>NC_027756.1:12608212-12608478 GCF_000695525.1 Brassica oleracea var. oleracea | reverse complement strand
GCATTTCGTATCATACTTGTTGGACGTTGCATGCTGCTTTAAAGAAACCTCTTCATGATGACGAATATGAAGAGCTGAAATAGTCGAAGTTGGGAGTTTTAATCAAGTTCCAAGAGCTAGAATTTGTTTGGGCTTCAAAGCTGGTTCACTACATGCTCGGTTTCTAGCTGGACATAAAGAAGAAGTATGAGCCGTGGAGTCTCGTTGGTCCACAACCTGTGAGGTTTTCACTGTTAGAGTTTGAAAACCTCACTGGTCTAAACTGC
>NC_027756.1:12606651-12607730 GCF_000695525.1 Brassica oleracea var. oleracea | reverse complement strand
CAAAAAAAATGGAGATGCCAGAACTCCCCCGTAGGATATATACATTAGGGGAAGAGCCCCCCGCAGTGCATAGCATTTCGTATCATACTTGTTGGACGTTGCATGCTGCTTTAAAGAAAGCTCTTCATGATGACGAATATGAAGAGCTGAAGGAGTCGAAGTTGGGAGTTTTCATCAAGTTCCAAGAGCTGGGATTTGATTGGGCTTCAAGGCTGGTTCACTACATGCTCGGTTTCCAGCTGGGCATAAAGAAGAAGTATGAGCTGTGGAGTCTCGTTGGTCCAGAACCTGTGAGGTTTTCACTGTTAGAGTTTGAACACCTCACTGGTCTAAACTGCGAGTACATCGAGGACCTTGAGAGACCTCACTCTGTTGTTACAAAGGAATTGACTTCTTTTTGGGAGATGCTGGAAGTTCATGTCGAAGCTGGGCCATCTACTCAGGAGATAATAGCAGCACTTGAGAGATGCGAAGGGTGGTCTTGGGATGATCGCAAGCGGCTCGCATACCTTGCCATCTTCACTGGATACATTGAAGGAAGAAAGTATTCAACCCCTACATGGGTTAATCTGGCAAGGTTAGTGATGGAGCTAGAACGGTTTGAGAATTATCCATGGGGGAGAGTCGCGTTTAAGGTGCTGATGTACTTTGTGAAGGGCAGAGATATTTTGGGTTGTTACACTATCAATGAGTTTGCGCAAGCTCTCCAGGTCTGGGTGTACACAGCTCTGCCGGAATTGGGTGCTAATTATGTGCTGGATGACTTAGTAGAAAACTTATAATTAAGTCGTTTGAGAAGACTATCCAGACTACTTAATTATAAGTCTTCTACTAAGTCTTCCAGCTGGAAGACTTTCCAGACGATTTATAATTAAGTCGTCTACTAAGTCGTCCAACTGAAAGATTTTCCAGACGACTTAATTATAAGTCGTCTGCGAAGTCTTTTTTTTTCATCTTTCTTAATCCGTCAAATATCTAAGTTCATATCTTTTATTTACTGCAGACTAGGGTGATCAACTTTGTTCAAAAGGACTCTGGTGAAATGTTTCCAAAATGGGAGTTTGATGTTGAGGACACGC
>NC_027756.1:12604180-12606300 GCF_000695525.1 Brassica oleracea var. oleracea | reverse complement strand
TGTGGAGAAGAAGGTTGGTATCACCACAAAACGGAAAGGGACATCATCTCAAAACACTACCTCTCCACCTAAACCGACGCTCGAACCCTGGTTAGTAACAAATCCTCTCCCAACAAGATTTACTAGACAAAGTCGTAAGAATAAGAACTGAAAAGTTGCATTTGCTTTGTTTCATGTATGTCAGAACATGTGTGCTTTGTTTATAGTGTATAAATTTTATATATGTATTTTGTTTCATGTTTGAAGACATTCATTGGTTATTATTGTTTGAAATGGATCTTTGGTTATTATTGTATAAACCCATCTCGTATATTGCAGAGTGAAAGTGTTAATGGGACGAACGCAGGAAGGAAAAGTTTGGCGGAGGATAAAGGTCCAGATGTGCCCGCAGCTGTGCCCGCAGCTGCTAGTTCCTCGAAAGATAAAGCTCCAGAACCGAGCCTTGTTCTATTGGACAAAAATCAACCCACTATTTCGGATTTACAGAAGGAGGATGCTAGATATCAGGAAAAGAGGGATGCTGCTTTGGCACTTTGCCGTGCAAAGAGTGATCGAACAAGGAAACTTGCTGCCTCACAGCAATCTCCTTATATGGCAAACAGCACAGCCAGAGTGATCATTCCAAACAAAAAGCTTTATCCAGGCTATAATCCTTTTGCACCAATTGACAAGAAGAAGTTGAAGGAGCTCGCTGATTGGTTGAAATCTTGTCCGTAAGTGTTTACTTTTCCCATAGTAGCTTGCTTTAGTCTACAAAAACTGATTGCTTTTCAACATTTTGTGTTTGCAGTCATTATAGAACACCTCTCGATAAAAAACCACGTAAAAGTAGAACTTGGTGGTATCAAATACTCCAAACCTCCTTAGAGTGGCTGGAGGACTGTGTAAGTCTTCTGCTATGACTAAGATGACTTACTGATAAGTCTTCTTTGTAGACGGCTTATCAATAGGTCGTCTACATAGACGACTTACCAGACGACTTAATTCGTCTACGAATTACTTGTAAGTCATCTGGTAAGTCTTCTACGTAGACGACTTACTAGTAAGTCGTCTGATATCTTATGATTTGTACCTTATTTTATATGCAGCATATTGATGCTTGGATTAATGTGCTGAGGAAGAGGTACGACGCTAATCCACAACATTTCAGGAGGGAGAGAATGTGCTTCCTTGATCATCTCTTTGCTCAGCAAAGGGGATTCAACTTCAAGGATTTTAAGGACTCGGAGCCCGATCATAACGGTTTAGGAAGAAGACTCCCTGGTGGGGCGTGGAATTATTATGCAGGCACTATACCATCATTTTGCCAATCGAACAAGGTTTGGGGGACGGATATTGATGATATCTATGCGCCAGTGAACTACGCTGACACTCATTGGATTGCTATGTGGATATCGATCCCTAAGAGGCACATAGTCATCTTTGACAGCATTTGTTCCAGTATCTCTCCAGAAGAACTCGATGTGGTAATGTAGCCTTTTCTCTACATGGTACCTTATCTGCTTTTTGAGTGCGCTTCCTCAGACGAACAACGTGCCCAATACAGCCTGGAGCCATTCACATATGAGAGACCGACCAATATACCTCCGGCCCGAGCTGGTGATTGTGGCGTGTATACTCTAAAGTACATTGAATGTCATGCTCATGGGATAGAGTTTAGTAAAAAAGACTTTGCTAAGGCCAACGGGAAGGCTATGAGGGATAAGATGGCGGTGGATATATTTCAAGAGCTTCTTGACGCACATGAGTTCGAAAACAAGGACAATGATGCCAACCTGGGTGCGTATGAGGGGTGATAAATAGGCTGCGTTAGATTATTTTGTATGATAGATTAGGCTGATGTGTGTATTTGAACTTGATCCCTATTTTGTATTTGAACTTGATCCATATTTTGTAACTATATTCTGCGCAGAAGACTTACAGTTAAGTTGTCTGGAATGTTGGACGACTTGACTATAAGTAGCCTGGAAAGTCTTCTGAGCAGTGACCTTTTGTAACTATATTTCGGATAATATAAAGGGCAAGACCATCTCAAATTTGTTTGGTAGTGCAATTTGACAAAGAAGTTGACACAGATAAGTTCATAACACAAATTTTTAGTACATAGACTGAACACTGGA
>NC_027756.1:12597922-12602014 GCF_000695525.1 Brassica oleracea var. oleracea | reverse complement strand
TTTAATAAAATATTGAAATTTTTGTTTTCCCGGAGACGACTTACTGGTAAGTCGTCCAGGAAAAGTCAAATATCTGACACAATTCGGTCAAATGCAAATCTAACCCGTTTATCCTAGACGACTTATCAGTAAGTCGTCTAGGGTATTCTCTAGATTTTGTTTTAACAAACAAAGATGACGACTTAAAAGTAAGTCGTCCGTTTGACCAGAAGACTTACCCGTAAGTCTTCTACAGCGAGACTATTTACGGGTAAGTCTTCTACACGAACAGATCTGGAAAAAATTTCAATTTTATACCTTAAACTAGTGAGATGACTTCCTTAGCACACAGAGTCTTCTCCAACTACCCAGAATCTCAAACGAAAGTAACCCACCAAGAATATTATGCTTGAATGGCTCTATCAACCATAAAAAAATTTGAATCAAAAGCTTGAGTTTTTTGGATGAATATGGAGGCAAAGTGAAAGAGATGTTGTTTTTAGTTCATAACAAGTGAGAAAGAGAAAGTGTAAATCGATTTTAGATGCATTAAGAGCTTCAAATTGGTTGTTCATGGTGGTTGGGGTATTGATGACAATGACAATCTTGTAATTACTTGAAGATGATGAGGGTGAGAGAGTTAAAATGTCATTTTCGAAAAAAAAAAAAAATTTGATGGCAATTTTGTGAATTATATGAACTTGTGGGGTGAATAGGACAAAAGAAAAATCTAAGAAAAGCATGAGATAGTTTTAGGTTTGAGTTTGAGTTTTGAATCAATCTTGCAAAAAACCCTTTATTGATACCCGAATATGAAATATATCTTTTGGTCATATGACGAAGATCCTAGAAGCTTTACCAAAAACTTTGATAGTATTCTCAATTCTGATTACCAAAAAAACTATATCATCTCCTAGCTTCAACAACAGTAAAGAAACAACTGGTCATGGAAACTTAACGAATCGTCATGACAATTGAACCACTTGATAACCCAAAAACAAACATTAAAACAACAAAACAAGAGAAGATACATTAGTTAGACCTGTTGTATGCATGAAGGTAAGAAACGGGCTTTGGTAGCTTCGTCCTCCCATTCCACTCCTTCTAACCATTCTTTTTCTCTCCATACTTTATGACAATCCCCTTTCACCACCTGAGCAGCTTGAATTAGTTAATTTTTTAGATCTTGAATTTTTGAATAAACATTTTTTTTTCGGCAATCTAATTCATACCCGAACGAATCAAGGAAAAACTCATGAAGAGACCAGTTACAGGAAAAGATCTTATGATAGTCAATATGAGACCTCACCACTGACGCATGGGACTCACCCTTTACTTGAGAAGTTTTCTCAGCTTTGGACAGTTGAATACCACAATTTTCGTAAGACAACGAAATGGCAGAGAACTCCAGTACATTGTTTTCAGCTCTGGTAGGTCAATCAAACGTAGAGTCCTTAGTTTCTGGAAAGGAACAATATCTGATGATTCTTCACCGACATAAACTTTCTCTTTGCTTATTATGCCTTCTACTTCTTTCACATCGCAGATAAAGAGCACTGTAAGATTTGAAGCGAACATCAGCCACGTCAAGTCTCTTACGCATTCGCAATGTTGTAGAGTAATGCGAGAGAGGTTCATGAAATATGCATTTTCTGGAACATCCATCTTTATATCAGAAAATGTACACCCATCTAAAAGTAGTTCATGAACTTTCTCCATACTACTTAAAAGAGATATATTAGAGGATTTTAATTGACAACTCTTGACTGCTAAAGCTTGTGAGAGCTGAAAAACTGATCGAGAGCTAAACCATAAATGATTCCTATGGTTAAGATTTCTAATTGTTCCAAGACTTGTAACTCCTCCAGTGTGTTGGGACTGCACCAAACATTAAAACGTAGTAATCTCAATACTTTCAAGTTCACTAGTGCAGATATCCCTACAATACTCGAAAGTTCACTTGTGTCTTCCAGATCCAAGTGAATAAGGTTTTTCAACTCTAGAAAACCAACAGGCAAACATTGAATCCCTGTAAACGACATGTTGAGATATTTCAACGAGACCAACTCTGATATTTCACCAGGCAACTCAGATAGGTTTATATTATACGATAGATCCAAAACAACTAGCCTTGGCATGAACCTAAAGAATTCACCGGAGATACTTACCAACGTCTTCTTGTTTTTCTGTAAGAACAAAGTTGTGAGTTCAAGACATCCATCGCTGCCAGAAACACGCCCAATCTTATTAGACATCAACGACATTCTCTTGACAACGTTCCAATTCTTAACGCTTGGTAGTTCTTGTAACCCAACACCCGCACGCACGATAAAATTATCTTTATGCTTTCCAAAATCAGATGCAATCCACAAGGCCATTTCACGAACAACATCATGCATAAACACTTCACGTAAAGCTTTCTTCTCATCCTCCATCAACAAAGATGCACGGATAAGGCTACCTATTATCTCATAACCCTTGTTCTGAGCTCTTTCCATACTTTCACTTCCATCTATAATCCCCTCGCATATCATATACTCTACCAACCCATGTTTAGAAATTCTATGATCTTCTGGAAACAAAGCACAATATAGTAAACATGATTTGACATGTTCACTCTTTAGATTATCATAACTATACTTTAAAATAGGAAGAATTTCATCCTCCATGCCGAAAAATTCAGAAGCGTATGAAGTCAAAACATCAATAGCGTGCTGCCATTCTTGAATCGTACGTTTGCTTGCCATGGCTTCACCTATGACGTTAAGTGCTAATGGTAGACCATGACACTTTTTAGCAACTATAGATGCAAGGTTCTGTATGTTTGGATCACTTCTTAAAGTGATCTCTCCAACTTTCGTTTTGAACAAATCAAATGCATCTTGAAATTGTAAGCACTGGACTTCCATCTCAACATCAACTCCCATCCGGCCACACACTTCTTGAGAACGAGTGGTGAAAACTACTTTGCGTCCGTTTTTTCTACTTGGATAAGGGACTCCAATCTCCGTTAGATCAACTTTAGTCCATATGTCATCAAGCAACAGCAAAAACTTCTTTCTCCTTAGGACATTATGTACCTCACACGCCTTTTGGTGTTCATTTTTGAGGATCCAATCCTCTCCAGCCAAGCCTAGTTTCGTTGCAAGCTCTTCTTGAATGTTCTGGATCTGTAAATCTTTAGATACCACAATCCAAATCACTATATCAAAATCATCCTCGTTTTCAAGAAATTTATTATTGTTCTGCTTGAGAAGTGTAGTTTTGCCAACTCCACCCATACCGTATAATCCCATAATACCCACTCCATCTTCCATGAGATGGTTCCATACGGTTTCAAGCATTGTTTCTCGACCAATGATTGTCGGTTGAATAGGTTTCTATAAAACCTCAGAGGGTTGAGATTTCTCAGCAACTACTTCAAAAACCCCATCAGATTTGAGACTCTCAACCTCCCTCAACGTCATGAAAACCCGTTCACCATAAAGATTGTTGGGGAAAGCGGACACGAGGCGCAGCGGAATGTAGCAATCGCGTTTCCCCTGACCTTGTGAGAATCTGAGAGAAAAATACTTCGACGATAGCAGGATATAATATAAGCAATAACTAAATGAGACAAGCACTTTTTACGTGGAAAACCTCCTCGATGTGAGAAGGAAAAACCACGGGACCGTAGTCCACTCAACAATCCACTATATAAATGTATGTGAGTAAAACCACGTCCTCTCTGTTCAACAACCAGAACAGAACAGAGACTCAAGCTACAAAGAGCTATCTCCAACACAAGAACAACAACAACAAGAGAGCAACACAAAGCTTCAAAACCAGCAGAAACCAAACGACCTCAGCTCACAAGGATCCCAGCAACCAGAGACTAATCCCACCGTACAAATCTAAGATAAACCAGTCAACAACACCTCTGCCAAATTTCAGCTCAATCAGAGAAGATCTCACCGTCGGATTTACCAAACACTCAAGACAGCACTGCTGAAGAACTGTGACGACCAGCTTCACTAAAACCCAGACAACAGAAGATACAACTGTTGAAATCTAAATCCCTTCGGTGAACCTTTAACTCACTGACTGAAGAAGCTTCCCACAAAATATCAGCCC
>NC_027756.1:12594372-12595496 GCF_000695525.1 Brassica oleracea var. oleracea | reverse complement strand
CTTCTCACTCATGTGACCGAGTCTCTTATGCCATAACTCCATGGCACCATCATTCTCCACCGCATTAACAGCGTCTTTGGAGACCTTAGCCTGCATCCAATAGAAGGATGATGACTTCTCACCTCGAGCCACAATCAAAGAACCGCGAGAGAGCTTCCATTTACCACCACCGTGCAAACTGAAATAACCCTCATCATCAAGTCTTCCCGTCGATATCAGATTCATCCTAATATCAGGAACATGCTTAACATCCTTAAGCACCAACCTAGTCCCAAGACTAGTCTCCAGGCATATATCGCCAATGCCAGCAACTTGAGCCATTGCATCATTTCCCATCTTCACGAACCATAATTACCCGTAGTATAGGTAGAAAACAAATTCCGTTTTGATGTTGCATGAGTAGTGGCTCCACTATCAATCACCCAACTGGTGTCTTGGCATGCGTCATTAATGGCATCACCCTCAAGAAGAATGAGAAACTGATCTTCGGTGACAGTCACCCGATCCACCTTTTCTTCTTGATTACCTTGCTGTTTGTTTTTCAACTTCCAGCAATCCTTCTTCATGTGCCCTTTCTTGTGATAGAAATAGCACTCCATGTTAGCAAATTTATTAGATTTCTCCTGCTCCTGTTCTTGTCTCTCTTGGGATCTCTACTCGAACTCCTCCCCCTTGACTCAGTAACAAAGACATCTAAACGCGAACTACTAGCATTCGACTGCCTTCTTGCTTCCTCATTAAGAACACTGTTCTTCACTGAATCCATCGAAATAACACCTTCTGACGCGGAGTTACAAAGAGACATCCTGAAAACCTCCCAAGAATCCGGTAAAGTACCGAGAAGCCACAGACCGTGAATATCATCATCAAACCTGATGCCCATATCAGACAGCTTATTGAGCAATCCCTGAAACGCATTCAAGTGATCCGTCATCGGAGTTCCCTCCTGATACCTCAGCTCAATCAACTTCTTGATCATGTACATCTTGTTGTTTCCGGTCTTCCTAGCATACAACTGCTCCAGCTTCTTCCACAAAGAACGAGCATCTGTCTCAGTCTCAATATGATGCAACACATTATCATCTACCCACTGCCTTATCAACCCACACACTTTGCGATGCAGT
>NC_027756.1:12589487-12593690 GCF_000695525.1 Brassica oleracea var. oleracea | reverse complement strand
GAACTGTGACGACCAGCTTCACTAAAACCCAGACAACAGAAGATCCAACCGTTGAAATCTAAATCCCTTCGGTGAACCTTTAACTCACTGACTGAAGAAGCTTCCCACAAAATATCAGCCCGATCAGGATCCGTTTGACCCTCCAAATCTGTCTTGACAAACCAAGACGAAATTCTGCCTCCTTCTCTCTTTTCTCTCTTTTGTCTTTTTGATTCTTGTAAGTCTCTACGTAAAAAATTTGGTCAAGATACTATATATATGTGTCTCACTAACCCTAAGAACCTCCAAGGCCCAATACTAATCTCATGGACTAATACCAATGGCCCAACTTCCAAGTTTGGTTATCACCAACCAAACCCAATGGGTTTCCTCCATCTAGAAGGAACCCAACAAAGATAACTCAGTTTCAAATTCTTGGAACAAAACCCACAAAGACACAACCTCTGAAGCTCAGTTTTTCTAACACTGAACAAATCTTTGACTTGGCTTTCGATGGTCTCAAATCTAGAAAGCCATACCTGGACTTGTGCACGTCTTCTTAGACCGTTATTCTCCTCTCTGTCCACCCTTCTTGACAAATCATCTCGCCTTGCCTTTAGATCTTCCATGGTTGTCTCCAAAGCTGAGAGATTATCTTCTATGTTATGAATATAGCTCTGTTTGACACATAAACATTGAGAGACCTGATTCACGGCTTGATCACATGACAACGAGACAGAGAAGCAACCACCCATCGTTGCAGAGATGTATAGAAAGATATTTCAAAAAGGGAAAATAGAGTCGTGAAGGTGTTTGCAAGTGAGTGATAATTATTAAATGAGAAGAAAATATAAGAATGACAATAATTGAAGTCTAGAATGTTTTTTCATAAGAAAAAATCTACAGCTTTAGTGAATACAAGTCATTGTCAATTACCAGGAAAGAAAAAAAAAAAATTAGATTCCACTTACAAGCGAGAAGCTTCACTAGGTCCATCCAAATATGTCACATATATGCATATAATAGAATAATACATTACGACTATAATTGGTGTCTTTTCTCATATATTTTTTATTTTTCCAAAGGAATATCTTACATCTTCATGGCTTATAAGGCCAAGTCGCTTTAAACTATAGAAACTGATCCATGAAAAAAAAAAAAACATCGAGCTTGTGAAGCTAGTGACTAAACCAGATTGAGTGTGCATGTGTGTCGAAACTAACAAGAAGCTGGGGAAAGTCATCTCCACAAAGCGTGGAACCAAACCAGCTTGTGTAACTTCTTCAACAAGTACACACCAGAACAAACATGCATGTATAGCATTAGAAAAAGTGAATACATTCAATACAGCTTTTACTTTCATATTAACGTACATTGCTTTAGCCTCATATTTCATATAGCATTAGTGTTTGTGTGTTCATCAGAACCTTTAAACATAGTAAGTAATTGTAACGTTACTACTTCTAATAATCCTCAAACTATCAAAGTTATGTTTTCAGCAGCATTACACAACTCATATTCCCTGTAATAATGAGTTCACCATCATCATCTGTTTTTAACAAGGTTCAGTGATCTTACTTGCTTGTAACTTTATTTAACACAGTGGAAAAAACTCTAAAACTCAAACCTGTCTAAGACTGAAGATACAAGAACATAGATAGAAAATATACAACAACAATAGGAACTGCAAACGTACCTTCCTAGCGAGCAATTTTCTGGTAACGATTCTCCCTTTATGCAACTTATGACGAGTCCCTTTTCACCAACTAAGCACCGTAGATTATACTGCTTCTCGTAAGCCAAGGAAATGGTAGAGGAGTCCAACAGATGTTTCTCAGCGCCGCTAGACCAACCAATGTAGAAACCTAGGTTTCGGAAAGGATTAATCATTCCTCACCAACGTCCTAAGCTTTCTCTTTGCTAATTAATTATTATATCCTCTAGTTCATAAGTACTGTCAGCAAAAATCGTTGTAAGTGTTGGAGCGAACGTGTCAAATAGCTTAGTCCTTTGAAATGCATCTTTATTTCAGAAGTACCAGTTGTAAAATCCATCTTTATCTCAGAATAAGTAGATTGAAAGAAAACGACTTCACAGAGTTTCTCCATACTAGCCAAAACTGATATATCCGATGATACTATTTGACAATCTACGATTAATAGAGTGTGTGTAGCACACCGCTTCATCCTCTCAGAGCTTAAAAAGTTCGATATAAATCAGAATCATTACGATTCCTGTGGTTAGTCTCTATAAATGTTTTAAGCATCGCAACTCTTCCATTGTGTTAGGGCTGCCGTATGATTCGTGATGTGATCTTGATCGAACCAGATGACAATACAAACGTGGTCAAGCCTAGATGGTTAACTGAAGACAAATCAACAAACGTGGACAAGTCTAGATGGTCAATTGAAGACGAATTAGAGAACAATACATGTATCGTCAAGTCCAGATGGTCAGGTGAAGAACATGTGAATAGTCTTGAACCAGAGGGAGAGCTTGAAGATGCATGTGCCTTAACCATTTCAGAAGGTCCAATGACTTGTGCAAGATCAAAAAAATTCAAGGAAGCTGTTCCGTTAGGTTAGTTTGGGACAAGTGGAAAGCCATGCTCAAAGTCGCATCCATGATATCTTGACCACAGTTAACCTGACCACCGTTCAAGCAAGTCTTGGTCGACTTTCAAACTGATCAACAAGTAATTTTGTGTGTGCTCTTTTTCCCTGTCTTTAGTTTTGTCTAACTGGGTTTTCCAAAGATAGGTTTTTAATGAGGCCACAAATTACTTTCCCGACCACCAAGTTGTTGATATATGGTCAGAAACTTATATTATGTTTATTTTGAATTTTAAACTCAAGGAGCCTTTGTCTTTTATTTTTGTCATTCCCAAAGTCCATGTGCATGTACAAGGCTCTTGCTTTATGTCCTGGTCGAAATCCTCTTGTCCATTATCATATTTTCAATCTAAAACTTGTTTTCTCTCTCTTCTTGATATCTCTTTAATTTGAGTTATCTTGTTCTGGTGTGTAATATCCAGAGATTTAAAGGCTGTTTGTTTGGTGTGTCATATCAAACAGAGAGTCTAGAAATATCAAGAGATCCAACCATCCCTCTTGTGTCACCATTCGATCCAATGTTTTTGAGAAGCTTGAGTCTTTTGATTCATTTCTGCAAAGAATTATCCCATCTATTCCAAAGAAGCATCCTAGGGTTCTATCAATTCAGTAGTTTCAACACTCTCAAGTTCAGTAGTGAAGATAGCAGATATCACAACTACACTCTAAAATCTATACGTGCCTTCCCAATCCAAGTGAATTAGTTTTTTCCACCCATCTTAAACCAACACGAAAACAATAGGGTTTTTTCTGACAACAAACATCTATTCTACCATTAAAACTAGAAGCGGTCTTGGAATCCAAATCGGAATAGAAAAATCAATAAAAACTAAACTCCTGTGAAGCGCATGCGTAATCTTGGCTAAGATGTCAGGCAATAAAAGACAATAAATTAAATAGTTGTAAGTGATGGAAGAAAGCACTAGACCTTTGGAAACTCTCATGTGAATCATAATTACAAATAAGCAGATGGTAATAGTTTATAAAGAACAGTTTTAGAACTCAAATCACAATGCTCAAATCAAGCAACTGCTAGAGTTATTGATTAAATTCTTCATCTAGATTATTCTTAATGCTATATTTGGATTGACAACTTGAAATTTAGATCTTAGGATAACTGGTTGATGTTAGGTGTTTTCAAGGCTCCTAAAACAAATGTTGTAATATAAGTGATTGTCGAACCAATTCTAAAGGATTCAAAGCACCGAGAATGCATGTACGTGCTTAATCTAAGTGTAACCGATAATTTGGATGGTTTTAAACTACTACTAATAATAGAATGCAATAACAGAACAATAAAACAATAAAAGAAGTGACATTCTTTGTTTATGATAAAAGAGAACTCATGGGTATAGGAATTAGACCTTGGGTGATCAAGTTTCGAACTAAGGATGGCAAATGATGAATCAAACTATCAACCTTAAGCTTAGACACAATCTTAAACAAACTCTATGTCTAGATGAATGTTCATTTACTAACATATTTCAAACATCAAATGTCTTTGGTTAAATAATATGAAAGCAATCATTACAAACAAGTCTATTGGCTATCTTAACACCTTTAACAACAAATGTCTTTGGTAAAGTATGTTAAAAGCTTAGGAGAGTTGTCT
>NC_027756.1:12582665-12582881 GCF_000695525.1 Brassica oleracea var. oleracea | reverse complement strand
CATATTGGATTTCAGATTAATCATGTAGAGAAATACAGATAATAGATTAGAAATCAACAGGATAACATATGATCAAATGATTCAAAGAGATGAACTTTTCAAGAGGTTTTTGGTTGTTTTTCAAAGATAAAAGATAACCTGCCTCATCCTTACAAAAGGTACTTAAACATAGGTTTAGAAAGTGTAAAACGTCAAGACAAATGACCAAAAGGTCCC
>NC_027756.1:12581671-12582659 GCF_000695525.1 Brassica oleracea var. oleracea | reverse complement strand
AAAATCATAAGTTTCGACTGAGTAAATGACGCGCAGAGACTTCGTGGTGTCGCTCCGGGAAGTCGCTCTGGCTTGGGAGCGACCTCAGGTGGTCGCTCTGAGAGGTCGCTCCAGGCCTATTTTTTTGCCTCCAAAGTGATGAAAAGGCGAGTGACGTAGGTGGGTCACTCTGGAGGTCGCTCTGGGTTGGGAGCTACCTTATGGTGTCACTCTGGAAGGTCACTCTTCGATGCTCGACCAGGATGGATATGCCTCTAGTAAATTGATCATAACTCCTTCATTACATCTACAAATGACTTGAAACCACTTCCACTAGAAAGCTAACTCAATTTCCTGTGTTTTCCAAAAAATCTTAGCAACAGAAGATTTCTCTAAGGCCTCCATCCATGCTCATCTTTCACTCCTTTTTGGATCACAATGCTCCCAAACATCTCAAATCACTCCATGGCACACTCCAACACCTAATAAGGACAATGAATGCAATATGGACTCTAAAGATGCCTAATTATTAATATATATGATCAAAATGTACAAGAATTAATGGATAAAATCATGTAATTATACAAGATATCAACTCCCCCTAACTTGTTCTTTACCTGTCCTCAAGTGAACTTTCAAGAACTCATAGGGATGAGAGGTTTGAAGGTGGGAGCTCATAGCCAAACACTTCTTGTCATACTCTAGCTTCTCTAGGTATCAATACTCTTATGCCTTTACACAGGTCGCAATGCTCATCAAACAACAAATACCTTGAACCAACTCTCACATTTATTCACACGCACACACACAAGGTGGATTCTTACAAATGGGCACATGATCTCAATCATTTGGCTTGGTGAGTGAAATTGGTCTACTGTGAAGCAAAGGGTTTTCAAATGCGTATTTTGTGGTGACTCACACTCAAAAATAGGAGCAAGAACATTATGCAAAATTTATCTAAGAAAATGAGCAATTCATGCATACAATGATTTGTTCTCATCATTCTACC
>NC_027756.1:12580150-12581581 GCF_000695525.1 Brassica oleracea var. oleracea | reverse complement strand
ATTCTTTCTTTTCTTATTCACTAAGCTCTTCTTTTTCTTTTCTTTTCCCCACTCTTTTCATGTTTCTTTTCTTTTGATTCTAAAGGGGATTCTACTTATAAACTCTAGAGCTTTTTTTATATATATATATCCCTAGTGGTTTTCTTTCTTTTTCTCACTCTTTGGGTTCATTTCTTTCACTTTCCTCTCATATCCCAATCCCAAGATCAAAATCAAGCTCACAAACCCAACAACCATCCTAAGTGCTAGCTCAAATGAGGTCCTTGTGCTAGCTAAAGATAAGAACAAACCATTGTCGCTCCTGATACTCTCAAGATTTTGCACATGACTAGCTTTCATAAAAGGCCTCACTCAAGCAAATCAAAGTTGGTTTCAAGGAATGGTAAGGGTTCAAGGGCATGGGAGTGTCATTTGGGTTAACAGAGAGTGGTGCAATGAAATAAGATAACCCAAATGTGTATGAAATCCATGACTAAGTATACAAGTGCCCATGTGCAAGATAGATTAAGTTCATTTAGCTCAAGTTCAGCTTGGAGTTGGTTTCAAGAACAATGTCAATATCAAGCAAGCAAACAGGTTTCAAGATGAGTTTTCAAGGCTCGAAACATGCGAGCTTTTACAAGAGATGGATTCCAGACAAGTAACTTAAGGCATTTTTAATCATTGCTCCCTATGCAAGTGAATGCAACCTATATGCATGTTTCTAGACTCAATCTTAAGGATGCAAGATGCAACTACATGCTTCTTTTTGTGTTTTTCAAAAACTCTTTTTTTTTTAGTTAATTTTTTTTTGGTTTTTCTATGCAAATATGTATGTACAATGCAATGCATGAGACTCAAAATCATCAAAGAAAACATAATCAAATACTTGGTACCTCCCCCAAACTTAGTTCACACAGTCTCTCTGTTAGTAAGTTGAAAGAGATACTTAAAAGAGAGATAAATGCAAAGAAAAACTGGTATATACAATGGAAAGGTGGTGGAGTGGTACCTCAAGTGGAAAGTGGAGAAGGAGGATCCTTCCCACCTTCAAGAGTGATGGTGAGGACCTGAGAGAGAGGCTCCTGAAGCTTGATTGGATCATCTTGGAGTTGATGAGTCCTTGTGGTCTTCTTGTCATGAGCAGCCTTTGTGGCTCGACTCACCTCCTCCTTTTTAGCACTTTTCAAGTGTTCATCACATATCTCTTTAGAGGACTCTCCATCAAGACTTTCTTTCTTACTAACAACCATTGCATCCTTGTTCTTCTCAATGGAGGGGTTTCCACAAGTGATGGTTCCACAATACTCAACATCCAGTGGAGACTGAATTGGGTAAGAGACAGCTTTGTTCACATTGAGGAGTGTGACCTTCTTGTTGGCAAAATCGATGCAAGCACCCACAGTAGTAAGGAATGGTGTGCCCAGGATCAATGGAACTCTCTTTTCAGTT
>NC_027756.1:12578833-12579796 GCF_000695525.1 Brassica oleracea var. oleracea | reverse complement strand
CAAAGCCCTGAACTTTTTGTTGAGCTCATTGTAACTTCCATCAATCTTGGAGTAAAGGTTCTTCAACTCATATCCAACCTGCTTCTCACTTCTAGTCTGAAACTCCAAGATCTATTTCAGTAGAACATCAGTGCTGCTTTCCTGAGGAGTAGAGGTAGAAGGATTAGCTTGTTGTTGAGAAGAATGGTTCCCTTTGTTGGAGAAACCAGGAGAAGGATTTTGCTGAGGCTGATAGTTGCCTTGCTGGTTGTTCCTAGGCTGATAACCACTATGTTGGTTGTTAGGATATGATTTTTGTTGGTAGTTGTTGTACTGAAAGTTGGGTTCTTTCTTGTACCAACTGCCATTGTTGTTGATGAAACACAGCTCTTCTTGACCGTCCAAACCCTCAACCTCATTGACAACAGGTGGTGTCTCTTGGTTTGGGTTACCAACAAAGTTCAGCTTCTCTTGGGTGGATTTATCAGCAATGAGTATGTCTATCTTATCCTGTAGAGCCTTTAACTCCTTCCTCGTTTGCTTGTCATATGTTCTACTGCCTCTGTCGTGGTCTCAACTGTAGACTGCGTCACTCTTTACCATGTTGTCAACCTGCTCCTCTGCATCTTCCTCAGTCCTTCCCAAGAAGAACTCATTGCTAGCTGTATCTAATCTGGTTGTGTACTTAGGAAGAGCACCCCTGTAGAATGTGTTCAGCAAGCTTTCCTTAGAGAAACCATGGTGTGGGCATTGAGCTTGGTAGCCCTTGAATCTCTCCCAGGCTTCACTGAATCCTTCCAAGTTCTTCTGTTGAAAGCTGGAAATCTCATTTCTCAGCTTAGCAGTTCTTGAAGTAGAGAAGAACTTCTCCAAAAATGCTTTCTTGCAGTCATCCCAGGTGGTGATAGAGTCGCTAGGTAGAGACTTCACCCACTGACGTGCCTTATCCCCCAAAGAGAAAGGGAATAACTTGAGCTTTAAGGC
>NC_027756.1:12563780-12577737 GCF_000695525.1 Brassica oleracea var. oleracea | reverse complement strand
AACAAATGTCTTTGGTAAAATATGTTAAAAGCTTAGGAGTGTTGTCTCAGGCATTTCATCAAACATCTTGTGGGTGGAAAATGCCTAAAGATCAACTTTTGAGAGGCAAACTCAGAAGATGCATTATGAATACTCTACTAGCAAGGAATAAGAAGGATCTACACTATAACATCCTAGATCTAGCCTAATCACCCTTAATCTCCCTAACCCATGAATTCAAGAGTGGATTACTCACTACTCTTCATGATTACTCTTAAACCCATATTGGATTTCAGATTAATCATGTAGAGAAATACAGATAATAGATTAGAAATCAACAGGATAACATATGATCAAATGAATCAAACAGATGAACTTTTCAAGAGGTTTTTGGTTGTTTTCTCAAAGATAAAAGATAATTTGCCTCATCCTTACAAAAGGTACTTAAACTTAGGTTTAGAAAGTGTAAAACGTCAAGACAAATGACCAAAAGGTCCCTGGAAAATCATAAGTTTCGACTGATTAAATGACGCGCAGAGACTTTGTGGTGTCGCTCCGGGAAGTCGCTCTGGCTTGGGAGCGACCTCAGGTGGTCGCTCTGAGAGGTCGCTCCAGGCCTATTTTTTTTGCCTCCAAAGTAATGAAAAGGCGAGTTACGTAGGTGGGTCGCTCTGGGTTGGGAGCTACCTTATGGTGTCGCTCTGGAAGGTCACTCTGCGATGCTCGACCAGGATGGATATGCCTCTAGTAAATTGATCATAACTTCTTCATTACATCTCCAAATGACTTGAAACCACTTCCACTAGAAAGGTAACTCAATTTGCTGTGTTTTCCAAAAAATCTTAGCAACAGAAGATTTCTCTAAGACCTCCATCCATGCTCATCTTTCACTCCTTTTTGGATCACAATTCTCTCAAACATCTCAAATCACTCCATGGCACACTCCAACACCTAATAAGGATAATGAATGCAATATGGACTCTAAATATGCCTAATTATTAATATATATGATCAAAATGTACAAGAATTAATTGCTAAAATCATGTAATTATACAAGATATCACTGGTAGATATTATAGTGTTATTGATTACATGAGATAATCATAGATGAGCCAAATAACTATTCTAAAAAAATAGTTTAAGGATTTAGTGAACTTATCAAACTTGATCTTAATGTTCGTATGAATTGATTGAATTCGAAAAGAGATTTGAAATTCTAAGATCTAAGCATAGATAGTCTCTCTAACAAAAGTTGAGCCTAAGCGATTGGTTTCAAATAGATAATAGGTCTAAAACACGTCTGAGACTCATGTATTGAACTCAAATTAAAGGGTTTTCTGTAAAAAAACCTCAATGTGGTTTTGTTTAGCTAATTAATCCGCGAACTCAAAAACCTACGGGTCAACCCTCCAAGTGCCAGTCAAACCGCAATATAACCCTCGGCCGTATATATGTGTATTTGACTGTGTATAATTTTAACATTTTTCAATACTACGTCGTTTTGGCGCTAATTTTTAAATGAAAAAAAAATTGTTGAACTCTGGGTTTGAAACTTGAACCTTAAACACTATGTGCATGCTATATAACCATCTCGGCCAACAAATATATTTGTTTACTTAACAAACGCAATTATATAGATTGCTAAAAATTCATTCCGAAATGACTTTGTTTCTTCTTCTTCTCTTGGACATGGGAGCTTGCGTAAATGCGCAATGAAGGTGGGGTGATCCTTTGATTGTTACTCAAGCATTTATTTTTTCGATTTTCTTTATTTATAGTTATTATCTCACATGTTTTGAACAACAATCGGGATGAGATTCACGTTTCCGGCTCATCTCCGCATTCTTCTTCGAGTGTTATCGTGGCCAGAGGAAAGAAGAAAGATATGATGCGCTCTCATGGCGATAGAAAAAAAGAAATATATGCTGTGGTTTTATAGATCACCCCACCTTCATTATGCATTTACGCAAGCTCCCATGTCCAAGGGAAGAAGAAGAAACAAGGACATTTCGGAATGAATTTAGAAATCTATATAATTGTTTTTGTTAAGTAAACAAATATATCTGTCGGGAGAGATGGTTACGTAGCATGCACATAGTATTTAAAGTTCAAGGTTCAAACTGTGTGTTCAACAAATTTTTTTCATTAAAAATTTAGTGTCAAAACGACGTAGTATTGAAAAATGTTAAAATTATACACAGTCAAATACACATATATACGGCCGAGGGTTATATTGCGGTTTGACTGGCACTTGGAGGATTGACCCGTGGGTTTTTGAGTTCGCGGATTAATTTGCAAAAAAAACCACATTGAGGTTTTTTTTTGCAGAAAACCCCAAATTAAAGCAAGAGATACATAAGTTTGAAATCTTCTCTCTGCTGAATTCTGATTTGTTTTTCCAAAGATAAAATAAAACTTAGCCTAAAAAATTGCTTTCAAATAGTTAATAGGTCTAAAACACGTCTGAAATTTTCTTAAAAATACTGAAAACTTTTGGCTCAAAGTAAAATATTTCTAATAGAATTTGTTGCTACAACTGGAACACAGTTTATGACTATGAAAACCACAGTTCGATGTGGAAATGTGAACATTTTTATTCAGAACCTGTTTGGATCCTTCAAAGACTAAAAGATGAAGAAACATTGAAATGATATTATTCATAGAGGAATAATTTGGCTTGTAATTATCATTTTAGCAAATTTATAAATTTCAAAGAAAGTCTTGGGCGTTATCTTTCGACTAAAATTATCAATTTAGATTAATGCCTTTCTCTTTAATTTGTATCTGATTTGGACTTTCTTTGGTCTCAAGAAATGATATAATCTGCTGACTATAAATATACCAGGCAGGCAAATGGTATGTGGTATGTGGCATGTGGCATGTGGCTATACAAAACACTACTTAACATTAAGTACTGGAAAGAAAATGATTAATCTTGTTTCAGTCTCATTTGAAAAATGACAAAATTACTCATAATCATATCTGAAGATTCTCAGGCATAACTCATGGAAGACTAAAATATATACGGATAATTCTTTGAACGGACACTAACTAATACAACAATACCAAAATATATTGACTAAATATATTAGGCAGGACATGTGACCTGTGATACAGAGACTACTTAACAACTATACATATATAGAGTTGAAATTTTTAATCATGATTCGCGGGATTTTACAAAGTAAACAAACATGCGGTGGAACATGCAAAACATTGATATATATTAAATATTTTAAATACATTATTATTTTTTTTGGGCTAGAATAATACATTATTATGTTTTAAATGTAAGGTGGGTGAAGATCAAATATATTTAACGTTGCAGATTAGCAATAATCCAAAATTTAAAACTTGCTTTTATATTAAATTATAAATTAAATAAATACTTTAAAAAGAAATAGTATAAAATATATATTTCAGTAAATACTTTTTTATTTTTATTTCAGCAATTATATATTTATTTTGGGCATAGTATAGAACTACTATGAGGAGTGAAACTGATGGAGGTAGTTGATCCAAAGTCAGAAATTTTAGTTTCAACTATTATTAATAATTTTTTTTAAGAAAACATATATAAACTATTCTAATATATTTATATGTTTTCAATTTCATGGATAACTTTTAAATTTAAGTAAAATGAATGTATGTATAATATCTCTTATATATTAATTGAGAATCATTACAAATTTTTTTTATAATCACGTGTTACTACTAGAATGATTCTTGGAATCCTTATAGAAATAGATTGGTTCATCTAAATATATAATAAGACTTTTATTAAACTAACAATAAATTTATTATTAATGTTTTTTATTAATTCCTTAAATAAAAATTACGGAATTGCCTAATATGTTTAAAGTATATATGACAATTAATGATTTTGAATAATAAATATTTGATCAAAATTAGTGTATCTTCTATCAGATTTGTTTGATTTTAACTACTAAAATAAATTAAACAATAACATTAACCATATAATAATAATTTAGATTTTTTTTGTATATGTTATATTTTAAAATTTTAAAATCGTCTATAAATTATAAAACTGTTAAAAGTCTCACATTCAAATTTTGTGATCCACAGTTTAAAATATTTGTTATAAAAAAATTCAATTGATTACAAAATCATATAAATATAAAGTTTCATTTAATAATTATTAAGATTAAAAGATATATATATATATATATATATATATATAAATATATATCATTTTAAATTAACCAATATACCATCTAAAATGCATAAATATTTTAATTTCGAAATTTACTTTGACAAATTTTTCTTGATATAAGCTTTGAGCAAACATCAACAACTTAATTTAAAAAAAAATATGAAATACTAAAACTATTAATCCCACAATGAAAATTTTGTTATCAGTAATTTAATTTTTTTGTTATAAAATATACACATGATAAAAAAAACATATGAGTAGAAAGCATCATTTAATAGACTAATATTAAATATATACTATATATGTTAATATCATTTAACTTTTATTATATATCGTATCAAATAGAAAAAAATTATTGCTTGGATTAATAAATTTTATTTATATGTTTGTACCAATTTAATTATATGTGTAATAGTTACTGATTTTTTAATTATTCAATATATATTTATTATTTAATAATAAGTAAGAAACATATAATATGCAAAATAATTTAATACATAATGTTCATTCCGCGCAAGACGCATGTATTTAACTAGTGTTTTCTTATGAAGTTGAATTTTACGGAACAAAATAACTTTTAGGGAAATTTTGAAATATAGACAAAAAATTCAGTATGTTTTTCGTTATAGCATCATACTCTTTTTGTCATATTTACATTTATTGCCCTTTCTATTTAACAAAATTAATGAAATAAATAGTTTTACAAACTCAAAAATTTATGAAAAAACTAAAAAAAAAATGCAAGAAATACCCATATCAATGTAATAGTATTTTTTGGGGTTCTAGAACTTATAAGTAAGAAATTTAATTTTTTTTTCTACATATAGCATATTTTATATTCTACGGAAAATTGTATATTAGAATTTGAATCCCACAAATTGTTAGGCAGTCTACTTTTATTAGAATAGTAATCTACAGATTGCAAAGCCTTCCAAATTTTTTTTTTGAATATATATTTTACTGTTAATCGATCATTCTAAAATTGTACGAATATGTAATCTACAAATAGCTCAATGATCCAAGATTTGTAAAATTAGAGTTCGAATTTCTTGCCTTATTTCGACACTGCAAATAATTTGTAATCTACAAATAATCCTGACAAAATATAAAAAGTACAGTTACCAAATAATTTTAAAATATTTTAAAATTTTATTTATTTCTATGTTTGATTAAAATTGATTTTTCGATTAAAAACCAAAAAAAAATTAAACTTAATCTCTCGTTCTTCCTTGTTCATTGGTTTTCATCAATTACTAGATGATAATCCGCACCCTGCGGGGTAATTTTTTTAAAAATATATTATACTTAAATATTATAAACAAAATCTCAAAAATCTGGTTCGGTTCGGATCCTTGCGGGTTTGGTTCAGTTTGGATAACCTATTTAAATGTTTTTCAAAAATTAAAGTTCATATATACTTTAAATTTTTCAAAATCTCAAAATAAAATAATATATAACATGTAAATTTGAATAATGTATGCCAAAATACTTAAACTTAACATAAAAATTGATTTAGCTTAAATATTTGGATAGAAATCAATAGGGATTTTAAGTATTTTAGTATCGTTTAGCTATTTTAAACATGTACTTATAACTATTTGTATATTTTCTAAGTATTTTGGACAAATTAAAAACATCTTACATATATTTTTATATATTATTTTAGATATTAAATTTAAAAATAATTAATATATTTAAGTATATAAATCTGGTTTGAATATATTTAGATACCCAAAATATTTTGGTTGGGATCAGGTTCGGTTACGATTCTCTAGATACCAAAATTTTGAACCTAGTTGGATATCTAACCAATTTTGGTTAAAGCTTAGTACTATTTTTGGATCGTTTTGGTTTGTTTTTTTGGATTCTGATTTTTTGCCCAACCCTATATTTTTACTGTGATAAAATTTTTAAACAAAAATGATGATGGTTTATATTGATTTTGGGTATGCAATAATTTTTAAACTAAAACACATTTTATTATGTACGTGACCCATTTAGTTAATCATTAAAAATTGTTTTAGGCCCATTAAAGAAAACAAGGGGATCAATTTGTTTTAAAAAATATCATTTCAGATTGTCAATCAACACTTCCAAATATTCTATGTCAGTGTTGGGACGAATAGAAATGGTGTTAGGGTTAGGAAAACAAATTTGTTATGCAATCCATGTTCTCGCAAAGTGATTTCAATAGCTTTTAAATAAATCTTAGTTATATCGATCTCTTGTAAGATTTTCGAACAATATGAATTAATAAAATCTTACACATGCTGAATTGTTTCTCAATTAATATATAGGAGATTAGAGTAATCACATAAATCAACATAAGACCTCTTGTTTATTTACAATATATTTATGGTAAATAAATCAAAGTAACCATTTTATTTATTTATATGGTGTATAATTATATTTTAATATAAATATTTATTATTGAGACTTCCTACTCATATGGTTTTATTAACATTTGTATATTTGATGCAACAAAAAATTTAAACCATTAATCCCAAAATTTTCGATGTGATATTTTTTGATGAAAATTTTAAAATTAAAATATTAAGGTCTCGATATCTTTCAATGCAAATTTTAAAATTAAAATATTTATTTATTTTTAAATGGTCCATAGTTGAATTTAAACATTATTAATATATACATATATATTATTTAATATGAATATATATTAAATTAAAATTTAAAGTAATACGATTTTATGATCATTGTATCTTGTTATAACAAAAAAAAACAAAATTAAGTCATTAATCATAAAATTTTCAAAAGGATTTTTAACATTTTTTTGTAATTTAAAGTCTTTTTAAAAAATTCAAAATATAAAATGAGGAAGGATACAAAAATTGTTATCAAATCTTTATTATTCATAATCATTAATTGACATATATATGTTAATCATATTAGATAACACCGTAGTTTTTA
Source organism: Brassica oleracea var. oleracea (assembly GCF_000695525.1). Lineage (NCBI taxonomy): Eukaryota > Viridiplantae > Streptophyta > Magnoliopsida > Brassicales > Brassicaceae > Brassica > Brassica oleracea. The sequence goes on along the minus strand of NC_027756.1, from coordinate 12,570,656 downwards.
TTTAATGAAAGAATATACGCTTCTTATATTTTGGGTTAATATAATATTCCTTAGCAATTAGATTTTGGACCTACAAATTATTCAATTGATTTTTATGCTGCAACGTAAATCAAATTGACATTCTAATTAAGTGACACATCCTCAGGTCTCTTTTGTAACTAATACAAAATATAGGTTATAATTTTTTTAATGATTTTTGATTAATATATAGGGAATTTTATATTGATTTTCAAAAACTAATTATATGACTTGTTGGTTGACAATTGAATGAAGGAGTTTGGATTGTTTGCTTTTCTTATCTTATGATACTTTCAGTTCTAAAGAAGCTATGAAGGAATATGTAATGTATTATGATAAACTGAGTAAATTTACTATGTAAAAGTGAGATACTAAGAGTACAAACATATGATAAACTGCAAATGCAAGAGAAGGTAGCGAAGAAGGAACAATCTCTATACGTTTTTTAACACTCTCAGGCATTAAACTCCATAAACATAGTTAACATTGAACTGGATTATTGATACAATAAGGAGCCATATAGACAACATCAAACCAAAGAAACAAAAACAAGAAATAAAAAAAAATACAAAAGCAAGCTCTTCAATCTTCTCAAGCTGTTGGAGGTTGAGTAGTTTTATTTTCTTCATAAGCTTTTCTAAGCTTTTTTTTGTCTTTCCTAGGAGGATATTTGTTCGAATCTAGGTTGTGTGTTATGGGGGCACGTGCACCCGTAATAATTTGGGTATTCAAGGTTTAGTATACAGAAATTAATTATATTTCTAAATATGGTAAATAAAACTGATTCATGCACCCATATAAATCCACGATCAACTCCCTATTTTCTGTAGTTTTTATTTTCTTCCCATTTATGCACCCGGTTACAAAACCATCAACTCCCTATCTTCTGGATTCGCCACTGTCTATGCGTGTTGCATCATATATCTTCCATCGTGAAGCATCGATCTGGTTCCAGTTTTTTTTTTAACTATGCAGAGGTATCATAGTCCACGGAAGTGGTCCAGACTAGTCACGTGTTGCCACGTGTCGGTCCTCTGTCCAATCTGGTTCCAGTTGTCCTCTTCTCACACATTTACACCTCTTCTCGGAACATTGGCTAATCCACTCTCGTCTTCATTCCCGTCCAAACACTATCATCCATCGTGTAATATAATCTAAAGTGCACCCGCTCACTGATCCTGTTATATAATAAAGTCCACTTATCTACCAGCTTAAATATTCCTCGCTGGCTAAATACTTTGAGAGCAGGACAAGCATGCATTAAGCACATCATTTTGTTGTACAGGTAATACTTAAGAATATAAACATTCTCTCTACGTCAAAGGTAGTCTTCTTACCTGCCCAAATAAGCCAATAATTAGTGAGAAGTTAATTACTTTACTATCAAGATTTAAGAAACAAGATCAGTAACAAACTAACGTACCTTAGGGAGTGAAACTATGTCTGAATCCACCGCCACAACCGTCTCTTCCTCTGCCACCGCACCTTCCATCACCACAAACAACCATGGCACCACCATGTCTTACTCTGCCACCACTCTCTCCTCTACCACCGCTCCTTGCAGTCATCCACCACCACCAGAGAAAAAGTCAAAGACGTAATGTTTAATCATCATTCATGTCAAAGACTATTGTCTTCCAAATTTTGTTACAAGGTTGAAGTATTTCAGTTGAAGAACTCATGACTCGCAGACGAAAGAGAGAGGCGGAGACGACTTCGTGAGGGTAAAAAAAAAAGACGGGTCGAGAAGGGAATAAAACTAGGAATTAATTTTGTTTAATTTATTTAATTATTTTCTTAATATATTAATTAGTTTTAATCTTAATTATTACACGACCATATCACTGATTTATTTAAAACCTATACCTTTAATTAAATTATTAAAGTCTTATTTACTTATTCCACGAAATCTCTTCTAACAGACTAATCTATTAAATCATTAAAGCCTATCGTAACCTAATTGATCTATATTATTTCTCTATACTAAAAAAATATCTAACTATATTATTTCTGTAAACGTAACCAATCGTAAACCATATGTTTTTGTTTTCTTTTAAAAAGTATATGGTGTTGTGTGGGTTTTACTTATTGAAACTTACACCATCTAATAACATACCGCATTTCCAAGGTTTTCGAATATACATCTCCATAATTTTATTTGACAAATCAGTTTTTTACGTATCGCCCTAGTTAATTACGTAGATAAATATAATATTTAACTGTCATTATCAAAAAATATTTAATAAATTATGTCTATTATTTTTTAAATTGTAATTTCCTTTTTTATATTTTCAAATTAACATATATAATAAAAACAAAATATTCATATAATAAAAACGAAATATTATATTTAAGGATTCATAGTTTTACATATTTAAACAACATAATATACCTCTAATAAGAATGCACAAACAACATAATATACCAAAATAAAATTGGTCTAAACGGGATGACAATTTAATTTGCGTGGATCTGAGACGGGTTTAAATGAGATGGATTTATCCGTTTTAATATCTCTACCAAAGTTTGATGCTTTTCTTATTATACTTTTACGATATAAAATCATGCGCTTTCAAAATCTAGTTATATTTAAAATTTAAATAAAAGGCTTAGTTGGGGTTTCATAAAACAGAGCAACATTAGATTGGTATTATTCTATATTGACAATGATAGCAATTTTTTGGTCTATTGTTCTAATTAATTTCCATTTTAACCGGCAGTAAAACGGGTCAGGTGAAACGGGGTTGACCCTCTCAGGGCCGGGCCTGGATACAAGCCCATCAAGCATTTGCTTGAGGGCCGATCAATATAAAAAAAATATTTTGAGGCAAATTTTCTTAAGGATTACATAGTAGAGATGGCGTAAGTAGCTCTGATCTGAGTCGCTTGTCCTGGGTTCAAATCCTGACTAATGCTGTTAAAGGGCCAATTTTTTATCTTGCTTCTATTCTGCCAAATACTAGGCACGGCCCTGGACCCTCTTCCCTATCTAGACAGACACAGTCTCATTGGGAAACGACAAAATACTTATAACAAATGCTAATTCACTATCTATATCTATATCAATAAAGTTGGATTGCCTCTCTCTTCCTGCGTCCACGTCATCAAGGAAGTATGGGCGTTTTATGACACGTGGCGTAGGCAAACAAAATCGATCCCGTGTTTGTTTTTTCTTGGACTGGGCTTCTATCTCAATAAACTTGCTTTTGTAATAGATTTGCGAGTGGGCTTTTGAAAACAAATGTAAAGCCCATAAAGTTTTAGGTTTCCTCTTCCTCTTCATGCCTTCGACATTGGTATAACAGCCAAAATATACAGAAACTAAATCGACAAACATCTCCCTGTAACGTCTCAAGCTTCCATTAAGAGGTGCTTAACTCCGATCTTTTGCGTCATTATCCCACTAGGAAGCATTCAATCGACCTCTTCGCATACTACAATAACCGGATGAAGATTCAACTATAAATATCACATCTTCCAACTATGGGCAGCCCAGGTCAAACGAGATCTAGAAGAATAGTTTACTCTAACAACCAATACCGACGATGGCGATCTCATACACTCTCCTTGCCAATTTGACAAGCAAGTCCTCTTATTCTGATTATAGAAACAGAACTTGGTCTATGTTAGATGAATTGATCGTTTAGGTTTCCTCTTTCTTTATCTGTCTTTCGATGCTCATTTCCTTAAAGATTGCCAGGTGGTGAGACATACGAGTCAGCGTCTTCATCAAAGGTGGTTCACGCACAAAAAATTGAACCACTTTCCACTTTTGAGCTAACCAATTTATTATCACTTCTGCTCCTCAGGTGAAGTCTGATATATTTAAAATTTATTACCCTTTGAGAATATGCTTTAGATTTCTGTTTTCTTTCTAAACTTGGCAGCTCATTAAATTTCTATGTGCGGCCAAAGTGACTGGGATTCATCTAGATGAGAGTTGGTGTTACATTGGCTGTTCCGGGTGTTCAAAGAAACTCATCTGAGAGGAATCTTCCTTCACATGTGTCGCATGCAATGAAACTAATTCTCTCGCTGAAGTCAGGTAAGAAATTGTTAATGTTGTGTTTCCACGTATTAATGAAAGCACAAAACAAATAATCTTTCCCTTGCAACAGCTAAACTGATGCATGTTCTAGCTTCTGAGACAGCACAGATTGTGGTATGAACAATAATCAACCACTAACTATAAGAGTCCATTATTACTTGTGTAATGAGTCATATATAATGTTATCAACCGGTTTGCAGGGGATAGGTGTTAATGCTCAGGTTGACACTGAACTGCCTCGATCACTAGCTAAGATTGTTGGGAATACCTACACCTTCCAACTCAAATGAAACGACTTCAATTTTACTTCAAACCATCGAACCTTTACAATTTCGGCATATTTACTACAATAGAGTTTGCACCTATGCCAGCCTTCGTTGTAAGTGTTGATCTCTTCTTCTAATGTGAATTTGCTGATTATTAGAATTAATATATGATCTCACTCTTTGTTACGTTAATAACAGGAAGGTATACATGTCCCTAAAGCAGCGCTTCCTGAAGCTGTGGCACCAGGATTAGATGCCAGAGTTGTTAACGCTGGCAAAGTTGCAGAGCAAGCATTTACATCTGATGGTTCACATCCATGACGTTCAGCACCAGCGAAAGAACAATTTGCAGAGGATGAGAATGCCCCGAAGAAAGCACGTTTGGAATGAGTCCAATATAGAACCTAAACAACCACCTCTTCTCCTTATCAATCAATGTTTAAGCATCTTTCAAGTTCCTTTAAATCTATTTCCCTTTTTTTTAATTTTGAAAAAAACTCAATGCGGTGGTTGTTGTTTTTTCTTTTATTAATGCAAATCTTTTCAGAATAAACATCCTCATGTCTTGGCTTAATAAGTATCGATTTCATGCAACTTCGTTATTACGTTCAAGCTTACCCGCACTTGCAAGGCTTATCAAACATATTACAATGCAGACAATAGATAATATTAGCCATAATCTATTGTGCAGCTAGCATCACATACTTTGCCACATCCTGTATATTTCTCACGTGTCCCTAATCCCCAAGTAAGGACTATATTATACCGCTCCTAACATCCCAGTTCGTTGCGTAACGAGGTATATAAAAATAAACTATATATATCACCCAGCGCCTACAGGAAAAAAAAAAAAAACCAATATAAGTTAAATTAGCAGAAACCTCATTATATGATTCGAATGGTTTAAAAACTAGGAACCCTAAGAAAACTTTAAAATTAATAGTACAAATATTTTTGGTTAATTAAAACATAAGGTGTTACAAAATAATAAATAAAATAAATAAAACATAAGAATCTTGAACCAATTTTAAATAATAGTTATATTATTAATAAGGTGCAACGTCAATATAAAAACATATATTATGACGCTGTCTTACAAATCCACACTAAATATAAATTATTATAGATAATCATGGTAAAATTAACAATCTAATGTAAACAAACGGTCAATTCATCACAAACCATTAACTCAAAAAAACAAACGCTTCTGAATAAATGGTCCTTTTAAAAAAAGTTACAAGAAGTCAAGAAAATTGAGAATTTAAACTCACCATATATAAGACATAGCTATATAACCTTACCATGTTTTCAACTTTGAAGTCACACAAATAAAAGAAGAATGAATAGCAAACCACTTCTTTCTTATGAGTTCTCACACCAAACAAGATTTTCAGGAGCAACTCCCCAACACATACTCCAAGCCTACATCCACAGGACGAACACACAACCATTTATCATTGATTTTTAGCTACCATCAATCACCGACAAACAAGGTAATTTTAATGACCCAACAACTGAAGGCATGGAATTTATGTTAATTTACCATGAAATAGAACACCCCGATTCAACCCTGCTTATTCAAGAGACAACCCAATACATGATGAATTTACAAACAGCCGAAGACATAAACATAACTGATGATCTTCAAGTTACTATTACCATCACAGACTACAACCAAAACACTATTGCAAGACTTGATGTCGACCTTACTGTCACCGATCTTGAGGGAACTAATAGGCCTTCAACTATAGAAAAATAAAACAATACATGAACGGTATGCTTCATAAATTACAACAATGAAACCTACCTATACTCTCTTACTTGCGGCCATACTTTCCATTTCCGCTCCATTATATCAATGGCTTCGTACAAACATAAGCTGTCTCATATGTAGGGAAAGTCATCTATGATTCAGCTTTATTACAGTTTATAAGGGGGATTCTTATGTTCAAGTTTTCAGTTTCATTTACATACTGTTTTTGATTTCCGTATTAATTTTCTAAAAAAATATAAAAATGTTTTCCCTCATTTCCTAATATGTTCCACTTTCCATAATTAGTTTTTCATCAAAAATCAAATAAGAAGAATATATGAACAAAACTTCATTACTGCCACAATGAAGCCCCGACAAATTGCCACATCTTTGACATATACAAAGTATGCGAAGATTGTTACTACTTTAATAGGATGAAACAATTTATTATCTTTGACCCAAAAAACAATTTATTATCTTTTTTCAAACAAGATAATCCCAAAAACAAACACAACTATTTATATTTTCCTTCTTGAACATCAAATTTTCTTTATGTTTAAATTTCAACTAAATTAATTTTGTTACAACTATCGGCTTTTATTCTACTTTTGTTGAATCGATCAGTCACAACCACCTATGCTACTCCACTTTGAACTAATCGACTTCAAAACAAAGTAATACACTACGGTCGCTAAGAACTATCAAATAGATCAGAAAAAATATTATTCTCTTTCAACTTATTTTCATCTTCAAACATAATCTCTTTACTAAAACCATGAAATTATAAAATC
>NC_027756.1:12559036-12562360 GCF_000695525.1 Brassica oleracea var. oleracea | reverse complement strand
TTACCATCACAGACTACAACCAAAACGCTATTGCAAGACTTGATGTCGACCTTACCGTCACCGATCTTGAGGGAACTAATAGGCCTCCAACTACAGAAAAATAAAACGATACATGAACGGTATGCTTCATAAATTACAACAATGAAACCTACCTATACTCTCTTACTTGCGGCCATACTTTCCATTTCCGCTCCATTATATCAATGGCTTCGTACAAACATAAGCTGTCTCATATGTACGGAAAGTCATCTATGATTCAGCTTTATTACAATTTATAAGGGGGTTTCTTATGTTCAAGTTTTCAGTTTCATTTACATACTGTTTTTGATTTCCGTATTAATTTTCTAAAAAAATATAAAAATGTTTTCCCTCATTTCCTAATATGTTCCACTTTCCATAATTAGTTTTTCATCAAAAATCAAATAAGAAGAATATATGAACAAAACTTCATTACTGCCACAATGAAGCCCCGACAAATTGCCACATCTTTGACATATACAAAGTATGCGAAGATTGTTACTACTTTAATAGGATGAAACAATTTATTATCTTTGACCCAAAAAACAATTTATTATCTTTTTTCAAACAAGATAATCCCAAAAACAAACACAACTATTTATATTTTCCTTCTTGAACATCAAATTTTCCTTATGTTTAAATTTCAACTAAATTAATTTTGTTACAACTATCGGCTTTTATTGTACTTTTGTTGAATCGATCAGTCACAACCACCTATGCTACTCCACTTTGAACTAATCGACTTCAAAACAAAGTAATACACTACGGTCGCTAAGAACTATCAAATAGATCAGAAAAAATATTATTCTCTTTCAACTTATTTTCATCTTCAAACATAATCTCTTTACTAAAACCATGAAATTATAAAATCGTTTCAGAATAACACACACGAACCCGGCGCGTAGCGCCGAAAGACCACTAGTTGTATATATAGTGAATCAGTGATCATCTCATGTAGAACTCGTGGAAGGCTAAAAGACTAATATATATAGTAAGATTGTATATGGTGTTATAAACTATATGATGGATGTCCATAACCGGTCCGGTCTATAACCGGTCCGGTCTATAACCGGCCCGGTCTATAACCTGTCCAATACCAAGAGAGAGAGAGAGACGGTCCAACCCTGGAGAGAGAGAGAGAGAGGCGTCCGCATGAAGAGAAGAGAGAGGCGGCTTAGGATTTAGAGAAAAGGAAACCCTATTTCCTTTTTCTTATATTTGTACAATTTCCATATTTATCTCTTTCCTTTTATCTCTTTGTAACTCCCACATATAAGGGCACCTTATGATTGAGTAATAATACACACAACTTACAGATTCCTAAACCTTAAGTTCGTAACACATTATCAGCACGATATCCTCTAACACACTGAGACTAAAACCAAATCAACAAAACCCTAAAACCCTAAAACGAAAAGGAATTTGCCTCGGAACTTCAAAGAGGCCGTTCTCCCAAACCGTGAGGACCCAAAAAACGATAAGATATCAAATCGAAGCCCTTCCCGAGACGAATCAGTCAGTGCAAACCGCTTGTCGATCTGACCATCGACGCACCCTCACACACAGATACAGTGCGTGCCGATTTTCTTTAAAACCCTAATCCGAACCCGACAAACCCGTCGATACCGACGAACCCGTCGAACCCTACACTCGATCGCGTCTTGCATCCAGTCTCAGCCTCAGCTTGCGTCCGTCTCAGCCCCAGCTCGCAATCCCGACTGCAAGCGTACCGTCCGAGACCCGATAGCGATCAGCTCGCGCGACTTCAGCCTCAACCCGTTTGTGCTTCCGTTCGCGACAACTCTCAGCTCGCGACTCGATCAGCACAGAGCTAGCTCACGTCCAGTTCGTGTCCAGCTCGAGGTTCATTCTTGGTGGTCCGGTTTCTACAATTAGCTAACCTAAAGGTATTTAGAACTCTAAGAATATGAGAATCGAATTTGGATTGATTGTAAAGAATAAAACCCTAAAACCTAATCTCTAAGATAAAGCCATAGGATAATAGATCAAACCCTAGATGAGTAAATCGAAACTCTAAAAGTTCGATCCCCAAACCCTAAAATCGAGATTGATCTATTGATCAATTAAAATCGAAAACCTTGAAGGTTTTGAATCTCAAATCAAATTCCTTTGATCTAAGATCAAATTTTCGAAAATCCCTAAACCCTAATTCGAAAACTGATTAATTAATTCTGATTGAATGATTGAAATTGAATTTAATCACCCTGAAATTATAATTGCTTGTTAATTGAAATCGAAATCCTAAAATCCTAAATTTTGAAAATCGATTTTGTTTGAATGATTTGATCACCCAGAACTATGGTTAAGATTGTTTAAACTTGAATTTGAATAAATTGAGATTTCTTAACTTGTTTAAACTGAAACCCTAGTCTAGATTATTTTTGGCCGTGAGGCATTGATTGATTGTTTAAACCTAAAACCCTATTCGTTTAAACCATATTCCTAAAGACCTAAAGATATTAATCTATGATTTCAGATGTCGAAAATCAACAACCTGGATTTCGCTGCCCTAAATCTCTCTGGAGATAATTACCTTCAATGGGCGCTCGATGCTAAGATCATCCTGAAATCCAAGGGTCTCAGTGAATGTATCACCGAGAACAGTAATGATAATGAGAAAGATCGTTACAGAGCCATCTTGATCATTCGTCATCATCTACCTGAGAGTCTCAAGGATCAGCATCTAACCATTGAGAATCCACTAGATCTTTGGAACGAATTGAAATCTAGATATGATCACCAGAGAATGGTGATCTTACCAAAAGCTCGGTTTGATTGGACGAATCTCAGAATCCAAGACTATAAGTCTATGGACGAGTATAACTGTGCACTGTTTAAGATTGTTTCTAAAATGAAACTGTGTGGTTAAAGTATTACGGAACAGGATATGCTTGAGAAAACTTTTTCCACTTTCCATGCAAGCAATGTGCTATTACAACAACAGTACCGTGAGAAAGGTTTTAAGACCTATGCTAATCTTATTTCTTGTCTCTTGCTCGCTGAGCAGAACAATGAATTATTGATGAGAAACAGTCAGATGAGACCTCTTGGATCAATTCCACTACCTGAAGCACACACGACATAGGACAATAAAGAGTCCAACCTTGTCCAAGGAAACGGCTAGTATGGCCGTAGTCGAGACAAGTCGAACGGACGTGGACGCGGTCGAAGATCTTTTGGCCGCAGGCGAGGAAATGGTCGAGACCATGGCTCATTTGGACGAGGTTATGGTCGCGGCCATGGATCTTCATTTAAACCCCAACACTCGACCAAACCAGACGAATC
>NC_027756.1:12558573-12558845 GCF_000695525.1 Brassica oleracea var. oleracea | reverse complement strand
ACTGATTTCGACATTTGTAATCTAAATTTATGTGTTCTTTGTTTTGGTGTACAACTATCCAACATTAGGGGGAGAAAATAATAAGCTGGTAAGAGAAACATAATGGCATCAACCATCATTGTCTTGGCAAGATCCTCGGACTAAAGAATGTGAAATAGACGTCCAAAGATTATACAAAGCTAGCTAATCAAATGCCAGACACATTTGCTGACCCAAAAAAGAATGACTAAGTCATATATAAACCAGCTTGTAAAGCACCAACAAAATTTATG
>NC_027756.1:12525767-12558319 GCF_000695525.1 Brassica oleracea var. oleracea | reverse complement strand
AAAAGGGTACTCAAGGGATTTAATGTGGACGAGTCTCACCCATTATCTAGTGCATGGGCGTGAGATCACTTGTTTTAGACACTGATCTGTTTGGTCCACAAGAAGGACATGGTCGTGAATATCCCTGACTTGGACACGGATCCTTTGGTCCCAAGAAGGACAAAGAAATATGTCTTTGGTCGGTAAAGTCCATTACCCAAGTACCATTGGCGCCTTGATGTAATAGACAAGCCATACTAGGCCGGACATTCTTTCCGTGAATCTCTTATATATTTAGCTAATGTTCGACCATAAGGCACTCAAGACACACAACTTACAGATCCCTAACCTTAAGTACTATTGGCGCCTTGCCTTGATATTGAGACCATTAGTCATTGGTATCCATGAAGCTCAACCATCAGGTTGGGATGCGCCAACTTGAAGAACATATACGGAGATTGAGATACGTAGACTTAAAGATTTTCAGTGATGTTCAGAACATGGGGAGTAATGCGTGTTGTACTCTTTTTCCTTAACCATGGTTTTGTCCCACTGGGTTTTCCTGGTACGGTTTTAATGAGGCAACATCCAAAGCGTATTACGAACTCTGTATGGTTATGATATCCAAGGGGGAGTGTTATAAACCATATGATGGATGTCCATAACCGGCCCGGTCTATAACCGGCCCAGTACCAAGAGAGAGAGAGACGGTCCACCCCTAAAAAGAGAGAGAGAGAGGCGGCTGCATGAAGAGGAGAGAGAGGCGGCTTAGGCTTTAGAGAAAAGGAAATCCTATTTCCTTTTCCTAGTATTTATACACTTTCTATATTTATGTTTTTCCTTTTATCTCTTTGTAACTCTCATATATAAGGGTACCTTATGATTGAGTAATAATACACACAACTTACATATTCCTAAACCTTAAGTTCTTAACATATGGATACTAATTAATATAACAAATACTATAATCCATTGACTATAATCATACCAAGCAGGACATGTGGCATGTGGGTGGACGGAGACTACGTAACAATAAGTAGTATATAAGTACATACTTGTGAAACCAGAGAGAACACTATTATCCTCTTTTGAAGATCTTTGAGTACTAACCCATGGCAATCTCTCACGTTCATCCTATGTTTCTTCTGGTCCTATCACTATTCTTCTTACCTATTTTGCTGGCCCAGACCGCCTTCATTACCAACTGCAGTTTGCTCCTCATAACTTTGTTCTATGTCTTGAAAACTTTAAACAACATTGACTCTATAATGTTTATCTATCTTTGACTCTATAACCTCCAATAGTAATGGATTTTATGTGTACTTTTTGTTTATAATTAATCTTGTTCTCTTCACTGACATTAATCACTGACTGTAGGCCCAGTGTTTGGCGGAATCAGAGCTACTGGATTGGAGACATTCGTGGAGCAGGGGAGAAAAAGCTTTAACTTAACCTGCTCTACAGGTACTTGATTAATTCCTTTCATAGTTTGCTTTATTTGTATCCAATTTGTCACTCTGGTTTACTTTCCAGTGTTTTTCTTGATGAGATATTTTTTGTGAACAGATACAGTACTCACCAAAGGAGTCATTATTGCGGTAGTTAAACGAGGCTACACATTAGGACCAATCTTAAATGTACAACGATACAATCTCTGTGATTTGATCACATGTCCTGTTGCACCTGGCTCTTTTGTGATTACTTTTCGCAAACTATATCCTGTTGGCATAAAAGTAAGTTTTTCCTTACATTTTATATTGGTAGTTTTTAAAATTGCACTCCACAATTTAGTTAGTAAAAAGTTGTTTGTTTTTTGATGAATTTTTAATAAAACAGTGAGATTACACCATAATGAGTTCGCACAGTAAAAATGAGTTATGAGAGGGGAGTTTGAGTTCGAACAATGCGCAATTTATTTGATGTTGAACTTGCCAAAAGCTTCTTATCTAATTAAAAGCATGTTCTACCTCTAGATTTATCATGCTAACTTAAAGGGAATATATTTTGATTAAAAAGTACTATGTTTCAACCCTAGTATTTGTTGCCTTCATTGACACTAGTTTCTGTTTAGTTATTATTGATCTTCCTGAGACCCCACCATTTTGTTGGTCCTTTGACGATTCGTTTGTTTTCTCTTCTTTTTTACCTTTGTAGTGGCATATCGAAACAAAAATAGTTTAAAACGCAGGCCCTGATAAGATCGTTAATGGAGTGCCGGTGCCGGCCGATGGAAGTCTCTGTGTAGACATCGATGATTATTATTTTCCTTGATCAGAAGGATATAATGTGTCCAATCTTCCCTTGCATAATTTCAAATGCGTATGTGATTTTTTCCAAGTCAAGTTCTTTTATGAGAAAATGTATTCTCAGCATTTTCTATTTCGTTTTCCCTTTTTGGAGTGATGTATTGTTTGTTATCCAAGAAATAAAAGGTGGTTTACACTTTACACATACCCGTGTTAATCGGTGCTTTATATATACCAATGCTGAAGCAAGTAGAGAATGTGTATGGAGAATAAATCAACACATCCATTCAAGCAGTGGAATTGACGAAAATATAAAGTCAACTATCTTATATGAAGATAATATGAAGATAATGCGGCATGTGTTGCTTAAACAAAAAAAGATATATCAAAAACAATGCAGCCGACTTCTTCACAAAATCACCTCATATTCTGTATACAGAAAACATGTTTATAATATTAGAATGCGACATCAAAACAATCTATGAGATGAGATGACATAATATTCATTGGGTGGGGGAGCCTTATTATGATTTTTTCCTGCTGATATGATATAATGTTCATTTGAGGGGAAGCGTGCGTGTCTGTACTCTTTTTACCTTCTTAAGGTTTTTTCCTGCTCATATGACATAATGTTCATTTGATGCTCACTCTTTCTCAGGCCGGTTAGCCAAATACATATCTTTTACATACATTCCTCTGTTCCTGAGTACCTGCCCTGCGTAAACCGGTTTTACAACTAAGCTTGTGTGAGAAAGAGACGAGCAAGAAACAAGAAAAGATTGTTTATGTGTGTACTGTTGGTTTAGAGAAAAGCCAAGTAATACTTATATTGTCAAAACTGGAAAAATATTTTTAGTTACCACAAGATGTGACTAATATTAGATATATATAAATAAGATGAGTCAAGTAGACAGAAATTTCACCTCAAGCGTCAAGATCAGAAAGAGATTTGATAAAGCAATGCTTATCAGCGCCATAGATAGCAAAAATCTTCTACAGGATATTTACTCGCCATCACTGGATGAAGCAATCGAGAATCTCTCAACTCGAACTAGATAGAAAACACCAAGTAGTGCCACAGACTTCATCACCACTGAAAGTAGATGAATTTGCAAGACCAAATCCTAACCACTGTAACAATTAGAAGAGAGGACAAGCTTTTTCGCACCCCTCAGATGTTGCACGCGTCAACAACTCTTTGATAACGTCGGCTGATACAGTTATGTCACCATCTCTAAGACATAGCTTGCCATCATTCAACACAAGCCCGTCTCCTTGCATTTTCAAATACAATGCATCCATTTCACAATGCAGGCCATTACTACACAAGCCTGACAACATTGTACTGTATGCTACAACATCAGGCTTCACTACTTTGACGCTGAGACTACAAAATAAACCCCAAGCGTCTTCCACCTTACCAGCCTTGCACATCCCGTGGATAATTGTAGTATATGTGACAATGTCTACTTCCATTTCACTCTTTTGCAAATCCTCAAACATCACCAACGCTTTCTCCACCTCCCCATTGTACGATTGGACACATTATATCCTTTGGACACATTATATCCTTTGACGATTCGTTTGTTTTCTCTTCTTTTTTACCTTTGTAGTGGCAAATCGAAACAAAAATAGTTTAAAACGCAGGCCCTGATAAGATCGTTAATGGAGTGTCGGTGCCGGCCGATGGAAGTCTTTGTGTAGACATCGATGATTATTATTTTCCTTGATCACAAGGATATAATGTGTCCAATCTTCCCTTGCATAATTTCAAATGCGTATGTGATTTTTTCCAAGTCAAGTTCTTTTATGAGAAAATGTATTCTCAGCATTTTCTATGTAGTTTTCTCTTTTTGGAGTGATGTACTGTTTGTTATCCAAGAAATAAAAGGTGGTTTACACTTTACACATACCCGTGTTAATCGGTGCTTTATATATACCAATGCTGAAGCAAGTAGAGAATGTGTATGGAGAATAAATCAACACATCCATTCAAGCAGTGGAATTGACGAAAATATAAAGTCAACTATCTTATATGAAGATAATATGAAGATAATGCGGCATGTGTTGCTTAAACAAAAAAAAGATATATCAAAAGCAATGCAGCCGACCTCTTCACAAAATCACCTCATATTCTGTATACAGAAAACATGTTTATAATATTAGAATGCGACATCAAAACAATCTATGAGATGAGATGACATAATATTCATTGGGTGGGGGAGCCTTATTATGATTTTTTCCTGCTGATATGATATAATGTTCATTTGAGGGGAAGCGTGCGTGTCTGTACTCTTTTTACCTTCTTAAGGTTTTTTCCTGCTCATATGACATAATGTTCATTTGATGCTCACTCTTTCTCAGGCCGGTTAGCCAAATACATATCTTTTACATACATTCCTCTGTTCCTGAGTACCTGCCCTGCGTAAACCGGTTTTACAACTAAGCTTGTGTGAGAAAGAGACGAGCAAGAAACAAGAAAAGATTGTTTATGTGTGTACTGTTGGTTTAGAGAAAAGCCAAGTAATACTTATACTTCAAAACTAGAAAATCTTTGTAGTTACTAGTTACCATTAGTTCCCAAAAGATGTGACTAGTAAATAAGCAAAGATGAGAAAAAGAGACCAGGAATCAGATGTTATAAAGTAAGACAGAAATTTCACCTCAAGCGCGAAGATCAGAAGGAGACTGATTTAACAAACTTATCAGGGCCATAGATAGCAAAACCCTTCATATACATATTCTCTAATTGGGAGTTGAGGGAAGCGTGCCAGTGATTCCATCACTACTGAAAGTAGATGAATTTGCAAGACCAAATCCTAACCACTGTAACAATTAGAAGAGAGGACCAGCTTTTTCGCACCCCTCAGATGTTGCACGCGTCAACAACTCTTTGATAACGTCGGCTGATACAGTTATGTCACCATCTCTAAGACATAGCTTGCCATCATTCAACACAAGCCCGTCTCCTTGCATTTTCAAATACAATGCATCCATTTCACAATGCAGGCCATTACTACACAAGCCTGACAACATTGTACTGTATGCTACAACATCAGGCTTCACTACTTTGACGCTGAGACTACAAAATAATCCCCAAGCGTCTTCCACCTTACCAGCCTTGCACATCCCGTGGATAATTGTAGTATATGTGACAATGTCTACTTCCATTTCACTCTTTTGCAAATCCTCAAACATCACCAACGCTTTCTCCACCTCCCCGTTGTCACAAGGCCCACCTAACAAAATGTTATAAGTCCATATATCAGGATAATTCATCTGACTAAAAACCTCCTGAGCCATATCAACGTCCCTCGCTTCGAAAAAGCCTTGTATAAGAGTGTTATAAGTGACCACTGCTAACCAATCCTCTTTCAGACATCTCCCGGACGAGTCTCATCCCATCCTCTACTCTCTTCGCCTTGCAAAACCAATTTATAAGAGTATTATAACTCACCACATCTGGAGAACAACCTCTCTTCACCATCAAACCAAACATCTCGCTAGCCTCATCTACGTGATCTTGCATACAAAGCCCGTTGATCAACGAACTGTAAATGAAAATATCAGGATCTATAGACATCCTTATCATCTCCTCGTATAGCTCCTTAGCTTCCAAAACCTTCCCATTCTTTACAAACGCATCGACTAACGCAGTAGAAGTAATCACATTAGGACTAATCTCCCTCTTGATAAAATGACTCAACAACCAGGCCGCATCACTCCATCTACCTAAATTACAAAGACCCTTCACCAAAGAAGTATAGGTAACAACATTAGGCCTAATCCCCTATATATTAATCCTGAAGCATTATAACATATTTTCGTAGCCGCGTGTCATCACTAGGATGATTTTTATCCTTAAAAAAAATAAGTTCGTTCATATAAATATATATTATATTTTTTATTAAACTAACTATCAAATTGATTATTAGTGTACAAGAGAATATTATTTCTTTCCATAGATAAAAGCTACGGAATTATCTAATATGATTAACATATATATATGAAAATTAATGATTATGAATAATATATATTTGATAACAATTTTGTACTCTCTCTCTTTTGTCAAATTTTATATTATTAAAAGAAATTAAACAATCACATTAAGCATATAGCAAAAAAATTTAGATTTTTTCTTATATTTTTTATTTTGATTGTTTTTAAACGACTATAAATTACTAAAAATGGTAAAAGTCCTACATTGAAAATTTTGTGATCAGTGGTTTAACTTTTTTTTGTTCAAGCAAGATACGAATGATCATAAATCGTATGAATATGAAGTCTCATTAATAATTATATATATATATATATATATATATATATATATATATATATTTATTAATATCATCTAAGTTAAATTATATACTATATAAAATATATAAATATGTTAATTTCAAAATTTGTTGTAAAAAATTATTGAGATCTTAATATTTTAGTTTTTAAATTTGTATTAAAAAATCTCACATTAATTTATGATTGACAGTTTAAATTTTTGTTACAGGAAATACACAAATGTTAATAAAATCATATGAGTAGGAAATGTCAATAATAAATATTTGTAAAATATACTATATATATATGTTTGTATCACTAAAGTTTAATTATATACCATATAAAGTAAATAAAAAGATCTTTTTGATATGTTTACCAAAAACATGATTGTAAATTAACAAAATGTATTAGTTTTGATTTATGTGCTTACTCTAATGTTTATACTTTTATGTATACAAGTTATTTTGTAAATAGGTGATTTCTAATATGTTATTTGATCCTTACAATCCTAGAAATATACTTCTTTAAATCGAAATAATTTTTAATATTGGAAAGTTATATATCTATATATATATAATATTTCATTCAAATTAAATAATTTAGTCTTGATTTTTATTCCTAAAAAAACTTTTAAAGAAATATCATGACAAGATTCCAGTTACCTCCTTTTGAGTTTGTTCGAAGAATGAGAGATTTGCTAATTCGTCTAATATTTGTTTCTCTCTAATACCCTATCTAGCTATTATAATTGTAAGAAAGAGATTTGAGCTATTTATTATTAGTTTTCTGGTTCATTATTCAATAAATCAAATAGTTCTTAGTTTATACATAGTTTATATATACTAGAATAGTAAAATATTATATATATATATATATATATTTTTTTTTTATCGTTATACTCTTAAATAACTAAACCTCAAAAGCGTTGGTTAATAAAATAAGTAACTTGTTATGTTGTTCTAGAATAAGATTGTTTTTAGACCAAAAAAGTGAATATATACTACAAAAACATTTATATTTCGAGTCTGCACTTATATTCTATAACATCTTGATATATTAGATCTGAACACTAATCTATGAACAGAGTTTGCCGGTGATTTTCTTCAAAAATTTGATTCTTAGATATTTATCTGGAGGGAACTAATTTTTACAGATGTTCATCTTTTTAGATTGACACTTATGTAATTCATCGAATTCATAGAAGAAGTTAAAAAAAACTCATATCAATGAAATTGAAACGAAAACGAAAGCACAATTTTATAGAAGTAGAAAATGAAATCACTTTTGGATAGTTATAGTAAACAAACCGAGAGCATAAAACCTAATCATTTCGTCATTTTACAATCGATGTTGCCTATCTGGTTTTAGGGATTTGTGTCAGTCGCAAAATTTAATTTCTTTTTGTGCATATGGAATCTTAAAAATAATTAAAATGAGTTGTAATACGTTAACCTATTTAACAATGATGATACATTTAAGAGACCAACATTTGTATTCGTCATTTTACGATCGATAAAGTTTGTAGTTTTGCAAAATCTGAAAACCATTTAATGAATGAACATTAATATAAAAACCTGTCCGCGCATGCGCGCGAATTATCATCTAATACAATTTATTGCTACAACTGGAACTCAATCTATGACTATGAAAACTACATTTCGATGTGGAAATGTGTACATTTTTTATTCAGAACCTTTTTGGATCCTTCGAAGACTTAAAGATGAAGAAACATTGAAATCATATTATAGAGGAATAATTTTGCATGTAAATTATCATTTTAACAAAATTATATATTTGAATAGAAGAAGCTCTGAAGGAATTATCTTCTGCTCTTAAGGCAGAAGAAATGTTTTAGAGACAGAAAAGTAGGGTTCTCTGGTTGAGGGAAGGTGATAAGAACTCAAAATATCTCCATGTGCTAGTGAAGCAGAGAAGAGCTAGGAATAGGATAACACAACTCTTAGATGAAAATGGGAATGTCGTGGAGGATGAGGAAGGATTAGTAGCCATCGCTACTAGTTACTTTCGCCAAATATTTGAGTCTTCAAACCCAGAGGATATAGATGATGCGCTATCAGAGATCTCGCCTACGATTACTGGGGTAATAAATGATGACCTGACTGCGCCAGTAACTAAATGGGAGGTCAAATTAGCATTGTTTGCTATGCATCCAGAGAAAGCGTCAGGACCGGATGGAATGACAGCTCTCTTCTATGAGAAATTTTGGGATATTGTCAAAGATGATTTAACTCGTATGGTTAATCAGTTCCTTTTCGAGGGAACATTGGCACATGGCCTGAATGACACAAACATTTGTTTAATTCCTAAGACAACGAAGCCTAATGAGATGACAAAGTTTAGACCTATCAGTCTATGCAATGTCAGCTACAAGATAATATCTAAGGTCTTATGCCAAAGATTGAAGAAGGTTCTTCCACAACGGATATCAGAGACCCAGTCAGCCTTCGTTGCTGGTAGACAAATTACTGATAATATCATGATAGCTCAGGAGATGTTTCACGCCCTGAGAACAAAATCGGGAGGACGGGTTAAAAGAATGGCCATAAAGACTGATATGAGTAAAGCATATGACAGGATGGAGTGGTCATTCATTGAGGCAGTCATGAAAAAGATGGGTTTTTTAGAAATATGGATTGACTGGATTATGCGTTGTATCACCTCGGTCAAGTATAGAGTTCTCATGAATGGGGAAGCAAGGGGAAACATTGTCCCTGGGAGAGGACTACGACAAGGAGATCCTTTGTCTCCTTTCATATTTATTCTATGCACGGAAGCGCTCGTTAGCCTTCTTAATCAAGCAGAGAATCAAGGGAAGATAACGGGGATGCGAGTCGCTCGCGCTAGCCCCTCGGTATCTCACCTTCTCTTTGTTGATGATAGTCTTTTCTTCTGTAAGGCGGAGCCCCGTGAATGTGAAGAAGTTATGAAAGTAGTCAGGAAATATGAGAAAGCATCAGGTCAACGTATTAATTTTGACAAATCCTCATTACTCTTTTGTAAAAAGATTCCAGTGAATGATAGACAGCATATAAATGATACTCTTGGTATACAAAATGAAGGCGGGATGAGATCCTACTTAGGAATCCCAGAGGATATCAGTGGATCAAAGTGTAAACTATTTTTTTTTAAAGGACAAGCTCCTACATATAGTGAATGGCTGGACTGGTAGATGGTTATCTAAGGGAGGAAAAGAGGTTTTGATTAAATCGATACTGCTAGCTCTGCCGACCTATGTCATGTCCAGCTTTCTGCTTCCTTTAGAGATATGTGAGAATTTAGCAAGTGCCATTGCACAATTCTGGTGGAGCTCGAATCCTCCGAAAAGAGGAATCCATTGGGCAAAATGGGAAAAGATGTGTGCACCTCGAGAGGAGGGAGGAATTGGTTTCCGTATGATCCATGAATTTAATCTAGCACTTTTAGCTAAACAGCTTTGGCGTCTCGTTCAATTTCCGGATTCACTAGTAGCAAGAGTTCTTCGGGGAAGATATTACCGTATGAGTTCGCCGCTGCAAGTTGGTACAGCAGATACCCCATCGTATGTATGGACGAGTATCATTGCCGCGAGGAAGCTTTTACTTCTGGGCATCAGAAGCAAAGTACATTCAGGGTATGAAATTAATGTGTGGAGGGATCCTTGGATCCCTTTGACCCCTGCTAGACCGGCTCATGCCAGGGCCCCAGCAGTAAACCCAAAGATGACTATAAGCAGTCTTATCAATCCTATTTGAAAGGAGTGAGATGTCAGTTTGCTGGAACAATATGTAGCTCAAGAGGATATTCTGATGATTCTGAGTTTGGCCAAAAGCCCTACCCATCGACGTGATACTGTTTGCTGGAGTCACACAAAGAATGGACAATATACTGTTAAGTCAGGATATTGGGTTGCTACAAACTTGATGAGAGAAGAAGAGGAAATAGAAGTTCTACAACCCATCATTACAAAATTTCAAGCCTTTGCTTGGAAGGTGAATGCGCCACAAAATATGTGTCATCATATATGGCAACTAATATCAGGATAGGTAGCAGTAACAAGGAATCTGGTACGACATAATATACGCTGTGATAACTATTGGCCAAGATGTGGAACACTAGAAGAGTCCGTTACCCATGCTATCTTTGAGTGTCCACCTGCTTTACAAGCATGGGAGCTATCAACAACACCGTCGAGCTCTCAAATCTTCCCTGTATCAAGTATTTATGCTAACATGGACAATCTTTTTTGGAGAAAGAATAGCATTCTGGAGCCAGAAGATGATAGAGATCCCTATCCTTGGATAATTTGGTACATATAGAAAGCTAGGAATGACAAGTTGTTTAGAGGCATAGACAGAGACCCTTTGGAACTAGTCAGGTATGCAGAGAGTGAGTGTCAAGCTTGGTACAATGCGAGAGACTCTGTGCCGGTTCCGACACAGGTACAGACTACTGAAGAAACACAAGCCTTAAGCTTGGGTAATATTTGTATGGTGGATGGTTCATGGACCTCTACAGCTCAGTTTAGTGGAATGGGATGGGTTTGGAAGGATACCATGGGTAAGATTCAACACATGGGGTCAAGAAACCTGAGAATGAGGCAAACAGCTTTACATTCGGAACTGGAAGCGCTACAGTGGGCAATGGAGAGCATGCTACAACACTCGACCTGTCTGAGGTTTGGAACGGACTGCAAGGATCTGATAGCGATGATAGAACAGCCACAAGTTTGGTCCAGTTTCTCAAATGAGCTGGAAACAATTCAAACTCTTCGGTTGTGTTTTTCAGAATTCAAGATCAGCTACTTTCCAAGGACGCAGAATAAAATTGCAGATTCGTTAGCTAGGAATGCACGTTCTTTTATAGACCCTTATGTTTTATTGGTTGTTCTATTCTGGTCTGGCTTCCCAGACCATCTCAAGCTTGAGTAATAGAATAGCCGTTTGATGCCAAAAAAAAAGAAAAAAAAAACAAAATTATATATTTCGAAGAAAGTATTGGGCGTTATCTTTCGATTTAAATTATCAATTTAGATTAATGCCTTTCTCTTTAACATGTATCTGATTTGGACATTCTTTGGTCCCAGAAAATTATATAATCTGTTGACTATAAATATACCAGGCAGGCAATGTGGCATGTAACATGTGGCATGTGGCTATACAAAACACTACTTAACAATAAGTACTGGAAAGAAAATGATTCATCTGGTTTCAGTCTCATTTGAAAAATGAAAAAAATACTCATAATCATATCTCAAGATTCTCAGGTATAACTCATGGAAGACTAAAATATATATGGATAATAATTTGATCAGACACTTATTAATACAACAATACTAAAATATATTGACTAAATAATACAATGTTCTAAAAATCGGTATAGGCGGCGCTTAGGCCGTAAAACCTTTTGACCAAAACAATTCTCTTATAATCCGATTTACACGATTCAAACCTTTTTAAATCTTTCTAAAACGATTTAAATTGGGTTAAATTAGTATAAATCTGTTAAAATAAGTAATAATTATTAATAAAATTCACAAATTTGTGTATTTTTATATCTAATTTTTATAATTCATAAAAATAATTTTATAATTAAAACAAAAAATATAAAATAGCTTAAGTAAATGTAATATATATATATATAATAAATCAATAATTCGTTAACGCCTACTCTATGTTAAGACCCCGAATAATCCGCCTAGACACTAATATTCTACGTCTAGCCATTTCTAGAACATTGTTAAATATATTAGGCAGGACATCTGACATATGGGTATGACATATGGGTATACAGAGACTTTACACAGAGTTGAAATTCTTAATCATGATTTGTGGGATCTTACAAAGTAAACAAACCTATGGTAGAACATGTAAAATATTGATATACTAGTATTATAGCCTATGCTATGCAAGAGAAAACAAGGATCGAGTGGAGGATGAAACTCAGACAAGAGGCAAGGTTTGCGGTAATGAAGGTGGAAGAAGAAGAAGAAGCAAGATCAGACTGTAAGTACGAAAATCTCTTCTCTGTTGAAGCAAGATCATCGGACTGTTAAAAACTGATGTCGATGATGATTATCTTGATGATCTTGAGGAAGGTGAAATCTTTTAAGGAATGTCGTCTGATTTGTAAAAGGTTAGCGTTTGTGGGAATGATTGTTTCTGGAAATCGATAAGTTCTTAGTTATTAGTCTCTCTGTGTCTCCTTTTGAATCTGTAAATGTGGTTCTGTCTTTGGGGGCGTTTAGGTTTAGATTCAGTTGTGTTGTTGTGTTCCGGATTGCAATCTGAGCAACATCGCTTGTATTGATTGGTATATGAACATTGAGATTTAAGTCAGAAGATTTGGATTGTGGTTGACTGTTCGTTGATGTCTAAATGTTTTCCATTTCTGAATGGGAGAGAGGAGGCAGGTGAAGATGGGGATCTACGGGTCTGGAGTATTGTTGATGACTAGAGATGTGAAGAACATGACGTTCCCAATCAATCAGAAGACCATTCTAATATAATATCTGGTCAACCTCTCAGTGCCAAGTTGTAGATTGTAACCACGGTTTGTTACGGCCCATCCTGGTAGGCTGGGATAGTTGGAACTTTGATGAGTGACTGCAGCAGCAGCCTCCTACTGTGTATCAGGTAATGCTAATAGATTACACATGAGACACCAATCCTATTTACATATCAAACTTCTTTGTACCTTGTTTGACTCCTCAATCATTCCCTAAGTAATTTGAAATGGTTAGTTTTCTTTTGTAGGTGCTTTCTGATTTTGTTGCACATGCTAAGCTCTTTCACCTATTCATAGATAGGTTTGTTCTGCTTGCCTTGATTCATTTCTTTACTTGTATTTTATTGATTGTCTTAGAATAATTGTTTGATAACTCCTCCTTCTGTCATTTGCTTATTATGATCACTCGTGTGTCCTTTTCACTTGGCTCTTATCAACAAGAATGATTGACCCATCTCTTATTTTCTAGGTTGACAGATTCCTTACCGTAATAAGATTAGAACTGGAGAAGCTGTTGGGTTAACTTCTGGCTGTCTCCATAGGTGATCCCTACCAACCCCGGGAGTAAAAACTAAAGAGAGGTGTTAACATTGTATGTTTTTTTGTTCTTTTTAACTCAAAATTCTGGAGCAGAATCTATTTAGAGACTGATGATGTATCTTACTGATGTATATTACAAAATATTTATTAACAATATAATTCGTTTGTAACTCGAATATCTGACAAAAATTTGGAATAAATCAAAATTTCAACTAATTAGTTTTTTTCTCGTTTACGATTAGTATTTGTATTTTCAATATGTTGTAATGTATTTTTTAAAATTTTTTTATGTTTTTTAATGTTATGAAATTCTCATTTTTTTAAAATTTTTTTATGTTATGAAATTCTCATTCTAAACCTATCAAATTACTGTGTTTATTACTAATTTATTGTTAAGAGTCCATAAAGGGCTCTTATTGTTAAGAGTCCACCGCATCAAGGAAACAAAGCTGCAAAGGGTTATCAAACTCTTCAGAGCCCAACAGGTATGTGTATATATGTGCTCCTTTTGGCTTTTTTTCTTAAAGATATGTGTATCAGTAGCCACCATGTAGAATGCTTATGTGAGTGGAGGCTGTTCCTATACGCTTTGTTCTGTCTTGCATGCTAATTTTTTGTTATCTACAATGCCACCATGTAGATTCATAATCTCTTTCTATTCAAATTTCATATCAAGTAACTTCACAACACAAGATTTATAATTTCTTTCTATTCAAAGTCCATTTAAACAATTGCTACAAATATTTTACTAATCTTTGTTTTTATGTTTTTTTTTGTTTTAAGAACCCTTAATTAAGAAACTAGCATTGGAGTACAAAATCTAGGTGTCTCTTAACTAAAGTTCTTATCAACATTTAATTACTAAAATAATCATTAAGAGACCCTAATGGGGTTTGTAGGTTATACTGATGTCAAACAGGTCGTCCCGTCCCGTCCCGTCCCGTACCGCGGCGGGATCGTCATCTCGTGGGTTCAGGTGGGCCCGTCCCACGGGCTGCGGTCTCCAAAAGGCCGTTCCAATCCCGTACCGCCGATGTCCACAGTCCTTTACAAGCCGTCCCGCGGGCTGAACGTAAAAGGAGTGCATAAGGATGTCTCTCGACACTGCATGCTGCTCCACTATGTGAAGATACGTGAAGACATGAATCTATTATTGGAGCTCAAAACAAAATTTTAAATATATTGTTATTGTTCTTGATTTTTTTTTGGTTTTTGAAGTTCATGAAGTTCATCAACGTACATCTTAAACGCCGTAATTCAGATACACTCACTTGTGGAATGAGAATTGGTATCAACAGCATGTTAAAGATGAAAAGCTAAGTCTCAACCAAAGTAAATTTCATAGAAACACCAAATGATCCAAATCAGTACTCAAACAAAACCAAGCACCTTAAACAAAAAATCTTAAATTGTAATTGAAGCAAAACACCAAATCAAAATAACATTTCAAACTTGCGATCTACTCATCTTCACCTTCCCCATCAACAATGGACTCAAATGATGGTAAATTCTCTTCTTCACCATCACTATCGACTTCTTCATCTGAAAATATCAGAAATTTCTTTTACTTAGGATAAAGGATAATGGAACTCTTAATAAAATTAAAATGAATGTATTTACCATGTGCATAAGATTCGTATCCCTTGATCCAATTCCTAGTGCATATGAGAGCTTGCACATTTTTTGGGAGTAGACGGCTTCTATATTTATTCAGAACTCGCGATCCAATACTGAAGGAAGACTCCGAAGCCACTGTTGTGATTTGAATACTTAGCAGATCACATGCCATTGCAGCCAAGTCACCATACTGATGCGCATTATCTTTCCGCCAATCGAGGATGTCCAAGCTCTGGAAATTAGTAAAGTCCAAAGGTGGTTCTTCAAGATAAACTTCTAGAGGTGTCTTTCCACTCACAATGCCACTCGTTTGGCAAAATACAAAGAAATCCCAAGTTGAAAAAAAATATTAGAGAGGAAAAAAAAACAGAAGATTAAAAAATGAAAAACACTCACATTGTAGTTCATAAACAGTCTCATTGACCCTGAGTCGGATGTTTTTTGCGAAGCAGTCTCACGAGGCTCAGCAGAAGGCGAGTTATTCTTGGATTTTTTGTCGTATGACTCAAACAGAATACTCAGCTTCTCACGCAGATTCTTCACCTTTGCATCACGAGTACACATGTCAAGCTTCCCTAAACAACATTCGACAATAGAAAGCTTAAACCGTGGATCGAAGACTGCTGCCATTGCAAAAACACCACTGACTTCGTCCCAATATTTGTCAAACTTCTCTTTCATCGGTGGCACCATGTATCTGACAATCTCGTCTTGGCTTTCCTCATTTCTCCGAAGCCAATCATGGATCAACCAAACCTGATAGAAAAACAAGTTTGCAGTCGGGTAATTCGAACAAGACATCAAGCTTGTGATCACATCAAAAGGACCCAAAAAATCGCAAATATTGGCTGCTCTAGTCCATTCCTCAGCTGTGGGCGCCGTTTTATAACCCTTCTTATCAAATGCCTCCAACTTAACAAATGCTTTACGGTACTTGATGGCTCTTTCAAGCATATAGTAAGTTGAGTTCCATCTTGTCGGCACGTCCAGTATTAGCCATCCACCTTCTACTACACCGGCAGCATCCACACATTTGTGGAACAGCTGTTCACACGTTTCCGATCCTAAAACATACTTAACACTGTCTCTTACTTTCTGCAAAGAGCCTCCAATAACCTTCAACCCATCATGCACAATGAGGTTAAGTATGTGAGCTGCACATCTGACATGAAAAAACTCTCCTCCACACAACAAATCATCATTCAAATTCAGCTGCGATTTCACAATATCCTGCATCGAGTCATTACTTGTAGCATTATCTAATGTGATCGAGAACACCTTCTTTTCAATTTCCCACTCTTTCAGTGATTCAAGGAGCTGAACCGCAACATTCATACCAGTATTTGGTGGTGGTAGAGCACAAAACGTCAAGGTCTTGCTGTTTAACTTCCAAGTCCGATCAATGTAATGTGCTGTCACACACATGTATTTTTCTCGTTTCACTGATGTCCACAAGTCGGATGTGAAGGACACTCGTCCAGGAAGACTCCCAAATTCCCTCTTGAGTGTGTCTCTCTCACTTTCATATAATCGATACACATCTGGTCTCTCTGTGTTTCGACAAATTGTTTGGACATCAGCATTCAAATACGCCCATGTGTCTCTAACTTTTTGATACTCAACGTACGCGTAAGGTAGATCATGCTGGACTATAGTCTTAGCTACCATCTGTCTGAACACAGTATGATCATACTTGCGAGATACTACTTTCCCTTCAGTATTGAGTTGTTGCTGCCTCCCAGTATTCCTTGGATACATTTTACATCTCCCCCGATGCCTTCTCAGCCCACTTGTTCCATGCGAGTGAGAATACCATGCATACTCATTCCTGCAATGATTGCACACAGCTTTCAAATCTCCATTGTGTTTTTTCAACCACCGTGAAATCCTTCCACACATCTGATCGTTGCCTATTCTCCATATCATCCAAACCGGCTTCATCCAATCCGGCTTCATCCAAACCGGCTTCATCCTCGTCCAACTCATCTTCTACTAGTTCCTCATCAAAATCTGGTATCTCCTCTTGGATCTTGCTCTTCCTCTTCAGCGACTGAGTACTCGGTCCTTTGTTTTTCCGGGACTGAGTACTCGGTCCTTTGTTTTTCCGCGACTGAGTAGACGACCTCCGAGGCGCTGGCTTTCTCCTCCCTCCACGAATCACAGATTTCAGAGGAACAGTCTTCTTCTGACTATTGGCCTGTGCGGAAGAGCCACTACCTCCATCCAGAGTGGATTGGTACATTGGTTTCTGCGAGGCTGTTCCAAAGCTGGTTTTTCTAGGAGGCTTCCTCGGTTGGGTTGTTGGAGTTATTTCAACATCAACATCCTCTTCTGAATCGACCGGACTGATCAGCTTCCTTTTGCGACCTTGCTTGTTTCCCTCATCACCACCATCACGCTGATCATCGTTCTCATCAATTGCCGCAAGTCTTGCCATGACTTGTTGAGTCTCAAAGTCCGTTGTATCTGGTGGAACATAGTTAGTATCCAAAGTGAACTGCTCTTCTGAGTCGCTTCTTGATCCCATGGTCTCTCAGGTCTCGGTTGGCTTAGAAAATTCTATTCTAAGCTAAGTTACGGCTCCCTTAACCTAAGCTACGTGTGTTAGTGGTTTTAGGGTCTTAAAAATATTTTAAAATTTTAATTAAGTTAAAAATTGATAATTTAAATTTTATACTAGCTTGAGGACAAGCTAGTAAGCTACGTAAACATTCACATAAACATTCACAAATTTTTATTAGCTTGAGGACAAGCTGCGTATACAAGCATCTAACAACAGATCAACATCAAACAGCAAGTTCTCATATCAATAAAGCTAGTTCTAAGCAAGACAATGAGCTCTCATATCAATACAGTGGTTCTTAAGCAAGACAGTGAGTTAACCTATCTAAACAGGGAGTCCTATCTAACCAGTGAGTTCTCCTATCAATGCTTATTAGTTCTACGGAAGACTGCGACTAACCTGAGGTCATAAAGCTGGTCATAGCAATGGTAGGCTGACGTGCTGATGCCTCCTTGGTCACGATCACTCCACGAGCTCGAGGCAACACATATTCAAACGCGTGACACAGACAAAAAGAAAAAAACACATCAGAGAGTTTACATGAGACTATAATGCAAACAAGTCGCTACACTACTGAACAGAAGACAGTAAGACAATACTCTTGTCTTAACTTTGCAGTGAATCTACACGCATAGCTTAAGAACAATCACCCTTAAAATCCTGAGTGATATTTCATAAGCTACGCAGCGAAGATTCACCGAACTAGTCAACACAAGACAATAGACATCGAGCTCTCCTATCAATGATTACTATTTATGCATAAGAGACTGACTAACCTGAGGTACTGAAGCTGTTAGGGAATGAAAAGCTGTTAGGATGAACCAGTCGCCTCCTTGTTCTTCATCACTTCATCGCTTCAAAACATTACAAAAGCCAAATACAACATGACAAACAAACATATCAGAGACTGAACACAATTTATTTTTGTTCTATTAGATAGAAGTTTTATCACTAAATAAAAGAAAGTCGTAAAGCTCCACCCCACTGTATCTGGATTTCGAGATTTACTAATTGCTAAAATGAGTCAAAGACAGAACACAAAATATACAAAAACAAACGATGAAACAAAGACACGCTTGTTGGTCTTTTTAATACTAGGATCTAACAGTACGCTTTCAGATCTTGTTGTTCAATTGTTTACATGGATCGCTAACCTAGATAAGACATAACACAAACTATAGATCGCTAAGCTCGATCACTACCTCGGATCTTGTTGGTCTTCTTATCTAACAACCTGGAAAAAAAAAAACTACATCACTACCTCGGATCTTGTTGGTCTTCTTATCTAACAACCTGAAAAAAAAAAACAAAGAGTTACAGCAGAGATTATAAGTCCAAAAGAACTTCAATTTTTTGTCTGAAATACATAACTCTGTACATGCATGTCCGATCTGAGGAGTTTGGAAGCTCATAGGGAAGAACGGAAGACACATCGAAGAAGAAGAATCTACTTTGTCAGACCCTTGTCGTTTTAGCTCCTCTGCTGCAGACTGCAGTTGGAAGACGAAGTAGTGAGCAGAAGCAGTGTCGGGAGAGCGAACCGCCGTCGTCATCGTCGGAGCTCTGTTTCTTTCCACGGTGGAAGTCGCAACCACATCGCCTTTCACTCTATCTCTCTCACGTTTTTTTTTTCAGGTGAAGAGCAAATGAAGAGTCTAGAGACTAGGGTTGCGGGACATGGAGAAACCACGGATTACTATGGGCTTGCCCGCTTTGGGTCCGGTTCCGCGACAAGCCTCTCCCGCCAGGCCCGCTTTTTTGCGGGACATGAAATCACCGGCCCAAACCCGCCCTAAACCAATCCCTAACGGGCCGGGCCCGCGGGCCAGTACCTAGTTTGACATCTCTAAGGTTAATGATGCTCTAAGAGCTGAATAAAAGATTAACTAGGTGTGGGTCCATACAACTTGTGTGGACTAATATATATCCAACAAATTTTGATATTAATATTTATTTAAATCTAAATATTAAACTTAGTACAAATTTTAAATTAATATTAGAAATCATCTGATATGACAATTGATGTATTAAAATTTGTTTTTATTTATTTAAGGGGTGTATATTATGGATCAAAATATTATCTACGAATAATAAAACCATCATTAAGTAATTCCAATTTGAAATCATTCACGTCTTGTAGTTGTGGATTGAAGTAATCAATTTTTGTAATTCTAGAGATCCAACAGTCACAACCTAACCAAAAATTTCAAAAAGACAAAACATTATAATAAGAAACTGATGACCAGAAATAATAAAAAAATGATACACCAATAAAAAGAAAATACACTGAAATTTAGAAACTTACCGACTAATACTTCATTGTCATACTAATGTCCCGATATTTCTTTAATAATTTTGAATTCCTTGCCAACTCTTTCCGAAAATCATCAGTGATTTTGAATGTCCTAAAATATTTATCTTAAGAGATAAATGATTTGTTTCATCTTATGTGTCAGTGTCAGCGATGGTGAAGTTACTTAGATTTTTTAAAAAATACCCTAGAAATAATAATTAATTTTGTTTGTAATAATAAATGACACATGTCATTCATACAATTTTCAATTGACTTATGTTTTATAGTATAAAAATTATTAAACATTTTAAATAAATTATTATCTTTTTTTGCTCGAATAATAAATTATTATGTTTCAAATGTATGGTAAGTGTCGATCAAATATATTTAACGTTGCAGGTTAGCAATAATCCAAAATTTTAAACTTTCTTTGAGTTATTAAATTATAAATTAAATACAGACTTTCAAAAGAAATAGTATATAATATATATTTCAGTAAATATTTATTTATTTTTATTTAAGCAATATATACTATTAAAAGGAAATTAGATTTTGATCCGCGCTTTGAAAGCGTGGAATAGTTTTTGTTGAAAAATTTATTAATCCATCTATTTGTTCACTAATATGTTTAGGTTTGTGCGTTCAATTTTCAGTTTGACTGTAATTTGTGTTTTTTTTTTGTTTTCGGTTTCGGTTGTGATTTTGTTTTTTTTTTAATTAAAAAATATAGGGGCCGTTCGATTATTTGTGAATTTAGGTTTGGTTTCGAATTAATTAGTTTAGCTCTCAGTTTGATTGGGATAAAAATATTAAAAACTCGATAAAGTTTCGAGTTTAGTTTGGTGCTGGATCGGTACCTATTTTTTGGATAATACGGTTAAAATCACATTTTTGTATTTTTAGAACAAAATAGCCTAAATTTAAATATTTAACATATAACATTCTTTTGATTTCGTTGTATTGAAAAATCTGTATCTTACATAGTAATATTTCTTATCTTTTATAAATCTATTTATATTGAAGTTGATTTTAATGAAAATAAATTATATTTAAAACTCTTACAATATATAATAACTTCCGAAAACTATCAACATTTTTTATTTTAAAATTAGCATTTATAATACAAAATAAGAACTATTTTAAAATTAATTCATAAGAATAACCATTTTTAATAAGAACAAATATTATTCATGGTTATGCTAACTAAAATAAAAAAAAAAAGTAAAAACTAAGAATTAAAGCCTATATGATCAAAAATTACATGAAGGGTTACTGGTATGTTGGGCTTACAAATCAACGACCAACTTTTGTTTTCTATAATCCAACCCAAAACAGGTTTAAGTATCCTAAAACCGACAAAAGAGAATGCTTAGGTTTTAGGAGAAACTTGGGGAGAAAGTTGGAGGATCTTCTCTTTATTATCGAATATCTCTATCTTTTAAAATTAGTATTCGGAAAATTCAGTTACCATGTCAAACAGAATATATTCTATGCGTATTCATCAAGTTAATTTAGTTAAATCGGAAAATCTTGTTTCTATATATTACCTTTTGAATTTATTGTATGTAGCAATTATGAAAATGGATGTTATAGAGAATATTCTTGGAATTTATTTGATTTGAATCCGAAAATCTATGAGTTTCTATTTATTACGTTTTATATTTATATTTATATACCAAATTTGCTAAATATAAATATTTAATTATTTAAATATTATTGGTTGTTTAAAAGGTCAATAACATTGAAAACCAATGATTTTGAAATATGCTAACCCTATACTATAATAGTATAATTAATATTATTGAATAAATTTTGGCAACTTCGTATAAGAAAATTTTAAATAAACTTCAATATATTTGGTATAGTTTTTTGGACAACTGGTTTTTGATGGTGTTAATAGGGTTTGAATAAAGTATTAGGGTATAGGGTTAGAACACAAACGATTATGGATGGGTTACTAAACATACACGAAATAGGCTTAAAAACGATGGATAAATTGTTTAAATTATTGGGCTGTTTTGTATAGTTGGACAGAAACATGCTACTTTCTAATTTGTTGGGCTTTTAATTTCCGAAAACCATTAAAAACAATTGAAAAAGATTATAGAAATTTTTGTAATTAATTGGAAAAGTCATGGGCATAATCTTAAGAAGAATTTTGCTTTAATAGTATAGATGAGTCTTGAAAAATCTACTTAAAAAAAGTTGTTGTACCCATTCATTTATAAACTAGCCTATTATAACTAAACTTTATTATAGCAACACAATTTATGGGACCCATACATAAATTAACTCGATCGCTACTAATATGTTTTTTTTCCTAATCGATCATTCTTCTTAACTCAAGCAAAACACATAATACTTAAGTTACAACTCCCCTTAGATACACGTATGAACCAAAAGAAGACAAAGTACATATGTTGACCTGATTACTAATCAAAGTTAAAAGAAAGTCATACGAGTATGCAACAACATTTATTTATTTAACATAAGATATTATCTCTCGTATCAATAGGTCTAACTCGTTGTATGTTTCTAAATAAAAGAAATAATTTATCTACATAAAAATTGTAATAGTATTGATTATTACAAATCTTATAATTTGAAATGCATAACAAAAATACAATGTGTTTAGTTTATGTAACAAATCAAATATTTTATTCTTTTATGTACTATACGAGAAGTTTAATTCAACTTTTTAAAAGTATTATAAAATTTTCTGGATTTTTGCCAGATGAGCCGGTGTTGGTTCACAGGTTAATAACGGGGTTTTGGGTCTTATTGAATTTTTAATTAATAGCTTTTCAATAAATCAGAATTTTATGAAAACATATTAGTTGGTAGAATCTTTGATAGAATACTACATGAAGAACATAATTCAGTCGTAATTATATACGGCAACTGGATTTTGCGGTTCGACTGCGAGTCCATATCGAATGTAAAACATTGGTTATATCTTATCTCATTTATAAACCATATATGTACTTCTACTAAAAGGAGTTAAATAATTTTTAAAAGTAAAATGCCTTCTTCGCACCATTTAAATGTATATACACTATCATTTCTGAGCATTCTGTTTCAGTTTGGTATTTTGGTTTTTGTTATTTTTTGGTTCGGTATTTTGGTTTTGGTATTTTAGTTCTACAAATTTAGAAACTGTTCAATTATTTACAAAATTTGGTTTGGTTTCAATTGAGTTTTTTTTTGGTTTAGTTCAGTAGCAAAGTTGAGAAGTGGCAAATATGCAAAAACAAAAATATATAATTTAGGTCTTTCAGTTTAAATATCGTATAATTCAGATTGTTAAGATAAAAATATCAGATAATTCAAATATTTTTTAATATTTTGAATAAAAATATATTCGGTAATTTTTGACCGGTAATTAGGGTTTTAAATAGTATTTTTATGATATTCAGTTATTTAAAAATTGAATATGTTTGATATTTGTAATTATATAATCTATATATTTAAATTCAGGTACCCTTTAGGCTCCCAGATCGGTTTCAATATTTTGGTTCCACAGATATATGATATGTTCGGTTATTTATGAAATTTCTTTCACTTTTGATTTTGTTTTCTTCAGCTTGGTATGGTTCGGTTCATAGTTCCGAATAAATGTGTCCTCCAAACCTACACTATCTTATATATAAATTCATTAATAATGATGTAATTTCGAAAACAAATATGTGCTTTCAAATCGCGGATCAAAATCTAGTTATATATTTATTTTAGGCATAGTTTCGAACTACTACGAGGAGTGAAACTGATCGAGGCAGTTGGTCTAAAATCAAAAAGAAAATTTAGTTTCATTTATTATTAAAAAAATTTTTTTTGAGGAAAACACATCTAAATTATTTTTAATATGATTATATATTTTCAATTTTCATGGATAACTTTTAAATTTAAGTAGAATAAATGTATGTATAATATTTTTTCTTACGGCTTATGCAATTGAATTTTACGGCTCAAAATAATTTTTCAGGAAATTTGGAAATATACACCAAAAGTCCTTATAGTATAATACTCATTTTGTCCTATTTTTCATTTTATTTTCCTTTCCATTTAACAAAATTAATGAATTAAGTAGTTTTAAAAATAAAAAAAAAATTAGGGAAAATACGAACAATGCAAGAAATACCCATATCTATGGAAATTTGTATATTATAAATTGAATTCCACAAATTGTTAGTCAATCTACTTTTATTAGAATAAGTAATCTACTGATATGCTCAAATTGAACTTTAAGAGCAACTCTCTCAAATAATATATCGATTGCATTACTTAAGAATCGTATCCACAGAAACTACGATATCTCACACAATAGATTTTAGCTTCAGACTATTCTAGGTTAAATAATATACAACTGTAAATAAAGTAAACAGTTGAACAAGGTAGTTGTTCGATTGATTGATGAGTTGTTTGATGGAAGAATGGTTGCTAGACTTAGGATTTCGTTCAGGTTATCAGAACTCAATCTACAGATACTAAGGGTTGATCCTAGAACTCGAACTCAATAAGCAAGTAATCCATCTCTCGCATGCAATTACTAATCAGAAGCCCAAATCTTTGTTCTAGCTCTCGCATGCGAATAAGGAATGAGCGTCGAACGATACTATTGACTAGGTATCGATCGATACTTCCTCAGACAAGCATTAACGCTTAGATCGATAACGTTCAACTAAATTCCTAGACCAACTCTCGTATGTGCCTATATATCTAATTCAACAAGATTCGGGTTCCATTAATCAATTACACTCTCGTGCCTCTCAATTGTCCTATGATTCTAGGTTCAAATAATCAATCACACTCTCGTGATTTTCTAGCTATTCTAGATCCCATTATTACAAGCCATCCTGGTGTAATATCTATAGTTAACCTAGCAATCCTATAATTCAGAAGTTCATTCAAAACCCTAGAAAACTCCTAAACCTAGCATGTAGATCTACTCAGACATGATAGTTGTCACATAAATCATAGATGAATAAATGCAATAGAAATAAATAATAAAATCAAAACCAATGGAGTTACAAGAGGACTCTGAAGGAGTTCCTCTATTCTCTCCAACCCTAATACAAAAACAATGAATAGAATAAAGTGTTACGTCAACAATGGCTTAGAAAACACAGACATAGGATTTTTGGTCGGCCAGGTGTATTCTGGTAATTTCTGGTAACTTCTGGGCTTAAGTCGGTTTTGAATTATACTCGGCTTGCATTCTGAAATCACCGTTGATCGACGTTCCTTCATCTCTCTGACAGTTTCCTCTCGCGAGGCAGACTGACCACTCTTCAGTAAAATGGGAATAACTTCTACTACATGATGCTGATCGACCTCAAACTGGTGACATTGGAAAGCTAACTAAAATCTCTATATTTTGTCAAAATATGGTCTTAATCTAACCATGGAAAGGTCTCCATCTATAGATAAACATCTGATGCGTTTGTGCAGTTCTGCACTTCAAAATGTTCCAAAATCACCAAAGTTCTACAAAACGTACTTTAACCTGAAAACACTCTAACACATAGTCCAAAACCATATAATATACTCTAAATAGGTCATATACTATGGTCTAAAAGTGGTAAAATTCATGGTATATCAACTCCCCCAGACTACTCTTTTGTTTGTCCTCAAGCAAAACATAAAGTAATGCTGTGAAACAGGTTTGATAACGCAGGGACTCACACAATTTTAAATTTACTATTTTCACCTCTGCAATGTTTCAAGCCACATCAGATCAGTGCCAACTTTAGAGGCACTTCATGTACTATACCTTAGCTTAGCAACCAAACCATCCAGTCCACTGCTTAGCTGATTCCGCCTGACATACCCCTTTACTGATTACATATCTGCATATAAATGTGTAGGCTAAATCTTGGGAGTATCAATCAAAGGACACATGGAATCTTATCCCATCAGGTATCTGAGTAAACATGTAGTCTTATACTGGTTTCTTTTCTCCATATATATCTCTTCTCTAAATTCTTTTATCTCAGTTCCAATGAACAATAATGTTGATGCAGTCCGTCTTATTCATCTTCTTTTCAACTTTTTTTTTCTTTTTTTTTTTTCTTTTCTTGGCAAAGTGTAGGCGAATAATGGGATCATCGGTAATGTACCTACACCTCGCTTCCGACGATATGTGATCATTCCTTTGAATTAGAATAATGGGGTCATCGGTAATGTACCTACTCCTCTGCATCTCAGGAAATCTTCTCAAACTTTTCTTTTTCTTTCTTTCTGCATTCCGAAGAGAGGAGAGAAGAAAATCAAAAATTTACAGACTTATGCCTTTCAGATTTGAAAGAGGAATCCGATCCAATCTATACCAAACCCCAAAACAAAAGTTAAGTTGATTAAGGTTAGGAGCCAGCTTGGGTTCCTTCGCACTTTCTCATGGTTGTTATTGGCAGGTGATCACTTTGACTTTTCCATTCAGTACACCCTACAGTCAATAACTTCAAAGAATGGTGCTAGAGAGTGGTTAGATAGTAAGTAAAATTGAAAAAGTTCATCATCTTTTTCTTGACTCAATAAAACACATAATAATAAAACTCAAAATAAACAACATCAGTAGAACCTTCCCCAGACTTAAACAACACTGTATCCAGTGATATGAAGTCTGATTGGTGGAAAATAAATCATAAGTACTAAATTTAAAAAGGAAAAACGGTATACCTCCTCGCTTATGGTGAGCGTCGACACAGTTAAGTGGCGATCGATGGGTACTCATGATGCTCTGTCGACCGACAATGGCCTGTTTTCGTCGATCGTTGCTGGTATATCAACTATTTTTTCTTGATGAACAGTGACACTGCTACAGTGCTGATCGACGATTCTGCTACAGTGTTGTTCGACACTGTTCATCTTTTTTTAGCCTAATAATGGATTCCCTCCCGCTCAGCACTTATTTCCAGTCATTAGAATTACTTATGGAGATATAATTCAGTCCGGATGAGAATGACAACTTGCTCAAAATCAAGTCTTAATGTCTACTCTTTGAAGCTTCATCACTCTGTTTGTTTTTTTTTGTGAAAACCTCCACAGATTCTTCTCCTTTGGCTATAATCGCAACAATAAGGAGTGCTCGAAGCTTTGCAAACAGCTTTAAGAATCGTATCCACAGAAACTTCGATATCTCACACAATAGATTTTAGCTTCAGACTATTCTAGGTTAAATAATATAAAACAGTAAATAAAGTAAACAGTTGAACAAGGTAGTTGTTAGATTGATTGATGACTTGTTTGATAGAAGAATGGTTGCTAGACTTAGGGTTTCGTTCAGGTTATCAAAACTCAAACTACAGATGCTAAGGGTTCATCCTAGAACTCGAATTCAATAAGCAAGTAATCCAACTCTCACATGAAATTACTAATCAGATGCCTAAGTCTTTGTTTCAGCTCTCGCATGCAAACAAGGAATGAGCGTCGATCGATAATATTGACTAGGTATCGATCGATGCTTCCCAAGACAAGCATTAACGCTTATATCGATAATGTTCAACTAAATTCCTAGATCAACTCTCGTATGCACCTAGGTATCTAATCCATCAGAATTTGGGTTCCATTAATCGACTTCACTCTCGTGCCTCTCAATTGTCCTATGATTCTAGGTTCAAATAATCAGTCACACTCTCGTGCTTTTCTAGCTATTCCAGATCCTAGTATTACAAGCCATGCTGGTGTAAGATATATAGTTAACCTAGAAATCCTATAATTCAGAAGTTCATTCAAAACCCTAGCCCTAAAACTAGCATGTAGATATACTCATACATGATAGTTAGCACAAAAATCATAGATGAATAGATGCAATAGAAATAAATAATAAAACGAAAACCAGTGGAGTTACAAGAGAACTATGAAGGATTTTCTCTCTTCTCTCCAACCCTAATACAATAACAATGAATATAATAAAGCGTAGCCGTCAACAATGGCTTAGAAAATACATAAATAAGGCTTTAGGTTGACCAGGGGCATTATGGTAATTTGTGGTAACTTATGAGCTTACATCGGTCTTGAATTATACGCGGCCCACGTTCTGGCGTCACCATCGATCGACACCAAGGATGTGTTGTTGATCGACGTTCCTTCATCTCTCCGACAGCTTCCTCTCGCGAGGCAGACTGACCACTTTTCAGTAAAACATGCATAACTTCTGTTACATGATGGTGATTGACCTCAAACCGGTGGTATTGGAAAGATAACTAAAATCTCAATCCTGTGTCAAAAGATGGTCTGAATCGAACCGTGGGAAGGTCTCTATCCATAGATAAACATCTGATGCGTCTGTGTAGTTCTGCACCTCAAAATACTCTAAAATAACCAAAGTTCTCCAAAATGTACCTGAACCTGAAAATACTCTAAAACATATTCCAAACTCATATAATATACTCTAAATAGGTCATATACCATGGTCTAAAAGTGGTAAAATCCATGGTATATCACCTACAGATTTCAAAGGTTTCTAAAAATATTTTGAATACATATTCTACTGTTAATCTATCATTCTAAAATTATTTTCCACTACCAGCACAAAAGCAGAATTTGAGTTGAATCCCTTGTCTTATTTCTACACTGAGTAGAATCTTTAATCTACGGATAATCATATGATCAAATATGAAAAGTGCAGTTACTAAATATTTTTAAAATATATGCAAATTATTTATTCTATATATGATTAAAATCAAGTTTTCCATTTAAAAATAAACTAAATCTCTTGTTCTTCCTTGATTATCGGTTTTCATCAATTGTTGTATATTGATTTTCACAAACTTATATGACTTGGTTCTAAAGAAGCTATGAAGGAATACAAAATGTATTATGATAAACTGAGGAAATTTGCTATGTACAAGTGCATAGATACTAAGAACCCCGCAGCAAAAGTCTCTAACGTAGGTCTTCCAGCACTTTAAAATTATAAAACGTAAAAGAATAAGAAAGAGAATCAAAATATAGAAGAGAGATACGTCTCCTTGTCAAGGGACTTTGTGGAAACCGGAAGAAACCCTTATAGCACATGTCAGTACTTGAGCGATCCAATTATTTAATGTTGGGATTCGGGACTACATCAGAGACTATGTAAAGGAATCCGTCAGGGATTTCTTCAGAATTTGGTGATGGAAATAAAATAAGATCGCATAACTTAAACTAAGATAAAGACGTCATGTTAGGAAAATAAAATCTCACTTTTATGGAGTTATATTGGAAGTTGATAGGTTCCTGGAAATATTACTTTCATGGTTTATGGAGTTGCAAGTATTTTAAAATATTTCTTAATAGGTTTATGGAAAGGGGCGAATATCCTAATCCAACTAAGTTAATGTAATTGACTTCCACTATATAAGGAGAGTTTGTGTGTTCTCTTCTCCTTTGTCCAAGAAAAGATCGAGCTTGGTTTGTAAGCTTTGGTTGTGAAAGAGAGAGGGGTTCTATATCTTTGTTCTTAAGATTATAGTTGATTGCATGTTGCCAGACCCCAGAGATGTAGCCATTCTAGGTGAATTCTGGGTAAACAATTTCTTGTGTCCTTCTATCGCCTCCATATGCGAGAGAAGGTAGAGAAGAATGAACTATCTCTATACGTAGTTAAAAGCTTAGCACTCTCAGACTTTAAACTCCATAAACATAGTTAACATTGAACTGGATTATTGATACAACAAAGACATATAGACAACATCAAACCAAAGAAACAAAAACAAGAAATAAAGAAAACAAAAGCAAGCTCTTCAATCTTCTCACGCGGTTGGAGGTTGAGTAGTTTTATTTTCTTCATAAGCTCTTCTATGCATTTTTTTTGTCTTTCCTAGGAGGCTCTTCTTTCCCATTCTCTATGCGTGTTGCATCATATATCTTCCATCGTCAAGCATCTGGTTCCAGTTGTCCTCTTCTCACACCTTTACACCTTTTAAAAATCCACAATTAGCTTCCTCGAGTACTTTCAGAACGTTGGCCAATCCACCCTCGTCTTCATTCTCGTCCAAACACTATCATCCATCGTGTAACATACACGTAATTTAATCTAAAGTGCACCCGCTCACTGATCCTGTGATATAATAAAGTCCACTTATCTACTAGCTTCCTTAGTGGCTAAATACTCTGAGAGCAGGACAAGCATTAAGCATATCATTTTGTTGTACAAGTAATACTTAAGAACATAAACATTGTCTCTAAATAGCGTCTAATCGTCAAAGGTAGTCTTCTTATACATGCCCAAATAAACCAATAATTAGTGATTTATTGCAGATTAATTCATTATTAACTATAGTGTTTTTACAGTACTTTTAACTCATATCAAAATGCAAATATCCTATAAAAATAGTTTTATCCAAAAATGCCTTTTTTTCTTTTCTCACCCTTAAGTTGTTGTTTTTTTTCTCTTTTGAGATTAAATTTTGAAATAAAAAGTGATATGTTATAATAATACTTATAATTTAACATACTGGAAATAGGAACAAAGAACAAAAATACCCGCAGAAGGGAGATAATACTATCATAAGAAAGAAACGCAAGAGAGAATTATTTATGAGAAAAAAGAGAATAGTGTATTTCACATCGAACACAATTGTTCGTTTATATAGAGATAAAGAGTAAAATTTATTGTGCGTGCATAGTGGCGGTGGACTCCACATAACTTTCTTTCACACGAAAACGTAAAGATGTTAATTCTGCTTTCTTTGACGTTCATTTGTTTCACATTTTACAATACTCTCCATTGGAGACCAGTGCCACTATCATTTTTTACTTAACGTGTTTATTACCTCGCTAAAAATCTTTGTAGAAAAAACTACCGAAAAAATCATAGTAAGATAAAAAGAGTACAAACATGCAAGCTTCCCCTTGAATGACGCATTCCAACGGTATGGACATGTTTTTAAAATATTGAGGTAGGAAGTGATCATTCTTTGGGTGGATCTGATAGTTATAATGCATCTGCAAAAGCAACCATTTGTCTTTTTTAATTTTTAGGATAAAACAAGCATAAATCAATGGTCCCTAGAAGGTAACGAAAGACATGTTTAATTTCATTTCAATGTCTTTGCATTGGAGAGGAACTGAATCTTTCCAAAATATCTACAATGAATGATATAGCAGACCGTGTACAATTTCCAAGGTACATAAACTCTCCAATTGCACTTAAATGAGGTATTCGGGACCAAGTATCTCTTCCTTTTCTACATATGCTCGAAATTAAAAAATTTTAACATTAAGTCATCTAACGACCATCAAGTGCTAAGAGAAGTTAATTTATCCATGTTAAAGCGTTACAACACTCTTTTAGTATATATGGATTGGTGCACAAATATGCATTATTTTAGAATTCTCAACTTGTAGTCTAAGACAATACTTTGTCGATCTGAGATAATTCATCTCAAACTCCTTTCAGATTGTCAGATATCTTTTGTATTTCATTTTGAATTCCAAAAATATAAATATCATCAACATATACCACGGTTATTCACAAATCAGGATGTTGTTTTTTTAGTGAAAAACATGGGCATTAGGATCATTCACATACTCATCTTTTGTTAAATGTTTACCGAGATGATTATACCACATATGTGTAAGATTTTTTTAGCCCATATAATGACATTTGCAAGTTTATAGCACATAACTCTTTAGGTTTGAAAATTAATGCTTATGTCATTTAAAATCCATCAGGAATTCTCATGTAGATATCAGTATCTAATGATCCATATAAATAAGCTTTAACGACATCCATGAGATCTTGGTATTTTTTATTTTTATCAGCTGTTAGACTCATCATGAATCTAAAGGTGATTTCATCCATGATCGGATAATATGTTTTCTCATAATCAATTTCTGGCCTTTTGAAGTTTAGATCTCATGATCAATGATATTGCAATCAATTGCATATACTTAATTAATAATTCAGCAAAACCATTTTGCGTAGAATTTAGCCACTTAATGTACACCTTCAATTCTCGTTATCATACTAATACTAATTGAATGCTTGGTATGTGAATATACCATAATTGTCCAATCTAACTCTTTTAATAGTATAATCGGGGAATTGTACTTGAAATTTGATTATCTGAGTTAAAAATTGTGCAAATGCCAAATTTCGAGATGATAATAAAAAAACATGTGACCATCTATTAGATCTGTCAATTAATACCGTAAAACAGTGGAATGGTTCACATGGTGAATGTATTGATCTACATATATCACTACAAGAAAACGTGAGAGTAACGACTACCATTTACGACTACAAATGTGTAGTCGTAAATTAACTTCGACGTTACGGTTAACTTACGACTATGTTAAAGTCCGTCGTAACTTAAACGTAATTTTGCTACTAAAAGGTTTAGTCGTAAATTGGTCGTAATCTGATGGTAGCTTGTCGATGTAATTTTGTCGTACATTTACGACCACACTTTCAGGTAGTCGTAATGTGGTCGTAAATGTACGACAAAATTACATCGACAAGCTACCATCAGATTACGACCAATTTACGAGAAACGTAGATG
Source organism: Brassica oleracea var. oleracea (assembly GCF_000695525.1). Taxonomy (NCBI): domain Eukaryota; kingdom Viridiplantae; phylum Streptophyta; class Magnoliopsida; order Brassicales; family Brassicaceae; genus Brassica; species Brassica oleracea. The sequence continues at coordinate 12,525,817 of NC_027756.1, read as the reverse complement.
CATATTCGTGGTTAAGTTATTATCAAACGTAAATATGTTATTTATTATAT